>NC_074693.1:3619206-3856706 GCF_029448725.1 Salvelinus fontinalis
GTTCTGAGTATCTGTGTTGTAGTTCTGTTGTAGTTCTGTTGTAGTTCTGTTGTAGTTCTGTTGTAGCTCTGTTGTAGTTCTGTTGTAGCTCTGTTGTAGTTCTGTTGTAGTTCTGTTGTAGTTCTGAGTATCTGTGTTGTAGTTCTGTTGTAGTTCTGTTGTAGTTCTGAGTATCTGTGTTGTAGTTCTGTTGTAGTTCTGTTGTAGTTCTGTTGTAGTTCTGTTGTAGCTCTGTTGTAGTTCTGTTGTAGTTCTGAGTATCTGTGTTGTAGTTCTGTTGTAGTTCTGTTGTAGTTCTGAGTATCTGTGTTGTAGTTCTGTTGTAGTTCTGTTGGAGTTCTGTTGTAGTTCTGTTGGAGTTCTGTTGTAGCTCTGTTGGAGTTCTGTTGTAGTTCTGTTGGAGTTCTGTTGGAGTTCTGTTGTAGCTCTGTTGGAGTTCTGTTGTAGTTCTGTTGTAGTTCTGTTGTAGTTCTGAGTATCTGTGTTGTAGTTCTGTTGTAGTTCTGTTGTAGTTCTGAGTATCTGTGTTGTTTTGTTACAGCAGGTAACGTTTATCTGTAGCTGTCGTGTCACTTCCTCAGGACCTCTTGTCTTCAGACTCCATTAACATTCTACTGTTGTCTTTAGTCAGTAATATTCTGCTGTTGTCTTTAGACAGTAATATTCTGCTGTTGTCTTTAGACAGTAATATTCTGCTGTTGTCTGTAGTCAGTAATATTCTGCTGTTGTCTTTAGTCAGTAATATTCTGCTGTTGTCTTTAGTCAGTAACATTCTACTGTTGTCTTTAGTCAGTAATATTCTGCTGTTGTCTTTAGACAGTAATATTCTGCTGTTGTCTTTAGTCAGTAATATTCTGCTGTTGTCTTTAGACAGTAATATTCTGCTGTTGTCTTTAGTCAGTAATATTCTACTGTTGTCTTTAGTCAGTAATATTCTGCTGTTGTCTTTAGACAGTAATATTCTGCTGTTGTCTTTAGAGTCGGACACTCCTCTGCCACTAGCACAACACACTGTCTGTCCTTCTGTCGCATCTTTCTGAGAAAGGGCTATGTTGGTTTGTGTTTCTCCTGCCACAGGAAGTTAGCTAGCAGACAGACATACAGACCAGATTACATATATCTTATCTTAACAGCCATCTTTGATGTTTATATAGTTCTGCTCTGTTTGTGGCTCGTTCTGCCTTTCTGTTTGTCTGCATGTCTGTCTGTTTCTCAATGTAACATGAAACCTGCTCTATGCTGTTACTTCCTTTATGGACAGATAGCTCCTCAGTCAATACCATGGAACTCCTTTCAGTCCACTGTTCAAACATCAAACATGTTAACTACCTAAATGTAATGATACCTGTCAGTCTTGTTGGTTCACTTTACTGTGTACATGATGTTTAGTTAATGAATTAGAATGTTTCGTTTCTCCCCTGCAGGTAGAAAGACTTTAGACTTCCTGGATTTGAGAACAACAGAACAAATACGTTGTGCTTGAAAGTGTGATGTGACTATGAGTCTTGTATTGACATGATTCAGAATCATGTCCTCAATGTGGAAATTCATTCAATCACAATACTTACAGATGAAATCAAAAATTAAAAAACAACATCACAATAGCAAAGGCTATTTATAAGCAAGAAAGCTGAATGAGTGAATTGGAGGGAGTGTATTAAGATTACAATATACATCTCAGAACAGGGAGAGATGAGGAGGAGAGACCAGAGAGATACATCTCTATCCTAACAGGGAGTGATGAGGAGGAGAGACCAGAGATACATCTCTATCCTAACAGGGAGTGATGAGGAGGAGAGACCAGAGATACATCTCTATCCTAACAGGGAGGAGAGACCAGAGATACATCTCTATCCTAACAGGGAGGAGAGACCAGAGATACATCTCTATCCTAACAGGGAGTGATGAGGAGGAGAGACCAGAGATACATCTCTATCCTAACAGGGAGTGATGAGGAGGAGAGACCAGAGATACATCTCTATCCTAACAGGGAGTGATGAGGAGGAGAGACCAGAGATACATCTCTATCCTAACAGGGAGGAGAGACCAGAGATACATCTCTATCCTAACAGGGAGTGATGAGGAGGAGAGACCAGAGAGATACATCTCTATCCTAACAGGGAGGAGAGACCAGAGATACATCTCTATCCTAACAGGGAGGAGAGACCAGAGATACATCTCTATCCTAACAGGGAGTGATGAGGAGGAGAGACCAGAGATACATCTCTATCCTAACAGGGAGGAGAGACCAGAGATACATCTCTATCCTAACAGGGAGGAGAGACCAGAGATACATCTCTATCCTAACAGGGAGGAGAGACCAGAGATACATCTCTATCCTAACAGGGAGTGATGAGGAGGAGAGACCAGAGATACATCTCTATCCTAACAGGGAGTGATGAGGAGGAGAGACCAGAGATACATCTCTATCCTAACAGGGAGGAGAGACCAGAGATACATCTCTATCCTAACAGGGAGGAGAGACCAGAGATACATCTCTATCCTAACAGGGAGTGATGAGGAGGAGAGACCAGAGATACATCTCTATCCTAACAGGGAGTGATGAGGAGGAGAGACCAGAGATACATCTCTATCCTAACAGGGAGTGATGAGGAGGAGAGACCAGAGATACATCTCTATCCTAACAGGGAGGAGAGACCAGAGATACATCTCTATCCTAACAGGGAGTGATGAGGAGGAGAGACCAGAGAGATACATCTCTATCCTAACAGGGAGGAGAGACCAGAGATACATCTCTATCCTAACAGGGAGGAGAGACCAGAGATACATCTCTATCCTAACAGGGAGTGATGAGGAGGAGAGACCAGAGATACATCTCTATCCTAACAGGGAGGAGAGACCAGAGATACATCTCTATCCTAACAGGGAGGAGAGACCAGAGATACATCTCTATCCTAACAGGGAGGAGAGACCAGAGATACATCTCTATCCTAACAGGGAGTGATGAGGAGGAGAGACCAGAGATACATCTCTATCCTAACAGGGAGTGATGAGGAGGAGAGACCAGAGATACATCTCTATCCTAACAGGGAGGAGAGACCAGAGATACATCTCTATCCTAACAGGGAGGAGAGACCAGAGATACATCTCTATCCTAACAGGGAGGAGAGACCAGAGATACATCTCTATCCTAACAGGGAGGAGAGACCAGAGATACATCTCTATCCTAACAGGGAGGAGAGACCAGAGATACATCTCTATCCTAACAGGGAGTGATGAGGAGGGGAGACCAGAGGTACATCTCTATCCTAACAGGGAGTGATGAGGAGGAGAGACCAGAGATACATCTCTATCCTAACAGGGAGGAGAGACCAGAGACACATCTCTATCCTAACAGGGAGTGATGAGGAGGAGAGACCAGAGATACATCTCTATCCTAACAGGGAGGAGAGACCAGAGATACATCTCTATCCTAACAGGGAGTGATGAGGAGGAGAGACCAGAGATACATCTCTATCCTAACAGGGAGTGATGAGGAGGAGAGACCAGAGATACATCTCTATCCTAACAGGGAGTGATGAGGAGGAGAGACCAGAGATACATCTCTATCCTAACAGGGAGGAGAGACCAGAGATACATCTCTATCCTAACAGGGAGGAGAGACCAGAGATACATCTCTATCCTAACAGGGAGGAGAGACCAGAGATACATCTCTATCCTAACAGGGAGTGATGAGGAGGAGAAACCAGAGATACATCTCTATCCTAACAGGGAGTGATGAGGAGGAGAGACCAGAGATACATCTCTATCCTAACAGGGAGGAGAGACCAGAGATACATCTCTATCCTAACAGGGAGGAGAGACCAGAGATACATCTCTATCCTAACAGGGAGTGATGAGGAGGAGAGACCAGAGATACATCTCTATCCTAACAGGGAGTGATGAGGAGGAGAGACCAGAGATACATCTCTATCCTAACAGGGAGGAGAGACCAGAGATACATCTCTATCCTAACAGGGAGGAGAGACCAGAGATACATCTCTATCCTAACAGGGAGGAGAGACCAGAGATACATCTCTATCCTAACAGGGAGTGATGAGGAGGAGAGACCAGAGATACATCTCTATCCTAACAGGGAGGAGAGACCAGAGATACATCTCTATCCTAACAGGGAGGAGAGACCAGAGATACATCTCTATCCTAACAGGGAGTGATGAGGAGGAGAGACCAGAGATACATCTCTATCCTAACAGGGAGGAGAGACCAGAGATACATCTCTATCCTAACATTGAGGAGAGACCAGAGAGGTACATCTCTATCCTAACAGGGAGGAGAGACCAGAGATACATCTCTATCCTAACAGGGAGTGATGAGGAGGAGAGACCAGAGATACATCTCTATCCTAACAGGGAGGAGAGACCAGAGATACATCTCTATCCTAACAGGGAGTGATGAGGAGGAGAGACCAGAGATACATCTCTATCCTAACAGGGAGGAGAGACCAGAGATACATCTCTATCCTAACAGGGAGGAGAGACCAGAGATACATCTCTATCCTAACAGGGAGGAGAGACCAGAGATACATCTCTATCCTAACAGGGAGGAGAGACCAGAGATACATCTCTATCCTAACAGGGAGGAGAGACCAGAGATACATCTCTATCCTAACAGGGAGTGATGAGGAGGAGAGACCAGAGAGATACATCTCTATCCTAACAGGGAGTGATGAGGAGGAGAGACCAGAGATACATCTCTATCCTAACAGGGAGTGATGAGGAGGAGAGACCAGAGATACATCTCTATCCTAACAGGGAGGAGAGACCAGAGATACATCTCTGTCCTAACAGGGAGGAGAGACCAGAGATACATCTCTATCCTAACAGGGAGGAGAGACCAGAGATACATCTCTATCCTAACAGGGAGTGATGAGGAGGAGAGACCAGAGATACATCTCTATCCTAACAGGGAGTGATGAGGAGGAGAGACCAGAGATACATCTCTATCCTAACAGGGAGGAGAGACCAGAGATACATCTCTATCCTAACAGGGAGGAGAGACCAGAGAGGTACATCTCTATCCTAACAGGGAGGAGAGACCAGAGATACATCTCTATCCTAACAGGGAGGAGAGACCAGAGATACATCTCTATCCTAACAGGGAGTGATGAGGAGGAGAGACCAGAGATACATCTCTATCCTAACAGGGAGGAGAGACCAGAGATACATCTCTATCCTAACAGGGAGGAGAGACCAGAGATACATCTCTATCCTAACAGGGAGTGATGAGGAGGAGAGACCAGAGATACATCTCTATCCTAACAGGGAGGAGAGACCAGAGAGATACATCTCTATCCTAACAGGGAGGAGAGACCAGAGATACATCTCTATCCTAACAGGGAGTGATGAGGAGGAGAGACCAGAGATACATCTCTATCCTAACAGGGAGTGATGAGGAGGAGAGACCAGAGATACATCTCTATCCTAACAGGGAGTGATGAGGAGGAGAGACCAGAGATACATCTCTATCCTAACAGGGAGTGATGAGGAGGAGAGACCAGAGATACATCTCTATCCTAACAGGGAGGAGAGACCAGAGATACATCTCTATCCTAACAGGGAGGAGAGACCAGAGATACATCTCTATCCTAACAGGGAGTGATGAGGAGGAGAGACCAGAGATACATCTCTATCCTAACAGGGAGGAGAGACCAGAGATACATCTCTATCCTAACAGGGAGTGATGAGGAGGAGAGACCAGAGATACATCTCTATCCTAACAGGGAGTGATGAGGAGGAGAGACCAGAGATACATCTCTATCCTAACAGGGAGGAGAGACCAGAGATACATCTCTATCCTAACAGGGAGTGATGAGGAGGAGAGACCAGAGATACATCTCTATCCTAACAGGGAGTGATGAGGAGGAGAGACCAGAGATACATCTCTATCCTAACAGGGAGTGATGAGGAGGAGAGACCAGAGATACATCTCTATCCTAACTTGGAGGAGAGACCAGAGATACATCTCTATCCTAACAGGGAGGAGAGACCAGAGATACATCTCTATCCTAACAGGGAGTGATGAGGAGGAGAGACCAGAGAGATACATCTCTATCCTAACAGGGAGGAGAGACCAGAGATACATCTCTATCCTAACAGGGAGGAGAGACCAGAGATACATCTCTATCCTAACAGGGAGTGATGAGGAGGAGAGACCAGAGATACATCTCTATCCTAACAGGGAGGAGAGACCAGAGATACATCTCTATCCTAACAGGGAGGAGAGACCAGAGATACATCTCTATCCTAACAGGGAGGAGAGACCAGAGATACATCTCTATCCTAACAGGGAGGAGAGACCAGAGATACATCTCTATCCTAACAGGGAGGAGAGACCAGAGATACATCTCTATCCTAACAGGGAGTGATGAGGAGGGGAGACCAGAGGTACATCTCTATCCTAACAGGGAGTGATGAGGAGGAGAGACCAGAGATACATCTCTATCCTAACAGGGAGGAGAGACCAGAGATACATCTCTATCCTAACAGGGAGTGATGAGGAGGAGAGACCAGAGATACATCTCTATCCTAACAGGGAGGAGAGACCAGAGATACATCTCTATCCTAACAGGGAGTGATGAGGAGGAGAGACCAGAGATACATCTCTATCCTAACAGGGAGTGATGAGGAGGAGAGACCAGAGATACATCTCTATCCTAACAGGGAGTGATGAGGAGGAGAGACCAGAGATACATCTCTATCCTAACAGGGAGGAGAGACCAGAGATACATCTCTATCCTAACAGGGAGGAGAGACCAGAGATACATCTCTATCCTAACAGGGAGGAGAGACCAGAGATACATCTCTATCCTAACAGGGAGTGATGAGGAGGAGAAACCAGAGATACATCTCTATCCTAACAGGGAGTGATGAGGAGGAGAGACCAGAGATACATCTCTATCCTAACAGGGAGGAGAGACCAGAGATACATCTCTATCCTAACAGGGAGGAGAGACCAGAGATACATCTCTATCCTAACAGGGAGTGATGAGGAGGAGAGACCAGAGATACATCTCTATCCTAACAGGGAGTGATGAGGAGGAGAGACCAGAGATACATCTCTATCCTAACAGGGAGGAGAGACCAGAGATACATCTCTATCCTAACAGGGAGGAGAGACCAGAGATACATCTCTATCCTAACAGGGAGGAGAGACCAGAGATACATCTCTATCCTAACAGGGAGTGATGAGGAGGAGAGACCAGAGATACATCTCTATCCTAACAGGGAGGAGAGACCAGAGATACATCTCTATCCTAACAGGGAGGAGAGACCAGAGATACATCTCTATCCTAACAGGGAGTGATGAGGAGGAGAGACCAGAGATACATCTCTATCCTAACAGGGAGGAGAGACCAGAGATACATCTCTATCCTAACATTGAGGAGAGACCAGAGAGGTACATCTCTATCCTAACAGGGAGGAGAGACCAGAGATACATCTCTATCCTAACAGGGAGTGATGAGGAGGAGAGACCAGAGATACATCTCTATCCTAACAGGGAGGAGAGACCAGAGATACATCTCTATCCTAACAGGGAGTGATGAGGAGGAGAGACCAGAGATACATCTCTATCCTAACAGGGAGGAGAGACCAGAGATACATCTCTATCCTAACAGGGAGGAGAGACCAGAGATACATCTCTATCCTAACAGGGAGGAGAGACCAGAGATACATCTCTATCCTAACAGGGAGGAGAGACCAGAGATACATCTCTATCCTAACAGGGAGGAGAGACCAGAGATACATCTCTATCCTAACAGGGAGTGATGAGGAGGAGAGACCAGAGAGATACATCTCTATCCTAACAGGGAGTGATGAGGAGGAGAGACCAGAGATACATCTCTATCCTAACAGGGAGTGATGAGGAGGAGAGACCAGAGATACATCTCTATCCTAACAGGGAGGAGAGACCAGAGATACATCTCTGTCCTAACAGGGAGGAGAGACCAGAGATACATCTCTATCCTAACAGGGAGGAGAGACCAGAGATACATCTCTATCCTAACAGGGAGTGATGAGGAGGAGAGACCAGAGATACATCTCTATCCTAACAGGGAGTGATGAGGAGGAGAGACCAGAGATACATCTCTATCCTAACAGGGAGGAGAGACCAGAGATACATCTCTATCCTAACAGGGAGGAGAGACCAGAGAGGTACATCTCTATCCTAACAGGGAGGAGAGACCAGAGATACATCTCTATCCTAACAGGGAGGAGAGACCAGAGATACATCTCTATCCTAACAGGGAGTGATGAGGAGGAGAGACCAGAGATACATCTCTATCCTAACAGGGAGGAGAGACCAGAGATACATCTCTATCCTAACAGGGAGGAGAGACCAGAGATACATCTCTATCCTAACAGGGAGTGATGAGGAGGAGAGACCAGAGATACATCTCTATCCTAACAGGGAGGAGAGACCAGAGAGATACATCTCTATCCTAACAGGGAGGAGAGACCAGAGATACATCTCTATCCTAACAGGGAGTGATGAGGAGGAGAGACCAGAGATACATCTCTATCCTAACAGGGAGTGATGAGGAGGAGAGACCAGAGATACATCTCTATCCTAACAGGGAGGAGAGACCAGAGATACATCTCTATCCTAACAGGGAGGAGAGACCAGAGATACATCTCTATCCTAACAGGGAGTGATGAGGAGGAGAGACCAGAGATACATCTCTATCCTAACAGGGAGGAGAGACCAGAGATACATCTCTATCCTAACAGGGAGTGATGAGGAGGAGAGACCAGAGATACATCTCTATCCTAACAGGGAGTGATGAGGAGGAGAGACCAGAGATACATCTCTATCCTAACAGGGAGGAGAGACCAGAGATACATCTCTATCCTAACAGGGAGTGATGAGGAGGAGAGACCAGAGATACATCTCTATCCTAACAGGGAGTGATGAGGAGGAGAGACCAGAGATACATCTCTATCCTAACAGGGAGTGATGAGGAGGAGAGACCAGAGATACATCTCTATCCTAACAGGGAGGAGAGACCAGAGATACATCTCTATCCTAACAGGGAGGAGAGACCAGAGATACATCTCTATCCTAACAGGGAGTGATGAGGAGGAGAGACCAGAGATACATCTCTATCCTAACAGGGAGGAGAGACCAGAGATACATCTCTATCCTAACAGGGAGGAGAGACCAGAGATACATCTCTATCCTAACAGGGAGGAGAGACCAGAGATACATCTCTATCCTAACAGGGAGGAGAGACCAGAGATACATCTCTATCCTAACAGGGAGGAGAGACCAGAGATACATCTCTATCCTAACAGGGAGGAGAGACCAGAGATACATCTCTATCCTAACAGGGAGGAGAGACCAGAGATACATCTCTATCCTAACAGGGAGTGATGAGGAGGAGAGACCAGAGATACATCTCTATCCTAACAGGGAGGAGAGACCAGAGAGATACATCTCTATCCTAACAGGGAGTGATGAGGAGGAGAGACCAGAGATACATCTCTATCCTAACAGGGAGTGATGAGGAGGAGAGACCAGAGATACATCTCTATCCTAACAGGGAGTGATGAGGAGGAGAGACCAGAGAGATACATCTCTATCCTAACAGGGAGGAGAGACCAGAGATACATCTCTATCCTAACAGGGAGGAGAGACCAGAGATACATCTCTATCCTAACAGGGAGGAGAGACCAGAGATACATCTCTATCCTAACAGGGAGGAGAGACCAGAGATACATCTCTATCCTAACAGGGAGGAGAGACCAGAGATACATCTCTATCCTAACAGGGAGTGATGAGGAGGAGAGACCAGAGATACATCTCTATCCTAACAGGGAGGAGAGACCAGAGATACATCTCTATCCTAACAGGGAGTGATGAGGAGGAGAGACCAGAGATACATCTCTATCCTAACAGGGAGGAGAGACCAGAGATACATCTCTATCCTAACAGGGAGGAGAGACCAGAGAGGTACATCTCTATCCTAACAGGGAGGAGAGACCAGAGATACATCTCTATCCTAACAGGGAGGAGAGACCAGAGATACATCTCTATCCTAACAGGGAGGAGAGACCAGAGATACATCTCTATCCTAACAGGGAGTGATGAGGAGGAGAGACCAGAGATACATCTCTATCCTAACAGGGAGTGATGAGGAGGAGAGACCAGAGAGATACATCTCTATCCTAACAGGGAGGAGAGACCAGAGATACATCTCTATCCTAACAGGGAGTGATGAGGAGGAGAGACCAGAGATACATCTCTATCCTAACAGGGAGTGATGAGGAGGAGAGACCAGAGAGTACATCTCTATCCTAACAGGGAGGAGAGACCAGAGATACATCTCTATCCTAACAGGGAGGAGAGACCAGAGATACATCTCTATCCTAACAGGGAGTGATGAGGAGGAGAGACCAGAGATACATCTCTATCCTAACAGGGAGGAGAGACCAGAGATACATCTCTATCCTAACAGGGAGGAGAGACCAGAGATACATCTCTATCCTAACAGGGAGGAGAGACCAGAGATACATCTCTATCCTAACAGGGAGGAGAGACCAGAGATACATCTCTATCCTAACAGGGAGTGATGAGGAGGAGATACCAGAGATACATCTCTATCCTAACAGGGAGTGATGAGGAGGAGAGACCAGAGATACATCTCTATCCTAACAGGGAGGAGAGACCAGAGATACATCTCTATCCTAACAGGGAGGAGAGACCAGAGATACATCTCTATCCTAACAGGGAGTGATGAGGAGGAGAGACCAGAGATACATCTCTATCCTAACAGGGAGTGATGAGGAGGAGAGACCAGAGATACATCTCTATCCTAACAGGGAGTGATGAGGAGGAGAGACCAGAGATACATCTCTATCCTAACAGGGAGGAGAGACCAGAGATACATCTCTATCCTAACAGGGAGTGATGAGGAGGAGAGACCAGAGATACATCTCTATCCTAACAGGGAGTGATGAGGAGGAGAGACCAGAGATACATCTCTATCCTAACAGGGAGTGATTAGGAGGAGAGACCAGAGATACATCTCTATCCTAACAGGGAGGAGAGACCAGAGATACATCTCTATCCTAACAGGGAGGAGAGACCAGAGATACATCTCTATCCTAACAGGGAGTGATGAGGAGGAGAGACCAGAGATACATCTCTATCCTAACAGGGAGGAGAGACCAGAGATACATCTCTATCCTAACAGGGAGGAGAGACCAGAGATACATCTCTATCCTAACAGGGAGTGATGAGGAGGAGAGACCAGAGATACATCTCTATCCTAACAGGGAGGAGAGACCAGAGATACATCTCTATCCTAACAGGGAGGAGAGACCAGAGATACATCTCTATCCTAACAGGGAGTGATGAGGAGGAGAGACCAGAGATACATCTCTATCCTAACAGGGAGGAGAGACCAGAGATACATCTCTATCCTAACAGGGAGGAGAGACCAGAGAGGTACATCTCTATCCTAACAGGGAGGAGAGACCAGAGATACATCTCTATCCTAACAGGGAGGAGAGACCAGAGATACATCTCTATCCTAACAGGGAGGAGAGACCAGAGATACATCTCTATCCTAACAGGGAGTGATGAGGAGGAGAGACCAGAGATACATCTCTATCCTAACAGGGAGTGATGAGGAGGAGAGACCAGAGATACATCTCTATCCTAACAGGGAGTGATGGGGAGGAGAGACCAGAGATACATCTCTATCCTAACAGGGAGGAGAGACCAGAGAGATACATCTCTATCCTAACAGGGAGTGATGAGGAGGAGGGACCAGAGATACATCTCTATCTTAACAGGGAGGAGAGACCAGAGATACATCTCTATCCTAACAGGGAGGAGAGACCAGAGATACATCTCTATCCTAACAGGGAGTGATGAGGAGGAGAGACCAGAGATACATCTCTATCCTAACAGGGAGGAGAGACCAGAGATACATCTCTATCCTAACAGGGAGGAGAGACCAGAGATACATCTCTATCCTAACAGGGAGTGATGAGGAGGAGAGACCAGAGATACATCTCTATCCTAACAGGGAGGAGAGACCAGAGATACATCTCTATCCTAACAGGGAGTGATGAGGAGGAGAGACCAGAGATACATCTCTATCCTAACAGGGAGTGATGAGGAGGAGAGACCAGAGATACATCTCTATCCTAACAGGGAGTGATGAGGAGGAGAGACCAGAGAGATACATCTCTATCCTAACAGGGAGGAGAGACCAGAGATACATCTCTATCCTAACAGGGAGTGATGAGGAGGAGAGACCAGAGATACATCTCTATCCTAACAGGGAGTGATGAGGAGGAGAGACCAGAGAGATACATCTCTATCCTAACAGGGAGGAGAGACCAGAGATACATCTCTATCCTAACAGGGAGTGATGAGGAGGAGAGACCAGAGAGGTACATCTCTATCCTAACAGGGAGGAGAGACCAGAGATACATCTCTATCCTAACAGGGAGGAGAGACCAGAGATACATCTCTATCCTAACAGGGAGGAGAGACCAGAGATACATCTCTATCCTAACAGGGAGGAGAGACCAGAGATACATCTCTATCCTAACAGGGAGGAGAGACCAGAGATACATCTCTATCCTAACAGGGAGGAGAGACCAGAGATACATCTCTATCCTAACAGGGAGGAGAGACCAGAGATACATCTCTATCCTAACAGGGAGGAGAGACCAGAGATACATCTCTATCCTAACAGGGAGGAGAGACCAGAGATACATCTCTATCCTAACAGGGAGGAGAGACCAGAGATACATCTCTATCCTAACAGGGAGGAGAGACCAGAGATACATCTCTATCCTAACAGGGAGGAGAGACCAGAGATACATCTCTATCCTAACAGGGAGTGATGAGGAGGAGAGACCAGAGATACATCTCTATCCTAACAGGGAGTGATGAGGAGGAGAGACCAGAGATACATCTCTATCCTAACAGGGAGTGATGGGAGGAGAGACCAGAGATACATCTCTATCCTAACAGGGAGTGATGAGGAGGAGAGACCAGAGATACATCTCTATCCTAACAGGGAGTGATGAGGAGGAGAGACCAGAGATACATCTCTATCCTAACAGGGAGGAGAGACCAGAGATACATCTCTATCCTAACAGGGAGGAGAGACCAGAGAGATACATCTCTATCCTAACAGGGAGGAGAGACCAGAGATACATCTCTATCCTAACAGGGAGGAGAGACCAGAGATACATCTCTATCCTAACAGGGAGGAGAGACCAGAGATACATCTCTATCCTAACAGGGAGTGATGAGGAGGAGAGACCAGAGATACATCTCTATCCTAACAGGGAGGAGAGACCAGAGATACATCTCTATCCTAACAGGGAGTGATGGGGAGGAGAGACCAGAGATACATCTCTATCCTAACAGGGAGGAGAGACCAGAGATACATCTCTATCCTAACAGGGAGGAGAGACCAGAGATACATCTCTATCCTAACAGGGAGTGATGAGGAGGAGAGACCAGAGAGGTACATCTCTATCCTAACAGGGAGGAGAGACCAGAGATACATCTCTATCCTAACAGGGAGGAGAGACCAGAGATACATCTCTATCCTAACAGGGAGGAGAGACCAGAGATACATCTCTATCCTAACAGGGAGTGATGAGGAGGAGAGACCAGAGATACATCTCTATCCTAACAGGGAGGAGAGACCAGAGATACATCTCTATCCTAACAGGGAGGAGAGACCAGAGAGGTACATCTCTATCCTAACAGGGAGTGATGAGGAGGAGAGACCAGAGATACATCTCTATCCTAACAGGGAGGAGAGACCAGAGATACATCTCTATCCTAACAGGGAGGAGAGACCAGAGATACATCTCTATCCTAACAGGGAGTGATGAGGAGGAGAGACCAGAGATACATCTCTATCCTAACAGGGAGGAGAGACCAGAGATACATCTCTATCCTAACAGGGAGGAGAGACCAGAGATACATCTCTATCCTAACAGGGAGTGATGAGGAGGAGAGACCAGAGATACATCTCTATCCTAACAGGGAGGAGAGACCAGAGATACATCTCTATCCTAACAGGGAGGAGAGACCAGAGAGATACATCTCTATCCTAACAGGGAGTGATGAGGAGGAGAGACCAGAGATACATCTCTATCCTAACAGGGAGGAGAGACCAGAGATACATCTCTATCCTAACAGGGAGTGATGAGGAGGAGAGACCAGAGATACATCTCTATCCTAACAGGGAGGAGAGACCAGAGATACATCTCTATCCTAACAGGGAGGAGAGACCAGAGATACATCTCTATCCTAACAGGGAGGAGAGACCAGAGAGGTACATCTCTATCCTAACAGGGAGGAGAGACCAGAGATACATCTCTATCCTAACAGGGAGGAGAGACCAGAGATACATCTCTATCCTAACAGGGAGTGATGAGGAGGAGAGACCAGAGATACATCTCTATCCTAACAGGGAGTGATGAGGAGGAGAGACCAGAGATACATCTCTATCCTAACAGGGAGGAGAGACCAGAGATACATCTCTATCCTAACAGGGAGTGATGAGGAGGAGAGACCAGAGATACATCTCTATCCTAACAGGGAGGAGAGACCAGAGATACATCTCTATCCTAACAGGGAGGAGAGACCAGAGATACATCTCTATCCTAACAGGGAGGAGAGACCAGAGATACATCTCTATCCTAACAGGGAGTGATGAGGAGGAGAGACCAGAGATACATCTCTATCCTAACAGGGAGGAGAGACCAGAGATACATCTCTATCCTAACAGGGAGGAGAGACCAGAGATACATCTCTATCCTAACAGGGAGGAGAGACCAGAGATACATCTCTATCCTAACAGGGAGGAGAGACCAGAGATACATCTCTATCCTAACAGGGAGTGATGAGGAGGAGAGACCAGAGATACATCTCGATCCTAACAGGGAGGAGAGACCAGAGATACATCTCTATCCTAACAGGGAGGAGAGACCAGAGATACATCTCTATCCTAACAGGGAGTGATGAGGAGGAGAGACCAGAGATACATCTCTATCCTAACAGGGAGGAGAGACCAGAGATACATCTCTATCCTAACAGGGAGGAGAGACCAGAGATACATCTCTATCCTAACAGGGAGGAGAGACCAGAGATACATCTCTATCCTAACAGGGAGGAGAGACCAGAGATACATCTCTATCCTAACAGGGAGGAGAGACCAGAGATACATCTCTATCCTAACAGGGAGGAGAGACCAGAGATACATCTCTATCCTAACAGGGAGTGATGAGGAGGAGAGACCAGAGATACATCTCTATCCTAACAGGGAGGAGAGACCAGAGATACATCTCTATCCTAACAGGGAGTGATGAGGAGGAGAGACCAGAGATACATCTCTATCCTAACAGGGAGTGATGAGGAGGAGAGACCAGAGATACATCTCTATCCTAACAGGGAGGAGAGACCAGAGATACATCTCTATCCTAACAGGGAGGAGAGACCAGAGATACATCTCTATCCTAACAGGGAGGAGAGACCAGAGATACATCTCTATCCTAACAGGGAGTGATGAGGAGGAGAGATCAGAGATACATCTCTATCCTAACAGGGAGTGATGAGGAGGAGAGACCAGAGATACATCTCTATCCTAACAGGGAGGAGAGACCAGAGATACATCTCTATCCTAACAGGGAGGAGAGACCAGAGATACATCTCTATCCTAACAGGGAGGAGAGACCAGAGATACATCTCTATCCTAACAGGGAGGAGAGACCAGAGATACATCTCTATCCTAACAGGGAGTGATGAGGAGGAGAGACCAGAGATACATCTCTATCCTAACAGGGAGTGATGAGGAGGAGAGACCAGAGATACATCTCTATCCTAACAGGGAGGAGAGACCAGAGATACATCTCTATCCTAACAGGGAGGAGAGACCAGAGATACATCTCTATCCTAACAGGGAGGAGAGACCAGAGATACATCTCTATCCTAACAGGGAGGAGAGACCAGAGATACATCTCTATCCTAACAGGGAGGAGAGACCAGAGATACATCTCTATCCTAACAGGGAGGAGAGACCAGAGATACATCTCTATCCTAACAGGGAGGAGAGACCAGAGAGGTACATCTCTATCCTAACAGGGAATGATGAGGAGGAGAGACCAGAGATACATCTCTATCCTAACAGGGAGGAGAGACCAGAGAGGTACATCTCTATCCTAACAGGGAGTGATGAGGAGGAGAGACCAGAGATACATCTCTATCCTAACAGGGAGTGATGAGGAGGAGAGACCAGAGATACATCTCTATCCTAACAGGGAGGAGAGACCAGAGAGATACATCTCTATCCTAACAGGGAGTGATGAGGAGGAGAGACCAGAGATACATCTCTATCCTAACAGGGAGTGATGAGGAGGAGAGACCAGAGAGATACATCTCTATCCTAACAGGGAGGAGAGACCAGAGATACATCTCTATCCTAACAGGGAGTGATGAGGAGGAGAGACCAGAGATACATCTCTATCCTAACAGGGAGGAGAGACCAGAGATACATCTCTATCCTAACAGGGAGTGATGAGGAGGAGAGACCAGAGATACATCTCTATCCTAACAGGGAGGAGAGACCAGAGATACATCTCTATCCTAACAGGGAGGAGAGACCAGAGAGGTACATCTCTATCCTAACAGGGAGGAGAGACCAGAGATACATCTCTATCCTAACAGGGAGGAGAGACCAGAGATACATCTCTATCCTAACAGGGAGTGATGAGGAGGAGAGACCAGAGATACATCTCTATCCTAACAGGGAGTGATGAGGAGGAGAGACCAGAGATACATCTCTATCCTAACAGGGAGGAGAGACCAGAGATACATCTCTATCCTAACAGGGAGGAGAGACCAGAGATACATCTCTATCCTAACAGGGAGTGATGAGGAGGAGAGACCAGAGATACATCTCTATCCTAACAGGGAGGAGAGACCAGAGAGGTACATCTCTATCCTAACAGGGAGGAGAGACCAGAGATACATCTCTATCCTAACAGGGAGGAGAGACCAGAGATACATCTCTATCCTAACAGGGAGTGATGAGGAGGAGAGACCAGAGATACATCTCTATCCTAACAGGGAGTGATGAGGAGGAGAGACCAGAGATACATCTCTATCCTAACAGGGAGGAGAGACCAGAGATACATCTCTATCCTAACAGGGAGGAGAGACCAGAGATACATCTCTATCCTAACAGGGAGGAGAGACCAGAGATACATCTCTATCCTAACAGGGAGTGATGAGGAGGAGAGACCAGAGATACATCTCTATCCTAACAGGGAGTGATGAGGAGGAGAGACCAGAGATACATCTCTATCCTAACAGGGAGGAGAGACCAGAGATACATCTCTATCCTAACAGGGAGGAGAGACCAGAGATACATCTCTATCCTAACAGGGAGTGATGAGGAGGAGAGACCAGAGATACATCTCTATCCTAACAGGGAGGAGAGACCAGAGATACATCTCTATCCTAACAGGGAGTGATGAGGAGGAGAGACCAGAGATACATCTCTATCCTAACAGGGAGGAGAGACCAGAGATACATCTCTATCCTAACAGGGAGGAGAGACCAGAGATACATCTCTATCCTAACAGGGAGGAGAGACCAGAGATACATCTCTGTCCTAACAGGGAGTGATGAGGAGGAGAGACCAGAGATACATCTCTATCCTAACAGGGAGGAGAGACCAGAGATACATCTCTATCCTAACAGGGAGTGATGAGGAGGAGAGACCAGAGATACATCTCTATCCTAACAGGGAGGAGAGACCAGAGATACATCTCTATCCTAACAGGGAGTGATGGGGAGGAGAGACCAGAGATACATCTCTATCCTAACAGGGAGTGATGAGGAGGAGAGACCAGAGAGATACATCTCTATCCTAACAGGGAGTGATGAGGAGGAGAGACCAGAGATACATCTCTATCCTAACAGGGAGTGATGGGGAGGAGAGACCAGAGATACATCTCTATCCTAACAGGGAGTGATGAGGAGGAGAGACCAGAGATACATCTCTATCCTAACAGGGAGTGATGAGGAGGAGAGACCAGAGATACATCTCTATCCTAACAGGGAGGAGAGACCAGAGATACATCTCTATCCTAACAGGGAGGAGAGACCAGAGAGATACATCTCTATCCTAACAGGGAGGAGAGACCAGAGATACATCTCTATCCTAACAGGGAGTGATGGGGAGGAGAGACCAGAGATACATCTCTATCCTAACAGGGAGTGATGAGGAGGAGAGACCAGAGAGATACATCTCTATCCTAACAGGGAGTGATGAGGAGGAGAGACCAGAGATACATCTCTATCCTAACAGGGAGTGATGGGGAGGAGAGACCAGAGATACATCTCTATCCTAACAGGGAGTGATGAGGAGGAGAGACCAGAGATACATCTCTATCCTAACAGGGAGTGATGAGGAGGAGAGACCAGAGATACATCTCTATCCTAACAGGGAGGAGAGACCAGAGATACATCTCTATCCTAACAGGGAGGAGAGACCAGAGAGATACATCTCTATCCTAACAGGGAGGAGAGACCAGAGATACATCTCTATCCTAACAGGGAGGAGAGACCAGAGATACATCTCTATCCTAACAGGGAGGAGAGACCAGAGATACATCTCTATCCTAACAGGGAGTGATGAGGAGGAGAGACCAGAGATACATCTCTATCCTAACAGGGAGGAGAGACCAGAGATACATCTCTATCCTAACAGGGAGTGATGGGGAGGAGAGACCAGAGATACATCTCTATCCTAACAGGGAGGAGAGACCAGAGATACATCTCTATCCTAACAGGGAGGAGAGACCAGAGATACATCTCTATCCTAACAGGGAGGAGAGACCAGAGATACATCTCTATCCTAACAGGGAGGAGAGACCAGAGATACATCTCTATCCTAACAGGGAGTGATGAGGAGGAGAGACCAGAGATACATCTCTATCCTAACAGGGAGGAGAGACCAGAGATACATCTCTATCCTAACAGGGAGGAGAGACCAGAGATACATCTCTATCCTAACAGGGAGGAGAGACCAGAGATACATCTCTATCCTAACAGGGAGTGATGAGGAGGAGAGACAAGAGATACATCTCTATCCTAACAGGGAGGAGAGACCAGAGATACATCTCTATCCTAACAGGGAGGAGAGACCAGAGAGGTACATCTCTATCCTAACAGGGAGTGATGAGGAGGAGAGACCAGAGATACATCTCTATCCTAACAGGGAGGAGAGACCAGAGATACATCTCTATCCTAACAGGGAGGAGAGACCAGAGATACATCTCTATCCTAACAGGGAGGAGAGACCAGAGATACATCTCTATCCTAACAGGGAGGAGAGACCAGAGATACATCTCTATCCTAACAGGGAGTGATGAGGAGGAGAGACCAGAGATACATCTCTATCCTAACAGGGAGTGATGAGGAGGAGAGACCAGAGATACATCTCTATCCTAACAGGGAGGAGAGACCAGAGATACATCTCTATCCTAACAGGGAGGAGAGACCAGAGATACATCTCTATCCTAACAGGGAGGAGAGACCAGAGATACATCTCTATCCTAACAGGGAGTGATGAGGAGGAGAGACCAGAGATACATCTCTATCCTAACAGGGAGTGATGAGGAGGAGAGACCAGAGATACATCTCTATCCTAACAGGGAGGAGAGACCAGAGATACATCTCTATCCTAACAGGGAGGAGAGACCAGAGATACATCTCTATCCTAACAGGGAGTGATGAGGAGGAGAGACCAGAGATACATCTCTATCCTAACAGGGAGGAGAGACCAGAGATACATCTCTATCCTAACAGGGAGTGATGAGGAGGAGAGACCAGAGATACATCTCTATCCTAACAGGGAGGAGAGACCAGAGATACATCTCTATCCTAACAGGGAGGAGAGACCAGAGATACATCTCTATCCTAACAGGGAGGAGAGACCAGAGATACATCTCTGTCCTAACAGGGAGTGATGAGGAGGAGAGACCAGAGATACATCTCTATCCTAACAGGGAGGAGAGACCAGAGATACATCTCTATCCTAACAGGGAGTGATGAGGAGGAGAGACCAGAGATACATCTCTATCCTAACAGGGAGGAGAGACCAGAGATACATCTCTATCCTAACAGGGAGTGATGGGGAGGAGAGACCAGAGATACATCTCTATCCTAACAGGGAGTGATGAGGAGGAGAGACCAGAGAGATACATCTCTATCCTAACAGGGAGTGATGAGGAGGAGAGACCAGAGATACATCTCTATCCTAACAGGGAGTGATGGGGAGGAGAGACCAGAGATACATCTCTATCCTAACAGGGAGTGATGAGGAGGAGAGACCAGAGATACATCTCTATCCTAACAGGGAGTGATGAGGAGGAGAGACCAGAGATACATCTCTATCCTAACAGGGAGGAGAGACCAGAGATACATCTCTATCCTAACAGGGAGGAGAGACCAGAGAGATACATCTCTATCCTAACAGGGAGGAGAGACCAGAGATACATCTCTATCCTAACAGGGAGGAGAGACCAGAGATACATCTCTATCCTAACAGGGAGGAGAGACCAGAGATACATCTCTATCCTAACAGGGAGTGATGAGGAGGAGAGACCAGAGATACATCTCTATCCTAACAGGGAGGAGAGACCAGAGATACATCTCTATCCTAACAGGGAGTGATGGGGAGGAGAGACCAGAGATACATCTCTATCCTAACAGGGAGGAGAGACCAGAGATACATCTCTATCCTAACAGGGAGGAGAGACCAGAGATACATCTCTATCCTAACAGGGAGGAGAGACCAGAGATACATCTCTATCCTAACAGGGAGGAGAGACCAGAGATACATCTCTATCCTAACAGGGAGTGATGAGGAGGAGAGACCAGAGATACATCTCTATCCTAACAGGGAGGAGAGACCAGAGATACATCTCTATCCTAACAGGGAGGAGAGACCAGAGATACATCTCTATCCTAACAGGGAGGAGAGACCAGAGATACATCTCTATCCTAACAGGGAGTGATGAGGAGGAGAGACCAGAGATACATCTCTATCCTAACAGGGAGGAGAGACCAGAGATACATCTCTATCCTAACAGGGAGGAGAGACCAGAGAGGTACATCTCTATCCTAACAGGGAGTGATGAGGAGGAGAGACCAGAGATACATCTCTATCCTAACAGGGAGGAGAGACCAGAGATACATCTCTATCCTAACAGGGAGGAGAGACCAGAGATACATCTCTATCCTAACAGGGAGGAGAGACCAGAGATACATCTCTATCCTAACAGGGAGGAGAGACCAGAGATACATCTCTATCCTAACAGGGAGTGATGAGGAGGAGAGACCAGAGATAAATCTCTATCCTAACAGGGAGGAGAGACCAGAGATACATCTCTATCCTAACAGGGAGGAGAGACCAGAGATACATCTCTATCCTAACAGGGAGTGATGAGGAGGAGAGACCAGAGATACATCTCTATCCTAACAGGGAGGAGAGACCAGAGATACATCTCTATCCTAACAGGGAGTGATGAGGAGGAGAGACCAGAGATACATCTCTATCCTAACAGGGAGGAGAGACCAGAGATACATCTCTATCCTAACAGGGAGGAGAGACCAGAGAGATACATCTCTATCCTAACAGGGAGTGATGAGGAGGAGAGACCAGAGATACATCTCTATCCTAACAGGGAGTGATGAGGAGGAGAGACCAGAGATACATCTCTATCCTAACAGGGAGGAGAGACCAGAGATACATCTCTATCCTAACAGGGAGTGATGAGGAGGAGAGACCAGAGATACATCTCTATCCTAACAGGGAGGAGAGACCAGAGATACATCTCTATCCTAACAGGGAGGAGAGACCAGAGATACATCTCTATCCTAACAGGGAGTGATGAGGAGGAGAGACCAGAGATACATCTCTATCCTAACAGGGAGGAGAGACCAGAGATACATCTCTATCCTAACAGGGAGGAGAGACCAGAGATACATCTCTATCCTAACAGGGAGGAGAGACCAGAGATACATCTCTATCCTAACAGGGAGTGATGAGGAGGAGAGACCAGAGAACCATCTCTATCCTAACAGGGAGGAGAGACCAGAGATACATCTCTATCTTAACAGGGAGGAGAGACCAGAGATACATCTCTATCCTAACAGGGAGGAGAGACCAGAGATACATCTCTATCCTAACAGGGAGGAGAGACCAGAGATACATCTCTATCCTAACAGGGAGGAGAGACCAGAGATACATCTCTATCCTAACAGGGAGGAGAGACCAGAGATACATCTCTATCCTAACAGGGAGTGATGAGGAGGAGAGACCAGAGATACATCTCTATCCTAACAGGGAGGAGAGACCAGAGATACATCTCTATCCTAACAGGGAGGAGAGACCAGAGATACATCTCTATCCTAACAGGGAGTGATGAGGAGGAGAGACCAGAGATACATCTCTATCCTAACAGGGAGTGATGAGGAGGAGAGACCAGAGATACATCTCTATCCTAACAGGGAGGAGAGACCAGAGAGATACATCTCTATCCTAACAGGGAGTGATGAGGAGGAGAGACCAGAGATACATCTCTATCCTAACAGGGAGTGATGAGGAGGAGAGACCAGAGATACATCTCTATCCTAACAGGGAGGAGAGACCAGAGATACATCTCTATCCTAACAGGGAGTGATGAGGAGGAGAGACCAGAGATACATCTCTATCCTAACAGGGAGGAGAGACCAGAGATACATCTCTATCCTAACAGGGAGTGATGAGGAGGAGAGACCAGAGATACATCTCTATCCTAACAGGGAGGAGAGACCAGAGAGGTACATCTCTATCCTAACAGGGAGGAGAGACCAGAGATACATCTCTATCCTAACAGGGAGGAGAGACCAGAGATACATCTCTATCCTAACAGGGAGGAGAGACCAGAGATACATCTCTATCCTAACAGGGAGTGATGAGGAGGAGAGACCAGAGATACATCTCTATCCTAACAGGGAGGAGAGACCAGAGAGATACATCTCTATCCTAACAGGGAGGAGAGACCAGAGAGATACATCTCTATCCTAACAGGGAGGAGAGACCAGAGATACATCTCTATCCTAACAGGGAGGAGAGACCAGAGATACATCTCTATCCTAACAGGGAGTGATGAGGAGGAGAGACCAGAGATACATCTCTATCCTAACAGGGAGGAGAGACCAGAGATACATCTCTATCCTAACAGGGAGGAGAGACCAGAGATACATCTCTATCCTAACAGGGAGTGATGAGGAGGAGAGACCAGAGATACATCTCTATCCTAACAGGGAGTGATGAGGAGGAGAGACCAGAGATACATCTCTATCCTAACAGGGAGGAGAGACCAGAGATACATCTCTATCCTAACAGGGAGGAGAGACCAGAGATACATCTCTATCCTAACAGGGAGGAGAGACCAGAGATACATCTCTATCCTAACAGGGAGGAGAGACCAGAGATACACCTCTATCCTAACAGGGAGTGATGAGGAGGAGAGACCAGAGATACATCTCTATCCTAACAGGGAGTGATGAGGAGGAGAGACCAGAGATACATCTCTATCCTAACAGGGAGTGATGAGGAGGAGAGACCAGAGATACATCTCTATCCTAACAGGGAGGAGAGACCAGAGATACATCTCTATCCTAACAGGGAGGAGAGACCAGAGATACATCTCTATCCTAACAGGGAGGAGAGACCAGAGATACATCTATCTCCTAACAGGGAGTGATGAGGAGGAGAGACCAGAGATACATCTCTATCCTAACAGGGAGGAGAGACCAGAGATACATCTCTATCCTAACAGGGAGTGATGAGGAGGAGAGACCAGAGATACATCTCTATCCTAACAGGGAGGAGAGACCAGAGATACATCTCTATCCTAACAGGGAGGAGAGACCAGAGATACATCTCTATCCTAACAGGGAGGAGAGACCAGAGATACATCTCTATCCTAACAGGGAGTGATGAGGAGGAGAGACCAGAGATACATCTCTATCCTAACAGGGAGGAGAGACCAGAGATACATCTCTATCCTAACAGGGAGTGATGAGGAGGAGAGACCAGAGATACATCTCTATCCTAACAGGGAGGAGAGACCAGAGATACATCTCTATCCTAACAGGGAGGAGAGACCAGAGATACATCTCTATCCTAACAGGGAGTGATGAGGAGGAGAGACCAGAGAGGTACATCTCTATCCTAACAGGGAGTGATGAGGAGGAGAGACCAGAGATACATCTCTATCCTAACAGGGAGGAGAGACCAGAGATACATCTCTATCCTAACAGGGAGGAGAGACCAGAGATACATCTCTATCCTAACAGGGAGTGATGAGGAGGAGAGACCAGAGAGGTACATCTCTATCCTAACAGGGAGTGATGAGGAGGAGAGACCAGAGATACATCTCTATCCTAACAGGGAGGAGAGACCAGAGATACATCTCTATCCTAACAGGGAGGAGAGACCAGAGATACATCTCTATCCTAACAGGGAGTGATGAGGAGGAGAGACCAGAGATACATCTCTATCCTAACAGGGAGTGATGGGGAGGAGAGACCAGAGATACATCTCTATCCTAACAGGGAGGAGAGACCAGAGATACATCTCTATCCTAACAGGGAGGAGAGACCAGAGATACATCTCTATCCTAACAGGGAGGAGAGACCAGAGATACATCTCTATCCTAACAGGGAGTGATGAGGAGGAGAGACCAGAGAGATACATCTCTATCCTAACAGGGAGTGATGAGGAGGAGAGACCAGAGATACATCTCTATCCTAACAGGGAGTGATGAGGAGGAGAGACCAGAGAGGTACTGGAACGACAACAAAGATTTTCAGGAGAATCATAATGGCTTCCAGTAAACAGCGCTCTGTAGCGACCAGCTAGTCTGAACATGGAGAGGCTGTGATTCAATTCATAGCACAGCGCTCTGGACAATGACAATACGCATTTTAAAGGCATTTTCCCTGACTTTCGTGGAGATGGCTTTCACGATATACATTGTGGATGTCGGCCCAATCCGATATAGCCTTTTAATGTCAAGCACACTGTAACAAATTTAACTAACGCAAATGGTACTGAATCCCAGCCTAGAAGAGGTCATACTCAGAGATGATAAATAAATGACGGTACTGAATCCCAGCCTAGAAGAGGTCATACTCAGAGATGATAAATAAATGACGGTACTGAATCCCAGCCTAGAAGATGTCATACTCAGAGATGATAAATAAATGACGGTACTGAATCCCAGCCTAGAAGAGGTCATATTCAAGGATGGCATTTAATTAGACTTTCCTTCCTCACTCGCTCACCATCATGTAAATTACATTTACAGGGATCGAATCCCAAAATACATGTTTAAAGTAATCACAATAAATTTAGCTAGTTTAATATGTTTAGATAAATGATAATTAGTGGATGGATTAATATGTTCAGATAAATGATAATTAGTGGATGGTTTAATATGTTTAGATAAATGATAATTAGTGGATGGATTAATATGTTTAGATAAATGATAATTAGTGGATGGATTAATATGTTTAGATAAATGATAATTAGTGGATGGTTTCAATAGGTGCATGCTTTTCTCTTCCGTGTAAAACAACAGCTGATTCAAAATGGGTTTTCAAAAACTCCACGGCAAAGGACTCATATTCTTGTGCTTCCTCGCCAGGAGGAGGCGAGACCACTCCTCTGTTCGCCTACTAACTAAATGAAACCCTCCTCGACCACCTTTCCAGGTAAGGGAGGAGAGAGGATGGAGGAGTCGAGAAGAGGACAGACTTTTGTACAATTGAGAATCTCCCCTTAGCTCCCGCTAGAGATCCACAGAGACATATAACTACCCGCCGTCTTCCGATGGTGGAAACCACTTATACACTAATGATGTTTGTATAATAATGCTCATTACTGTAATGTTGCTGCTGGTCCTTGGTGCCAGTCAGCCTGAGTGTTAAGGCTCTCTCTCCCTGGGGTGTATAACAGTATAACAGTCTCTCTGGAAAACTGAGTTGTAACTGAAGAAAAACTTCTCCTCAACAGGAAACTTTCATGTGGTTTGTCATTTCCTCTGTATCTGCTACTCCGTTAGCTAACATCCTCTAACTACTGTAACACACAGCAACGCTAACATCCTCTAACTACTGTAACACACAGCAAAGCATTAAGACAGAGAGACAAAGTGGAATTGTTCTGCTAACCACTTGAATCCCGGAACAAAGGTTGTGTTGTACCAGGCCAGAAGGTTGTGTTGTTCCAGGACCAGGCCAGAAGGTTGTGTTGTTCCAGGACCAGGCCAGAAGGTTGTGTTGTTCCCGGACCAGGCCAGAAGGTTGTGTTGTTCCAGGACCAGGCCAGAAGGTTGTGTTGTTCCAGGACCAGGCCAGAAGGTTGTGTTGTAACAGACAAGAAGGTTGTGTTGTACCCGGACCAGGCCAGAAGGTTGTGTTGTACCCGGACCAGGCCAGAAGGTTGTGTTGTACCCGGACCAGGCCAGAAGGTTGTGTTGTTCCAGGACCAGGCCAGAAGGTTGTGTTGTACCAGGACCAGGCCAGAAGGTTGTGTTGTACCAGGACCAGGCCAGAAGGTTGTGTTGTAACAGAACAGGCCAGAAGGTTGTGTTGTAACAGGCCCAGGCCAGAAGATTGTGTTGTTCTTGGACCAGGCAAGAAGGTTGTGTTGTTCCCGGACCAGGCCAGAAGGTTGTGTTGTACCAGGCCAGAAGGTTGTGTTGCTCCAGGACCAGGCCAGAAGGTTGTGTTGTACCCGGCCAGAAGGTTGTGTTGTTCCCGGACCAGGCCAGAAGGTTGTGTTGCTCCAGGACCAGGCCAGAAGGTTGTGTTGCTCCAGGACCAGGCCAGAAGTTTGTGTTGTTCCAGGACCAGGCCAGAAGGTTGTGTTGTTCCAGGCCAGAAGGTTGTGTTGTACCCGGCCAGAAGGTTGTGTTGCTCCAGGACCAGGCCAGAAGGTTGTGTTGTTCCAGGACCAGGCCAGAAGGTTGTGTTGCTCCAGGACCAGGCCAGAAGGTTGTGTTGTACCCGGCCAGAAGGTTGTGTCGTAACAGGACCAGACCAGAAGGTTGTGTTGTACCAGGCCAGAAGGTTGTGTTGTTCCCGGACCAGGCCAGAAGGTTGTGTTGTTCCAGGACCAGGCCAGAAGGTTGTGTTGTTCCAGGACCAGGCCAGAAGGTTGTGTTGTTCCAGGACCAGGTCAGAAGGTTGTGTTGTACCCGGACCAGGCCAGAAGGTTATGTTGTAACAGAACAGGCCAGAAGGTTGTGTTGTTCCCGGACCAGGCCAGAAGGTTTTGTTGCACCCGGACCAGGCCAGAAGGTTGTGTTGTTCCTGGACCAGGCCAGAAGGTTGTGTTGTTCCAGGACCAGGCCAGAAGGTTGTGTTGTACCCGGACCAGGCCAGAAGGTTGTGTTGTACCCGGACCAGGCCAGAAGGTTGTGTTGTTCCAGGACCAGGCCAGAAGGTTGTGTTGTTCCAGACCAGGCCAGAAGGTTGTGTTGCTCCAGGACCAGGCCAGAAGGTTGTGTTGTTCCCGGACCAGGCCAGAAGGTTGTGTTGTAACAGAACAAGCCAGAAGGTTGTGTTGTTCCAGACCAGGCCAGAAGGTTGTGTTGCTCCAGGACCAGGCCAGAAGGTTGTTTTGTTACAGGACCAGGCCAGAAGGTTGTTTCATTCCAGGACTAGACCAGAAGGTTGTGTTGTTCCAGGACCAGGCCAGAAGGTTGTGTTGTTCCCGGACCAGGCCAGAAGATTGTGTTGTACCCGGACCAGGCCAGAAGGTTGTGTTGTACCCGGCCAGAAGGTTGTGTTGTAACAGGACCAGGCCAGAAGGTTGTGTTGTACCCGGCAAGAAGGTTGTGTTGTTCCAGGACCAGGCCAGAAGGTTGTGTTGTACCCGGCCAGAAGGTTGTGTTGTTCCAGGACCAGGCCAGAAGGTTGTGTTGTTCCCGGACCAGGCCAGAAGGTTGTGTTGTACCCGGACCAGGCCAGAAGGTTGTGTTGTACCAGGCCAGAAGGTTGTGTTGTACCCGGACCAGGCCAGAAGGTTGTGTTGTACCCGGACCAGGCCAGAAGGTTGTGTTGTTCCCGGACCAGGCCAGAAGGTTTTGTTGTTCCAGGACCAGGCCAGAAGGTTGTGTTGCTCCAGGACCAGGCCAGAAGGTTGTGTTGTAACAGGACCAGACCAGAAGGTTGTGTTGTACCAGGCCAGAAGGTTGTGTTGTTCCAGGACCAGGCCAGAAGGTTGTGTTGTAACAGGACCAGGCCAGAAGGTTGTGTTGTACCAGGCCAGAAGGTTGTGTTGTTCCAGGACCAGGCCAGAAGGTTGTGTTGCTCCAGGACCAGGCCAAAAGGTTGTGTTGTAACAGGACCAGACCAGAAGGTTGTGTTGTACCAGGCCAGAAGGTTGTGTTGTTCCAGGACCAGGCCAGAAGGTTGTGTTTTAACAGGACCAGGCCAGAAGGTTGTGTTGTACCAGGCCAGAAGGTTGTGTTGTTCCCGGACCAGGCCAGAAGGTTGTGTTGTACCCGGACCAGGCCAGAAGGTTGTGTTGTTCCAGGACCAGGCCAGAAGGTTGTGTTGTTCCAGACCAGGCCAGAAGGTTGTGTTGCTCCAGGACCAGGCCAGAAGGTTGTGTTGTTCCCGGACCAGGCCAGAAGGTTGTGTTGTAACAGAACAAGCCAGAAGGTTGTGTTGTTCCAGACCAGGCCAGAAGGTTGTGTTGCTCCAGGACCAGGCCAGAAGGTTGTGTTGTTCCAGGACCAGGCCAGAAGGTTGTTTCATTCCAGGACTAGACCAGAAGGTTGTGTTGTTCCAGGACCAGGCCAGAAGGTTGTGTTGTTCCCGGACCAGGCCAGAAGATTGTGTTGTACCCGGACCAGGCCAGAAGGTTGTGTTGTACCCGGCCAGAAGGTTGTGTTGTAACAGGACCAGGCCAGAAGGTTGTGTTATACCCGGCCAGAAGGTTGTGTTGTTCCAGGACCAGGCCAGAAGGTTGTGTTGTACCCGGCCAGAAGGTTGTGTTGTTCCAGGACCAGGCCAGAAGGTTGTGTTGTTCCCGGACCAGGCCAGAAGGTTGTGTTGTACCCGGACCAGGCCAGAAGGTTGTGTTGTACCAGGCCAGAAGGTTGTGTTGTACCCGGACCAGGCCAGAAGGTTGTGTTGTACCCGGACCAGGCCAGAAGGTTGTGTTGTTCCCGGACCAGGCCAGAAGGTTGTGTTGTACCCGGACCAGGCCAGAAGGTTGTGTTGTACCAGGCCAGAAGGTTGTGTTGTACCAGGCCAGAAGGTTGTGTTGTACCAGGCCAGAACGTTGTGTTGTTCCCGGACCAGGCCAGAAGGTTGTGTTGTTCCAGGACCAGGCCAGAAGGTTGTGTTGTACCAGGCCAGAAGGTTGTGTTGTACCAGGCCAGAAGGTTGTGTTGTTCCCGGACCAGGCCAGAAGGTTGTGTTGTTCCAGGACCAGGCCAGAAGGTTGTGTTGCTCCAGGACCAGGCCAGAAGGTTGTGTTGTAACAGGACCAGACCAGAAGGTTGTGTTGTACCAGGCCAGAAGGTTGTGTTGTTCCAGGACCAGGCCAGAAGGTTGTGTTGTAACAGGACCAGGCCAGAAGGTTGTGTTGTACCAGGCCAGAAGGTTGTGTTGTTCCAGGACCAGGCCAGAAGGTTGTGTTGCTCCAGGACCAGGCCAGAAGGTTGTGTTGTAACAGGACCAGACCAGAAGGTTGTGTTGTTCCAGGACCAGGCCAGAAGGTTGTGTTGTAACAGGACCAGGCCAGAAGGTTGTGTTGTAACAGGACCAGCCCAGAAGGTTGTGTTGTAACAGGACCAGGCCAGAAGGTTGTGTTGTAACAGGACCAGGCCAGAAGGTTGTGTTGTTCCAGGACCAGGCCAGAAGGTTGTGTTGTAACAGGACCAGGCCAGAAGGTTGTGTTGTACCAGGCCTGAAGGTTGTGTTGTTCCCGGACCAGGCCAGAAGGTTGTGTTGTAACAGAACAAGCCAGAAGGTTGTGTTGTTCAAGACCAGGCCAGAAGGTTGTGTTGCTCCAGGACCAGGCCAGAAGGTTGTGTTGTTCCAGGACCAGGCCAGAAGGTTGTTTCATTCCAGGACTAGACCAGAAGGTTGTCTTGTTCCAGGACCAGGCCAGAAGGTTGTGTTGTTCCCGGACCAGGCCAGAAGATTGTGTTGTACCCGGACCAGGCCAGAAGGTTGTGTTGTACCCGGCCAGAAGGTTGTGTTGTAACAGGACCAGGCCAGAAGGTTGTGTTGTACCCGGCCAGAAGGTTTTGTTGTTCCAGGACCAGGCCAGAAGGTTGTGTTGTACCCGGCCAGAAGGTTGTGTTGTTGCAGGACCAGGCCAGAAGGTTGTGTTGTTCCCGGACCAGGCCAGAAGGTTGTGTTGTACCCGGACCAGGCCAGAAGGTTGTGTTGTACCAGGCCAGAAGGTTGTGTTGTACCCGGACCAGGCCAGAAGGTTGTGTTGTACCCGGACCAGGCCAGAAGGTTGTGTTGTTCCCGGACCAGGCCAGAAGGTTGTGTTGTACCCGGACCAGGCCAGAAGGTTGTGTTGTACCAGGCCAGAAGGTTGTGTTGTACCAGGCCAGAAGGTTGTGTTGTTCCCGGACCAGGCCAGAAGGTTATGTTGTTCCAGGACCAGGCCAGAAGGTTGTGTTGCTCCAGGACCAGGCCAGAAGGTTGTGTTGTAACAGGACCAGACCAGAAGGTTGTGTTTTACCAGGCCAGAAGGTTGTGTTGTTCCAGGACCAGGCCAGAAGGTTGTGTTGTAACAGGACCAGGCCAGAAGGTTGTGTTGTACCAGGCCAGAAGGTTGTGTTGTTCCAGGACCAGGCCAGAAGGTTGTGTTGCTCCAGGACCAGGCCAGAAGGTTGTGTTGTAACAGGACCAGACCAGAAGGTTGTGTTGTACCAGGCCAGAAGGTTGTGTTGTTCCAGGACCAGGCCAGAAGGTTGTGTTGTAACAGGACCAGGCCAGAAGGTTGTGTTGTACCAGGCCAGAAGGTTGTGTTGTTCCAGGACCAGGCCAGAAGGTTGTGTTGTAACAGGACCAGGCCAGAAGGTTGTGTTGTTCCAGGACCAGGCCAGAAGGTTGTGTTGTTCCCGGACCAGGCCAGAAGGTTGTGTTGTTCCAGGACCAGGCCAGAAGGTTGTGTTGTTCCCGGACCAGGCCAGAAGGTTGTGTTGTTCCCGGACCAGGCCAGAAGGTTGTGTTGTTCCCGGACCAGGCCAGAAGGTTGTGTTGTTCCCGGACCAGGCCAGAAGGTTGTGTTGTTCCCGGACCAGAAGGTTGTGTTGCTCCAGGACCAGGCCAGAAGGTTGTGCTGTTCCCGGACCAGGCCAGAAGGTTGTGTTGCTCCAGGACCAGGCCAGAAGGTTGTGTTGTACTCGGACCAGGCCAGAAGGTTGTGTTGCTCCAGGACCAGGCCAGAAGGTTGTGTTGTACCCGGCCAGAAGGTTGTGTTGCTCCAGGACCAGGCCAGAAGGTTGTGTTGCTCCAGGACCAGGCCAGAAGGTTGTGTTGCTCCAGGACCAGGCCAGAAGGTTGTGTTGTTCCAGGACCAGGCCAGAAGGTTGTGTTGTTCCAGGACCAGGCCAGAAGGTTGTGTTGCTCCAGGACCAGGCCAGAAGGTTGTGTTGCTCCAGGACCAGGCCAGAAGGTTGTGTTGTTCCAGGATCAGGCCAGAAGGTTGTGTTGTTCCAGGGCCAGGCCAGAAGGTTGTGTTATACCCGGACCAGGCCAGAAGGTTATGTTCTTCCCGGACCAGGCCAGAAGGTTGTGTTGTAACAGACCATGCCAGAAGGTTGTGTTCCAGACCGGGCCAGAAGGTTTTGTTGTTCCCGGACCAGGCCAGAAGTTGTGTTGTTCCCGGACCAGGCCAGAAGGTTGTGTTGCTCCAGGACCAGGCCAGAAGGTTGTGTTGTTCCAGGACCAGGCCAGACGGTTGTGTTGCTCCAGGACCAGGCCAGAAGGTTGTGTTGTTCCAGGACCAGGCCAGAAGGTTGTGTTGTTCCAGGACCAGGCCAGAAGGTTGTGTTGTAACAGGACCAGGCCAGAAGGTTGTGTTGGACCAGGCCAGAAGGTTGTGTTGTTCCCGGACCAGGCCAGAAGGTTGTGTTGTTCCAGGACCAGGCCAGAAGGTTGTGTTGTTCCAGGACCAGGCCAGAAGGTTGTGTTGTTCCAGGATCAGGCCAGAAGGTTGTGTTGTTCCAGGGCCAGGCCAGAAGGTTGTGTTATACCCGGACCAGGCCAGAAGGTTATGTTCTTCCCGGACCAGGCCAGAAGGTTGTGTTGTTCCAGGACCATGCCAGAAGGTTGTGTTGTTCCCGGACCAGGCCAGAAGGTTGTGTTGTTCCCGGACCAGGCCAGAAGGTTGTGTTGTTCCAGGACCAGGCCAGACGGTTGTGTTGTAACAGGACTAGGCCAGAAGGTTGTGTTGGACCAGGCCAGAAGGTTGTGTTGTTCCCGGACCAGGCCAGAAGGTTGTGTTGTTCCAGGACCAGGCCAGAAGGTTGTGTTGTTCCAGGATCAGGCCAGAAGGTTGTGTTGTTCCAGGGCCAGGCCAGAAGGTTTTGTTATACCCGGACCAGGCCAGAAGGTTGTGTTGTTCCAGACCAGGCCAGAAGGTTGTGTTGTTCCCGGACCAGGCCAGAAGGTTGTGTTGTACCAGGATCAGGCCAGAAGGTTGTGTTGTACCCGGACCAGGCCAGAAGGTTGTGTTGTACCCGGACCAGGCCAGAAGGTTGTGTTGTTCCAGGACCAGGCCAGAAGGTTTTGTTGTTCCTGGACCAGGCCAGAAGGTTGTGTTGTTCCAGGACCAGGCCAGAAGGTTGTGTTGCTCCAGGATCAGGCCAGAAGGTTGTGTCGTAACAGGACCAGACCAGAAGGTTGTGTTGTACCAGGCCAGAAGGTTGTGTTGTTCCCGGACCAGGCCAGAAGGTTGTGTTGTTCCAGGACCAGGCCAGAACGTTGTGTTGTAACAGGACCAGACCAGAAGGTTGTGTTGGACCAGGCCAGAAGGTTGTGTTGTTCCCGGACCAGGCCAGAAGGTTGTGTTGCTCCAGGACCAGGCCAGAAGGTTGTGTTGTTCCAGGACCAGGCCAGAAGGTTGTGTTATACCCGGACCAGGCCAGAAGGTTATGTTCTTCCCGGACCAGGCCAGAAGGTTGTGTTGTAACAGGACCAGGCCAGAAGGTTGTGTTGTACCAGGCCAGAAGGTTGTGTTGTTCCAGGACCAGGCCAGAAGGTTGTGTTGCTCCAGGACCAGGCCAGAAGGTTGTGTTGTAACAGGACCAGACCAGAAGGTTGTGTTGTACCAGGCCAGAAGGTTGTGTTGTTCCAGGACCAGGCCAGAAGGTTGTGTTGTAACAGGACCAGGCCAGAAGGTTGTGTTGTACCAGGCCAGAAGGTTGTGTTGTTCCAGGACCAGGCCAGAAGGTTGTGTTGTAACAGGACCAGGCCAGAAGGTTGTGTTGTTCCAGGACCAGGCCAGAAGGTTGTGTTGTTCCCGGACCAGGCCAGAAGGTTGTGTTGTTCCAGGACCAGGCCAGAAGGTTGTGTTGTTCCCGGACCAGGCCAGAAGGTTGTGTTGTTCCCGGACCAGGCCAGAAGGTTGTGTTGTTCCCGGACCAGGCCAGAAGGTTGTGTTGTTCCCGGACCAGGCCAGAAGGTTGTGTTGTTCCCGGACCAGAAGGTTGTGTTGCTCCAGGACCAGGCCAGAAGGTTGTGCTGTTCCCGGACCAGGCCAGAAGGTTGTGTTGCTCCAGGACCAGGCCAGAAGGTTGTGTTGTACTCGGACCAGGCCAGAAGGTTGTGTTGCTCCAGGACCAGGCCAGAAGGTTGTGTTGTACCCGGCCAGAAGGTTGTGTTGCTCCAGGACCAGGCCAGAAGGTTGTGTTGCTCCAGGACCAGGCCAGAAGGTTGTGTTGCTCCAGGACCAGGCCAGAAGGTTGTGTTGTTCCAGGACCAGGCCAGAAGGTTGTGTTGTTCCAGGACCAGGCCAGAAGGTTGTGTTGCTCCAGGACCAGGCCAGAAGGTTGTGTTGCTCCAGGACCAGGCCAGAAGGTTGTGTTGTTCCAGGATCAGGCCAGAAGGTTGTGTTGTTCCAGGGCCAGGCCAGAAGGTTGTGTTATACCCGGACCAGGCCAGAAGGTTATGTTCTTCCCGGACCAGGCCAGAAGGTTGTGTTGTAACAGACCATGCCAGAAGGTTGTGTTCCAGACCGGGCCAGAAGGTTTTGTTGTTCCCGGACCAGGCCAGAAGTTGTGTTGTTCCCGGACCAGGCCAGAAGGTTGTGTTGCTCCAGGACCAGGCCAGAAGGTTGTGTTGTTCCAGGACCAGGCCAGACGGTTGTGTTGCTCCAGGACCAGGCCAGAAGGTTGTGTTGTTCCAGGACCAGGCCAGAAGGTTGTGTTGTTCCAGGACCAGGCCAGAAGGTTGTGTTGTAACAGGACCAGGCCAGAAGGTTGTGTTGGACCAGGCCAGAAGGTTGTGTTGTTCCCGGACCAGGCCAGAAGGTTGTGTTGTTCCAGGACCAGGCCAGAAGGTTGTGTTGTTCCAGGACCAGGCCAGAAGGTTGTGTTGTTCCAGGATCAGGCCAGAAGGTTGTGTTGTTCCAGGGCCAGGCCAGAAGGTTGTGTTATACCCGGACCAGGCCAGAAGGTTATGTTCTTCCCGGACCAGGCCAGAAGGTTGTGTTGTTCCAGGACCATGCCAGAAGGTTGTGTTGTTCCCGGACCAGGCCAGAAGGTTGTGTTGTTCCCGGACCAGGCCAGAAGGTTGTGTTGTTCCAGGACCAGGCCAGACGGTTGTGTTGTAACAGGACTAGGCCAGAAGGTTGTGTTGGACCAGGCCAGAAGGTTGTGTTGTTCCCGGACCAGGCCAGAAGGTTGTGTTGTTCCAGGACCAGGCCAGAAGGTTGTGTTGTTCCAGGATCAGGCCAGAAGGTTGTGTTGTTCCAGGGCCAGGCCAGAAGGTTTTGTTATACCCGGACCAGGCCAGAAGGTTGTGTTGTTCCAGACCAGGCCAGAAGGTTGTGTTGTTCCCGGACCAGGCCAGAAGGTTGTGTTGTACCAGGATCAGGCCAGAAGGTTGTGTTGTACCCGGACCAGGCCAGAAGGTTGTGTTGTACCCGGACCAGGCCAGAAGGTTGTGTTGTTCCAGGACCAGGCCAGAAGGTTTTGTTGTTCCTGGACCAGACCAGAAGGTTGTGTTGTTCCAGGACCAGGCCAGAAGGTTGTGTTGCTCCAGGATCAGGCCAGAAGGTTGTGTCGTAACAGGACCAGACCAGAAGGTTGTGTTGTACCAGGCCAGAAGGTTGTGTTGTTCCCGGACCAGGCCAGAAGGTTGTGTTGTTCCAGGACCAGGCCAGAACGTTGTGTTGTAACAGGACCAGACCAGAAGGTTGTGTTGGACCAGGCCAGAAGGTTGTGTTGTTCCCGGACCAGGCCAGAAGGTTGTGTTGCTCCAGGACCAGGCCAGAAGGTTGTGTTGTTCCAGGACCAGGCCAGAAGGTTGTGTTATACCCGGACCAGGCCAGAAGGTTATGTTCTTCCCGGACCAGGCCAGAAGGTTGTGTTGTAACAGACCATGCCAGAAGATTGTGTTCCAGACCGGGCCAGAAGGTTTTGTTGTTCCAGGACTAGGACAGAAGGTTGTGTTGTTCCAGGACCAGGCCAGAAGGTTGTGTTGTAACAGGACTAGGCCAGAAGGTTGTGTTGGACCAGGCCAGAAGGTTGTGTTGTTCCCGGACCAGGCCAGAAGGTTGTGTTGTTCCAGGACCAGGCCAGAAGGTTGTGTTGTTCCAGGATCAGGCCAGAAGGTTGTGTTGCTCCAGGACCAGGCCAGAAGGTTGTGTTGCTCCAGGACCAGGCCAGAAGGTTGTGTTGTTCCAGGATCAGGCCAGAAGGTTGTGTTGTTCCAGGGCCAGGCCAGAAGGTTGTGTTATACCCGGACCAGGCCAGAAGGTTATGTTCTTCCCGGACCAGGCCAGAAGGTTGTGTTGTAACAGACCATGCCAGAAGGTTGTGTTCCAGACCGGGCCAGAAGGTTTTGTTGTTCCCGGACCAGGCCAGAAGTTGTGTTGTTCCCGGACCAGGCCAGAAGGTTGTGTTGCTCCAGGACCAGGCCAGAAGGTTGTGTTGTTCCAGGACCAGGCCAGAAGGTTGTGTTGCTCCAGGACCAGGCCAGAAGGTTGTGTTGTTCCAGGACCAGTCCAGAAGGTTGTGTTGTTCCAGGACCAGGCCAGAAGGTTGTGTTGTAACAGGACCAGGCCAGAAGGTTGTGTTGGACCAGGCCAGAAGGTTGTGTTGTTCCCGGACCAGGCCAGAAGGTTGTGTTGTTCCAGGACCAGGCCAGAAGGTTGTGTTGTTCCAGGACCAGGCCAGAAGGTTGTGTTGTTCCAGGATCAGGCCAGAAGGTTGTGTTGTTCCAGGGCCAGGCCAGAAGGTTGTGTTATACCCGGACCAGGCCAGAAGGTTATGTTCTTCCCGGACCAGGCCAGAAGGTTGTGTTGTTCCAGGACCATGCCAGAAGGTTGTGTTGTTCCCGGACCAGGCCAGAAGGTTGTGTTGTTCCCGGACCAGGCCAGAAGGTTGTGTTGTTCAAGGACCAGGCCAGACGGTTGTGTTGTAACAGGACTAGGCCAGAAGGTTGTGTTGGACCAGGCCAGAAGGTTGTGTTGTTCCTGGACCAGGCCAGAAGGTTGTGTTGTTCCAGGACCAGGCCAGAAGGTTGTGTTGTTCCAGGATCAGGCCAGAAGGTTGTGTTGTTCCAGGGCCAGGCCAGAAGGTTTTGTTATACCCGGACCAGGCCAGAAGGTTGTGTTGTTCCAGACCAGGCCAGAAGGTTGTGTTGTTCCCGGACCAGGCCAGAAGGTTGTGTTGTACCAGGATCAGGCCAGAAGGTTGTGTTGTACCCGGACCAGGCCAGAAGGTTGTGTTGTACCCGGACCAGGCCAGAAGGTTGTGTTGTTCCAGGACCAGGCCAGAAGGTTTTGTTGTTCCTGGACCAGGCCAGAAGGTTGTGTTGTTCAAGACCAGGCCAGAAGGTTGTGTTGCTCCAGGATCAGGCCAGCAGGTTGTGTCGTAACAGGACCAGACCAGAAGGTTGTGTTGTACCAGGCCAGAAGGTTGTGTTGTTCCCGGACCAGGCCAGAAGGTTGTGTTGTTCCAGGACCAGGCCAGAACGTTGTGTTGTAACAGGACCAGACCAGAAGGTTGTGTTTGACCAGGCCAGAAGGTTGTGTTGTTCCCGGACCAGGCCAGAAGGTTGTGTTGCTCCAGGACCAGGCCAGAAGGTTGTGTTGTTCCAGGACCAGGCCAGAAGGTTGTGTTATACCCGGACCAGGCCAGAAGGTTATGTTCTTCCCGGACCAGGCCAGAAGGTTGTGTTGTAACAGACCATGCCAGAAGGTTGTGTTCCAGACCGGGCCAGAAGGTTTTGTTGTTCCAGGACTAGGACAGAAGGTTGTGTTGTTCCAGGACCAGGCCAGAAGGTTGTGTTGTAACAGGACTAGGCCAGAAGGTTGTGTTGGACCAGGCCAGAAGGTTGTGTTGTTCCCGGACCAGGCCAGAAGGTTGTGTTGTTCCAGGACCAGGCCAGAAGGTTGTGTTGTTCCAGGATCAGGCCAGAAGGTTGTGTTGCTCCAGGACCAGGCCAGAAGGTTGTGTTGCTCCAGGACCAGGCCAGAAGGTTGTGTTGTTCCAGGATCAGGCCAGAAGGTTGTGTTGTTCCAGGGCCAGGCCAGAAGGTTGTGTTATACCCGGACCAGGCCAGAAGGTTATGTTCTTCCCGGACCAGGCCAGAAGGTTGTGTTGTAACAGACCATGCCAGAAGGTTGTGTTCCAGACCGGGCCAGAAGGTTTTGTTGTTCCCGGACCAGGCCAGAAGTTGTGTTGTTCCCGGACCAGGCCAGAAGGTTGTGTTGCTCCAGGACCAGGCCAGAAGGTTGTGTTGTTCCAGGACCAGGCCAGAAGGTTGTGTTGCTCCAGGACCAGGCCAGAAGGTTGTGTTGTTCCAGGACCAGTCCAGAAGGTTGTGTTGTTCCAGGACCAGGCCAGAAGGTTGTGTTGTAACAGGACCAGGCCAGAAGGTTGTGTTGGACCAGGCCAGAAGGTTGTGTTGTTCCCGGACCAGGCCAGAAGGTTGTGTTGTTCCAGGACCAGGCCAGAAGGTTGTGTTGTTCCAGGACCAGGCCAGAAGGTTGTGTTGTTCCAGGATCAGGCCAGAAGGTTGTGTTGTTCCAGGGCCAGGCCAGAAGGTTGTGTTATACCCGGACCAGGCCAGAAGGTTATGTTCTTCCCGGACCAGGCCAGAAGGTTGTGTTGTTCCAGGACCATGCCAGAAGGTTGTGTTGTTCCCGGACCAGGCCAGAAGGTTGTGTTGTTCCCGGACCAGGCCAGAAGGTTGTGTTGTTCAAGGACCAGGCCAGACGGTTGTGTTGTAACAGGACTAGGCCAGAAGGTTGTGTTGGACCAGGCCAGAAGGTTGTGTTGTTCCTGGACCAGGCCAGAAGGTTGTGTTGTTCCAGGACCAGGCCAGAAGGTTGTGTTGTTCCAGGATCAGGCCAGAAGGTTGTGTTGTTCCAGGGCCAGGCCAGAAGGTTTTGTTATACCCGGACCAGGCCAGAAGGTTGTGTTGTTCCAGACCAGGCCAGAAGGTTGTGTTGTTCCCGGACCAGGCCAGAAGGTTGTGTTGTACCAGGATCAGGCCAGAAGGTTGTGTTGTACCCGGACCAGGCCAGAAGGTTGTGTTGTACCCGGACCAGGCCAGAAGGTTGTGTTGTTCCAGGACCAGGCCAGAAGGTTTTGTTGTTCCTGGACCAGGCCAGAAGGTTGTGTTGTTCAAGACCAGGCCAGAAGGTTGTGTTGCTCCAGGATCAGGCCAGCAGGTTGTGTCGTAACAGGACCAGACCAGAAGGTTGTGTTGTACCAGGCCAGAAGGTTGTGTTGTTCCCGGACCAGGCCAGAAGGTTGTGTTGTTCCAGGACCAGGCCAGAACGTTGTGTTGTAACAGGACCAGACCAGAAGGTTGTGTTTGACCAGGCCAGAAGGTTGTGTTGTTCCCGGACCAGGCCAGAAGGTTGTGTTGCTCCAGGACCAGGCCAGAAGGTTGTGTTGTTCCAGGACCAGGCCAGAAGGTTGTGTTATACCCGGACCAGGCCAGAAGGTTATGTTCTTCCCGGACCAGGCCAGAAGGTTGTGTTGTAACAGACCATGCCAGAAGGTTGTGTTCCAGACCGGGCCAGAAGGTTTTGTTGTTCCAGGACTAGGACAGAAGGTTGTGTTGTTCCAGGACCAGGCCAGAAGGTTGTGTTGTAACAGGACTAGGCCAGAAGGTTGTGTTGGACCAGGCCAGAAGGTTGTGTTGTTCCCGGACCAGGCCAGAAGGTTGTGTTGTTCCAGGACCAGGCCAGAAGGTTGTGTTGTTCCAGGATCAGGCCAGAAGGTTGTGTTGTTCCAGGGCCAGGCCAGAAGGTTTTGTTATACCCGGACCAGGCCAGAAGGTTGTGTTGTTCCAGGACCAGGCCAGAAGGTTTTGTTGTTCCTGGACCAGGCCAGAAGGTTGTGTTGTTCCAGGACCAGGCCAGAAGGTTGTGTTGCTCCAGGATCAGGCCAGAAGGTTGTGTCGTAACAGGACCAGACCAGAAGGTTGTGTTGTACCAGGCCAGAAGGTTGTGTTGTTCCCGGACCAGGCCAGAAGGTTGTGTTGTTCCAGGACCAGGCCAGAACGTTGTGTTGTAACAGGACCAGACCAGAAGGTTGTGTTGGAACAGGCCAGAAGGTTGTGTTGTTCCCGGACCAGGCCAGAAGGTTGTGTTGCTCCAGGACCAGGCCAGAAGGTTGTGTTGTTCCAGGACCAGGACAGAAGGTTGTGTTATACCCGGACCAGGCCAGAAGGTTATGTTCTTCCCGGACCAGGCCAGAAGGTTGTGTTGTAACAGACCATGCCAGAAGGTTGTGTTCCAGACCGGGCCAGAAGGTTTTGTTGTTCCAGGACTAGGCCAGAAGGTTGTGTTGTTCCCGGACCAGGCCAGAAGGTTGTGTTGTTCCAGACCAGGCCAGAAGGTTGTGTTGTACCCGGACCAGGCCAGAAGGTTGTGTTGTACCAGGACCAGGCCAGAAGGTTGTGTTGTACCCGGCCCAGGCCAGAAGGTTGTGTTGTACACGGACCAGGCCAGAAGGTTGTGTTGTAACAGAACAGGCCAGAAGGTTGTGTTGTTCCCTGACCAGGCCAGAAGGTTGTGTTGTTCCCGGACCAGTTCAGAAGGTTGTGTTGTTCCAGGACCAGTCCAGAAGGTTGTGTTGTTCCAGGACCAGGCCAGAAGGTTTTGTTTTTCCTGGACCAGGCCAGAAGGTTGTGTTGTTCCCGGACCAGGCCAGAAGGTTGTGTTGTTCCCGGACCAGGCCAGAAGGTTGTGTTGTACCCGGACCAGGCCAGAAGTTTGTGTTGTTCCAGGACCAGGCCAGAAGGTTGTGTTGTTCCAGGACCAGGCCAGAAGGTTGTGTTGTTCCCGGACCAGGCCAGAAGGTTGTGTTGTATTAGGACCAGACCAGCAGGTTGTGTTGTTCCAGGACCAGGCCAGAAGGTTGTGTTATACTGGGACCAGGCCAGAAGGTTATGTTCTTCCCGGACCAGGCCAGAAGGTTGTGTTGTAACAGACCATGCCAGAAGGTTGTGTTGTTCCAGACCGGGCCAGAAGGTTTTGTTGTTCCTGGACCAGGCCAGAAGGTTGTGTTGTTCCCGGACCAGGCCAGAAGGTTGTGTTGTTCCAGGACCAGACCAGAAGGTTGTGTTGTTCCCGGACCAGGCCAGAAGGTTGTGTTGTTCCAGGACCAGGCCAGAAGGTTGTGTTGTAACAGGACCAGGCCAGAAGGTTGTGTTGTACCAGGCCAGAAGGTTGTGTTGTTCCAGGACCAGGCCAGAAGGTTGTGTTGTAACAGGACCAGGCCAGAAGGTTGTGTTGTTCCAGGACCAGGCCAGAAGGTTGTGTTGTTCCCGGACCAGGCCAGAAGGTTGTGTTGTTCCAGGACCAGGCCAGAAGGTTGTGTTGTTCCCGGACCAGGCCAGAAGGTTGTGTTGTTCCCGGACCAGGCCAGAAGGTTGTGTTGTTCCCGGACCAGGCCAGAAGGTTGTGTTGTTCCCGGACCAGGCCAGAAGGTTGTGTTGTTCCCGGACCAGAAGGTTGTGTTGCTCCAGGACCAGGCCAGAAGGTTGTGCTGTTCCCGGACCAGGCCAGAAGGTTGTGTTGCTCCAGGACCAGGCCAGAAGGTTGTGTTGTTCCCGGACCAGGCCAGAAGGTTGTGTTGTTCCAGGACCAGACCAGAAGGTTGTGTTGTTCCAGGACCAGGCCAGAAGGTTGTGTTGTAACAGGACCAGGCCAGAAGGTTGTGTTGTACCAGGCCAGAAGGTTGTGTTGTTCCAGGACCAGGCCAGAAGGTTGTGTTGTAACAGGACCAGGCCAGAAGGTTGTGTTGTTCCAGGACCAGGCCAGAAGGTTGTGTTGTTCCCGGACCAGGCCAGAAGGTTGTGTTGTTCCAGGACCAGGCCAGAAGGTTGTGTTGTTCCCGGACCAGGCCAGAAGGTTGTGTTGTTCCCGGACCAGGCCAGAAGGTTGTGTTGTTCCCGGACCAGGCCAGAAGGTTGTGTTGTTCCCGGACCAGGCCAGAAGGTTGTGTTGTTCCCGGACCAGAAGGTTGTGTTGCTCCAGGACCAGGCCAGAAGGTTGTGCTGTTCCCGGACCAGGCCAGAAGGTTGTGTTGCTCCAGGACCAGGCCAGAAGGTTGTGTTGTACTCGGACCAGGCCAGAAGGTTGTGTTGCTCCAGGACCAGGCCAGAAGGTTGTGTTGTACCCGGCCAGAAGGTTGTGTTGCTCCAGGACCAGGCCAGAAGGTTGTGTTGCTCCAGGACCAGGCCAGAAGGTTGTGTTGCTCCAGGACCAGGCCAGAAGGTTGTGTTGTTCCAGGACCAGGCCAGAAGGTTGTGTTGTTCCAGGACCAGGCCAGAAGGTTGTGTTGCTCCAGGACCAGGCCAGAAGGTTGTGTTGCTCCAGGACCAGGCCAGAAGGTTGTGTTGTTCCAGGATCAGGCCAGAAGGTTGTGTTGTTCCAGGGCCAGGCCAGAAGGTTGTGTTATACCCGGACCAGGCCAGAAGGTTATGTTCTTCCCGGACCAGGCCAGAAGGTTGTGTTGTAACAGACCATGCCAGAAGGTTGTGTTCCAGACCGGGCCAGAAGGTTTTGTTGTTCCCGGACCAGGCCAGAAGTTGTGTTGTTCCCGGACCAGGCCAGAAGGTTGTGTTGCTCCAGGACCAGGCCAGAAGGTTGTGTTGTTCCAGGACCAGGCCAGACGGTTGTGTTGCTCCAGGACCAGGCCAGAAGGTTGTGTTGTTCCAGGACCAGGCCAGAAGGTTGTGTTGTTCCAGGACCAGGCCAGAAGGTTGTGTTGTAACAGGACCAGGCCAGAAGGTTGTGTTGGACCAGGCCAGAAGGTTGTGTTGTTCCCGGACCAGGCCAGAAGGTTGTGTTGTTCCAGGACCAGGCCAGAAGGTTGTGTTGTTCCAGGACCAGGCCAGAAGGTTGTGTTGTTCCAGGATCAGGCCAGAAGGTTGTGTTGTTCCAGGGCCAGGCCAGAAGGTTGTGTTATACCCGGACCAGGCCAGAAGGTTATGTTCTTCCCGGACCAGGCCAGAAGGTTGTGTTGTTCCAGGACCATGCCAGAAGGTTGTGTTGTTCCCGGACCAGGCCAGAAGGTTGTGTTGTTCCCGGACCAGGCCAGAAGGTTGTGTTGTTCCAGGACCAGGCCAGACGGTTGTGTTGTAACAGGACTAGGCCAGAAGGTTGTGTTGGACCAGGCCAGAAGGTTGTGTTGTTCCCGGACCAGGCCAGAAGGTTGTGTTGTTCCAGGACCAGGCCAGAAGGTTGTGTTGTTCCAGGATCAGGCCAGAAGGTTGTGTTGTTCCAGGGCCAGGCCAGAAGGTTTTGTTATACCCGGACCAGGCCAGAAGGTTGTGTTGTTCCAGACCAGGCCAGAAGGTTGTGTTGTTCCCGGACCAGGCCAGAAGGTTGTGTTGTACCAGGATCAGGCCAGAAGGTTGTGTTGTACCCGGACCAGGCCAGAAGGTTGTGTTGTACCCGGACCAGGCCAGAAGGTTGTGTTGTTCCAGGACCAGGCCAGAAGGTTTTGTTGTTCCTGGACCAGGCCAGAAGGTTGTGTTGTTCCAGGACCAGGCCAGAAGGTTGTGTTGCTCCAGGATCAGGCCAGAAGGTTGTGTCGTAACAGGACCAGACCAGAAGGTTGTGTTGTACCAGGCCAGAAGGTTGTGTTGTTCCCGGACCAGGCCAGAAGGTTGTGTTGTTCCAGGACCAGGCCAGAACGTTGTGTTGTAACAGGACCAGACCAGAAGGTTGTGTTGGACCAGGCCAGAAGGTTGTGTTGTTCCCGGACCAGGCCAGAAGGTTGTGTTGCTCCAGGACCAGGCCAGAAGGTTGTGTTGTTCCAGGACCAGGCCAGAAGGTTGTGTTATACCCGGACCAGGCCAGAAGGTTATGTTCTTCCCGGACCAGGCCAGAAGGTTGTGTTGTAACAGACCATGCCAGAAGGTTGTGTTCCAGACCGGGCCAGAAGGTTTTGTTGTTCCCGGACCAGGCCAGAAGTTGTGTTGTTCCCGGACCAGGCCAGAAGGTTGTGTTGCTCCAGGACCAGGCCAGAAGGTTGTGTTGTTCCAGGACCAGGCCAGACGGTTGTGTTGCTCCAGGACCAGGCCAGAAGGTTGTGTTGTTCAAGGACCAGGCCAGAAAGTTGTGTTGTTCCAGGACCAGGCCAGAAGGTTGTGTTGTAACAGGACCAGGCCAGAAGGTTGTGTTGGACCAGGCCAGAAGGTTGTGTTGTTCCCGGACCAGGCCAGAAGGTTGTGTTGTTCCAGGACCAGGCCAGAAGGTTGTGTTGTTCCAGGACCAGGCCAGAAGGTTGTGTTGTTCCAGGATCAGGCCAGAAGGTTTTGTTGTTCCAGGGCCAGGCCAGAAGGTTGTGTTATACCCGGACCAGGCCAGAAGGTTATGTTCTTCCCGGACCAGGCCAGAAGGTTGTGTTGTTCCAGGACCATGCCAGAAGGTTGTGTTGTTCCCGGACCAGGCCAGAAGGTTGTGTTGTTCCCGGACCAGGCCAGAAGGTTGTGTTGTTCCAGGACCAGGCCAGACGGTTGTGTTGTAACAGGACTAGGCCAGAAGGTTGTGTTGGACCAGGCCAGAAGGTTGTGTTGTTCCCGGACCAGGCCAGAAGGTTGTGTTGTTCCAGGACCAGGCCAGAAGGTTGTGTTGTTCCAGGATCAGGCCAGAAGGTTGTGTTGTTCCTGGGCCAGGCCAGAAGGTTTTGTTATACCCGGACCAGGCCAGAAGGTTGTGTTGTTCCAGACCAGGCCAGAAGGTTGTGTTGTTCCCGGACCAGGCCAGAAGGTTGTGTTGTACCAGGATCAGGCCAGAAGGTTGTGTTGTACCCGGACCAGGCCAGAAGGTTGTGTTGTACCCGGACCAGGCCAGAAGGTTGTGTTGTTCCAGGACCAGGCCAGAAGGTTTTGTTGTTCCTGGACCAGGCCAGAAGGTTGTGTTGTTCCAGGACCAGGCCAGAAGGTTGTGTTGCTCCAGGATCAGGCCAGAAGGTTGTGTCGTAACAGGACCAGACCAGAAGGTTGTGTTGTACCAGGCCAGAAGGTTGTGTTGTTCCCGGACCAGGCCAGAAGGTTGTGTTGTTCCAGGACCAGGCCAGAACGTTGTGTTGTAACAGGACCAGACCAGAAGGTTGTGTTGGACCAGGCCAGAAGGTTGTGTTGTTCCCGGACCAGGCCAGAAGGTTGTGTTGCTCCAGGACCAGGCCAGAAGGTTGTGTTGTTCCAGGACCAGGCCAGAAGGTTGTGTTATACCCGGACCAGGCCAGAAGGTTATGTTCTTCCCGGACCAGGCCAGAAGGTTGTGTTGTAACAGACCATGCCAGAAGGTTGTGTTCCAGACCGGGCCAGAAGGTTTTGTTGTTCCAGGACTAGGACAGAAGGTTGTGTTGTTCCAGGACCAGGCCAGAAGGTTGTGTTGTAACAGGACTAGGCCAGAAGGTTGTGTTGGACCAGGCCAGAAGGTTGTGTTGTTCCCGGACCAGGCCAGAAGGTTGTGTTGTTCCAGGACCAGGCCAGAAGGTTGTGTTGTTCCAGGATCAGGCCAGAAGGTTGTGTTGCTCCAGGACCAGGCCAGAAGGTTGTGTTGCTCCAGGACCAGGCCAGAAGGTTGTGTTGTTCCAGGATCAGGCCAGAAGGTTGTGTTGTTCCAGGGCCAGGCCAGAAGGTTGTGTTATACCCGGACCAGGCCAGAAGGTTATGTTCTTCCCGGACCAGGCCAGAAGGTTGTGTTGTAACAGACCATGCCAGAAGGTTGTGTTCCAGACCGGGCCAGAAGGTTTTGTTGTTCCCGGACCAGGCCAGAAGTTGTGTTGTTCCCGGACCAGGCCAGAAGGTTGTGTTGCTCCAGGACCAGGCCAGAAGGTTGTGTTGTTCCAGGACCAGGCCAGAAGGTTGTGTTGCTCCAGGACCAGGCCAGAAGGTTGTGTTGTTCCAGGACCAGTCCAGAAGGTTGTGTTGTTCCAGGACCAGTCCAGAAGGTTGTGTTGTTCCAGGACCAGGCCAGAAGGTTGTGTTGTAACAGGACCAGGCCAGAAGGTTGTGTTGGACCAGGCCAGAAGGTTGTGTTGTTCCCGGACCAGGCCAGAAGGTTGTGTTGTTCCAGGACCAGGCCAGAAGGTTGTGTTGTTCCAGGACCAGGCCAGAAGGTTGTGTTGCTCCAGGATCAGGCCAGAAGGTTGTGTTGTTCCAGGGCCAGGCCAGAAGGTTGTGTTATACCCGGACCAGGCCAGAAGGTTATGTTCTTCCCGGACCAGGCCAGAAGGTTGTGTTGTTCCAGGACCATGCCAGAAGGTTGTGTTGTTCCCGGACCAGGCCAGAAGGTTGTGTTGTTCCCGGACCAGGCCAGAAGGTTGTGTTGTTCCAGGACCAGGCCAGACGGTTGTGTTGTAACAGGACTAGGCCAGAAGGTTGTGTTGGACCAGGCCAGAAGGTTGTGTTGTTCCCGGACCAGGCCAGAAGGTTGTGTTGTTCCAGGACCAGGCCAGAAGGTTGTGTTGTTCCAGGATCAGGCCAGAAGGTTGTGTTGTTCCAGGGCCAGGCCAGAAGGTTTCGTTATACCCGGACCAGGCCAGAAGGTTGTGTTGTTCCAGACCAGGCCAGAAGGTTGTGTTGTTCCCGGACCAGGCCAGAAGGTTGTGTTGTACCAGGATCAGGCCAGAAGGTTGTGTTGTACCCGGACCAGGCCAGAAGGTTGTGTTGTACCCGGACCAGGCCAGAAGGTTGTGTTGTTCCAGGACCAGGCCAGAAGGTTTTGTTGTTCCTGGACCAGGCCAGAAGGTTGTGTTGTTCCAGGACCAGGCCAGAAGGTTGTGTTGCTCCAGGATCAGGCCAGAAGGTTGTGTCGTAACAGGACCAGACCAGAAGGTTGTGTTGTACCAGGCCAGAAGGTTGTGTTGTTCCCGGACCAGGCCAGAAGGTTGTGTTGTTCCAGGACCAGGCCAGAACGTTGTGTTGTAACAGGACCAGACCAGAAGGTTGTGTTTGACCAGGACAGAAGGTTGTGTTGTTCCCGGACCAGGCCAGAAGGTTGTGTTGCTCCAGGACCAGGCCAGAAGGTTGTGTTGTTCCAGGACCAGGCCAGAAGGTTGTGTTATACCCGGACCAGGCCAGAAGGTTATGTTCTTCCCGGACCAGGCCAGAAGGTTGTGTTGTAACAGACCATGCCAGAAGGTTGTGTTCCAGACCGGGCCAGAAGGTTTTGTTGTTCCAGGACTAGGACAGAAGGTTGTGTTGTTCCAGGACCAGGCCAGAAGGTTGTGTTGTAACAGGACTAGGCCAGAAGGTTGTGTTGGACCAGGCCAGAAGTTTGTGTTGTTCCCGGACCAGGCCAGAAGGTTGTGTTGTTCCAGGACCAGGCCAGAAGGTTGTGTTGTTCCAGGATCAGGCCAGAAGGTTGTGTTGTTCCAGGGCCAGGCCAGAAGGTTTTGTTATACCCGGACCAGGCCAGAAGGTTGTGTTGTTCCAGGACCAGGCCAGAAGGTTTTGTTGTTCCTGGACCAGGCCAGAAGGTTGTGTTGTTCCAGGACCAGGCCAGAAGGTTGTGTTGCTCCAGGATCAGGCCAGAAGGTTGTGTCGTAACAGGACCAGACCAGAAGGTTGTGTTGTACCAGGCCAGAAGTTTGTGTTGTTCCCGGACCAGGCCAGAAGGTTGTGTTGTTCCAGGACCAGGCCAGAACGTTGTGTTGTAACAGGACCAGACCAGAAGGTTGTGTTGGACCAGGCCAGAAGGTTGTGTTGTTCCCGGACCAGGCCAGAAGGTTGTGTTGCTCCAGGACCAGGCCAGAAGGTTGTGTTGTTCCAGGACCAGGACAGAAGGTTGTGTTATACCCGGACCAGGCCAGAAGGTTATGTTCTTCCCGGACCAGGCCAGAAGGTTGTGTTGTAACAGACCATGCCAGAAGGTTGTGTTCCAGACCGGGCCAGAAGGTTTTGTTGTTCCAGGACTAGGCCAGAAGGTTGTGTTGTTCCCGGACCAGGCCAGAAGGTTGTGTTGTTCCAGACCAGGCCAGAAGGTTGTGTTGTACCCGGACCATGCCAGAAGGTTGTGTTGTACCAGGACCAGGCCAGAAGGTTGTGTTGTACCCGGCCCAGGCCAGAAGGTTGTGTTGTACACGGACCAGGCCAGAAGGTTGTGTTGTAACAGAACAGGCCAGAAGGTTGTGTTGTTCCCAGACCAGGCCAGAAGGTTGTGTTGTTCCCGGACCAGTTCAGAAGGTTGTGTTGTTCCAGGACCAGTCCAGAAGGTTGTGTTGTTCCAGGACCAGGCCAGAAGGTTTTGTTTTTCCTGGACCAGGCCAGAAGGTTGTGTTGTTCCCGGACCAGGCCAGAAGGTTGTGTTGTTCCCGGACCAGGCCAGAAGGTTGTGTTGTACCCGGACCAGGCCAGAAGTTTGTGTTGTTCCAGGACCAGGCCAGAAGGTTGTGTTGTTCCAGGACCAGGCCAGAAGGTTGTGTTGTTCCCGGACCAGGCCAGAAGGTTGTGTTGTATTAGGACCAGACCAGCAGGTTGTGTTGTTCCAGGACCAGGCCAGAAGGTTGTGTTATACTGGGACCAGGCCAGAAGGTTATGTTCTTCCCGGACCAGGCCAGAAGGTTGTGTTGTAACAGACCATGCCAGAAGGTTGTGTTGTTCCAGACCGGGCCAGAAGGTTTTGTTGTTCCTGGACCAGGCCAGAAGGTTGTGTTGTTCCCGGACCAGGCCAGAAGGTTGTGTTGTTCCCGGACCAGGCCAGAAGGTTGTGTTGTTCCAGGACCAGGCCAGAAGGTTTTGTTGTTCCAGGACCAGGCCAGAAGGTTGTGATGTTCCAGGACCAGGCCAGAAGGTTTTGTTGTTCCCGGACCAGGCCAGAAGGTTGTGTTGTACCCGGACCAGGCCAGAAGGTTGTATTGTTCCAGGACCAGGCCAGAAGGTTGTGTTGTTCCCGGACCAGGCCAGAAGGTTGTGTTGTACCAGGACCAGACCAGAAGGTTATGTTGTACCCGGACCAGGCCAGAAGGTTGTGTTGTTCCAGGACCAGGCCAGAAGGTTGTGTTGTACCCGGACCAGGCCAGAAGGTTGTGTTGTTCCAGGACCAGGCCAGAAGGTTGTGTTGTACCCGGACCAGGCCAGAAGGTTATGTTGTTCCCGGACCAGGTCAGAAGATTGTGTTGTACCCGGACCAGGCCAGAAGGTTGTGTTGTACCCGGACCAGGCCAGAAGGTTGTGTTGTACCCGGCCAGAAGGCTGTGTTGCTCCAGGACCAGGCCAGAAGGTTGTGTTGCTCCAGGACCAGGCCAGAAGGTTGTGTTGCTCCAGGACCAGGCCAGAAGGTTGTGTTGTACCCGGACCAGGACAGAAGGTTGTGTTGTACCCGGACCAGGCCAGAAGGTTGTGTTGTTCCCGGACCAGGCCAGAAGGTTGTGTTGTTCCAGGACCAGGCCAGAAGGTTGTGTTGCTCCAGGACCAGGCCAGAAGGTTGTGTTGTAACAGGACCAGACCAGAAGGTTGTGTTGTACCAGGCCAGAAGGTTGTGTTGTTCCAGGACCAGGCCAGAAGGTTGTGTTGTAACAGGACCAGGCCAGAAGGTTGTGTTGTTCCAGGGCCAGGCCAGAAGGTTGTGTTATACCCGGACCAGGCCAGAAGGTTATGTTCTTCCCGGACCAGGCCAGAAGGTTGTGTTGTAACAGACCATGCCAGAAGGTTGTGTTCCAGACCGGGCCAGAAGGTTTTGTTGTTCCCGGACCAGGCCAGAAGTTGTGTTGTTCCCGGACCAGGCCAGAAGGTTGTGTTGCTCCAGGACCAGGCCAGAAGGTTGTGTTGTTCCAGGACCAGGCCAGACGGTTGTGTTGCTCCAGGACCAGGCCAGAAGGTTGTGTTGTTCCAGGACCAGGCCAGAAGGTTGTGTTGTTCCCGGACCAGGCCAGAAGGTTGTGTTGTTCCAGGACCAGGCCAGAACGTTGTGTTGTAACAGGACCAGACCAGAAGGTTGTGTTTGACCAGGACAGAAGGTTGTGTTGTTCCCGGACCAGGCCAGAAGGTTGTGTTGCTCCAGGACCAGGCCAGAAGGTTGTGTTGTTCCAGGACCAGGCCAGAAGGTTGTGTTATACCCGGACCAGGCCAGAAGGTTATGTTCTTCCCGGACCAGGCCAGAAGGTTGTGTTGTAACAGACCATGCCAGAAGGTTGTGTTCCAGACCGGGCCAGAAGGTTTTGTTGTTCCAGGACTAGGACAGAAGGTTGTGTTGTTCCAGGACCAGGCCAGAAGGTTGTGTTGTAACAGGACTAGGCCAGAAGGTTGTGTTGGACCAGGCCAGAAGTTTGTGTTGTTCCCGGACCAGGCCAGAAGGTTGTGTTGTTCCAGGACCAGGCCAGAAGGTTGTGTTGTTCCAGGATCAGGCCAGAAGGTTGTGTTGTTCCAGGGCCAGGCCAGAAGGTTTTGTTATACCCGGACCAGGCCAGAAGGTTGTGTTGTTCCAGGACCAGGCCAGAAGGTTTTGTTGTTCCTGGACCAGGCCAGAAGGTTGTGTTGTTCCAGGACCAGGCCAGAAGGTTGTGTTGCTCCAGGATCAGGCCAGAAGGTTGTGTCGTAACAGGACCAGACCAGAAGGTTGTGTTGTACCAGGCCAGAAGTTTGTGTTGTTCCCGGACCAGGCCAGAAGGTTGTGTTGTTCCAGGACCAGGCCAGAACGTTGTGTTGTAACAGGACCAGACCAGAAGGTTGTGTTGGACCAGGCCAGAAGGTTGTGTTGTTCCCGGACCAGGCCAGAAGGTTGTGTTGCTCCAGGACCAGGCCAGAAGGTTGTGTTGTTCCAGGACCAGGACAGAAGGTTGTGTTATACCCGGACCAGGCCAGAAGGTTATGTTCTTCCCGGACCAGGCCAGAAGGTTGTGTTGTAACAGACCATGCCAGAAGGTTGTGTTCCAGACCGGGCCAGAAGGTTTTGTTGTTCCAGGACTAGGCCAGAAGGTTGTGTTGTTCCCGGACCAGGCCAGAAGGTTGTGTTGTTCCAGACCAGGCCAGAAGGTTGTGTTGTACCCGGACCATGCCAGAAGGTTGTGTTGTACCAGGACCAGGCCAGAAGGTTGTGTTGTACCCGGCCCAGGCCAGAAGGTTGTGTTGTACACGGACCAGGCCAGAAGGTTGTGTTGTAACAGAACAGGCCAGAAGGTTGTGTTGTTCCCAGACCAGGCCAGAAGGTTGTGTTGTTCCCGGACCAGTTCAGAAGGTTGTGTTGTTCCAGGACCAGTCCAGAAGGTTGTGTTGTTCCAGGACCAGGCCAGAAGGTTTTGTTTTTCCTGGACCAGGCCAGAAGGTTGTGTTGTTCCCGGACCAGGCCAGAAGGTTGTGTTGTTCCCGGACCAGGCCAGAAGGTTGTGTTGTACCCGGACCAGGCCAGAAGTTTGTGTTGTTCCAGGACCAGGCCAGAAGGTTGTGTTGTTCCAGGACCAGGCCAGAAGGTTGTGTTGTTCCCGGACCAGGCCAGAAGGTTGTGTTGTATTAGGACCAGACCAGCAGGTTGTGTTGTTCCAGGACCAGGCCAGAAGGTTGTGTTATACTGGGACCAGGCCAGAAGGTTATGTTCTTCCCGGACCAGGCCAGAAGGTTGTGTTGTAACAGACCATGCCAGAAGGTTGTGTTGTTCCAGACCGGGCCAGAAGGTTTTGTTGTTCCTGGACCAGGCCAGAAGGTTGTGTTGTTCCCGGACCAGGCCAGAAGGTTGTGTTGTTCCCGGACCAGGCCAGAAGGTTGTGTTGTTCCAGGACCAGGCCAGAAGGTTTTGTTGTTCCAGGACCAGGCCAGAAGGTTGTGATGTTCCAGGACCAGGCCAGAAGGTTTTGTTGTTCCCGGACCAGGCCAGAAGGTTGTGTTGTACCCGGACCAGGCCAGAAGGTTGTATTGTTCCAGGACCAGGCCAGAAGGTTGTGTTGTTCCCGGACCAGGCCAGAAGGTTGTGTTGTACCAGGACCAGACCAGAAGGTTATGTTGTACCCGGACCAGGCCAGAAGGTTGTGTTGTTCCAGGACCAGGCCAGAAGGTTGTGTTGTACCCGGACCAGGCCAGAAGGTTGTGTTGTTCCAGGACCAGGCCAGAAGGTTGTGTTGTACCCGGACCAGGCCAGAAGGTTATGTTGTTCCCGGACCAGGTCAGAAGATTGTGTTGTACCCGGACCAGGCCAGAAGGTTGTGTTGTACCCGGACCAGGCCAGAAGGTTGTGTTGTACCCGGCCAGAAGGCTGTGTTGCTCCAGGACCAGGCCAGAAGGTTGTGTTGCTCCAGGACCAGGCCAGAAGGTTGTGTTGCTCCAGGACCAGGCCAGAAGGTTGTGTTGTACCCGGACCAGGACAGAAGGTTGTGTTGTACCCGGACCAGGCCAGAAGGTTGTGTTGTTCCCGGACCAGGCCAGAAGGTTGTGTTGTTCCAGGACCAGGCCAGAAGGTTGTGTTGCTCCAGGACCAGGCCAGAAGGTTGTGTTGTAACAGGACCAGACCAGAAGGTTGTGTTGTACCAGGCCAGAAGGTTGTGTTGTTCCAGGACCAGGCCAGAAGGTTGTGTTGTAACAGGACCAGGCCAGAAGGTTGTGTTGTTCCAGGGCCAGGCCAGAAGGTTGTGTTATACCCGGACCAGGCCAGAAGGTTATGTTCTTCCCGGACCAGGCCAGAAGGTTGTGTTGTAACAGACCATGCCAGAAGGTTGTGTTCCAGACCGGGCCAGAAGGTTTTGTTGTTCCCGGACCAGGCCAGAAGTTGTGTTGTTCCCGGACCAGGCCAGAAGGTTGTGTTGCTCCAGGACCAGGCCAGAAGGTTGTGTTGTTCCAGGACCAGGCCAGACGGTTGTGTTGCTCCAGGACCAGGCCAGAAGGTTGTGTTGTTCCAGGACCAGGCCAGAAGGTTGTGTTGTTCCAGGACCAGGCCAGAAGGTTGTGTTGTAACAGGACCAGGCCAGAAGGTTGTGTTGGACCAGGCCAGAAGGTTGTGTTGTTCCCGGACCAGGCCAGAAGGTTGTGTTGTTCCAGGACCAGGCCAGAAGGTTGTGTTGTTCCAGGACCAGGCCAGAAGGTTGTGTTGTTCCAGGATCAGGCCAGAAGGTTGTGTTGTTCCAGGGCCAGGCCAGAAGGTTGTGTTATACCCGGACCAGGCCAGAAGGTTATGTTCTTCCCGGACCAGGCCAGAAGGTTGTGTTGTTCCAGGACCATGCCAGAAGGTTGTGTTGTTCCCGGACCAGGCCAGAAGGTTGTGTTGTTCCCGGACCAGGCCAGAAGGTTGTGTTGTTCCAGGACCAGGCCAGACGGTTGTGTTGTAACAGGACTAGGCCAGAAGGTTGTGTTGGACCAGGCCAGAAGGTTGTGTTGTTCCCGGACCAGGCCAGAAGGTTGTGTTGTTCCAGGACCAGGCCAGAAGGTTGTGTTGTTCCAGGATCAGGCCAGAAGGTTGTGTTGTTCCAGGGCCAGGCCAGAAGGTTTTGTTATACCCGGACCAGGCCAGAAGGTTGTGTTGTTCCAGACCAGGCCAGAAGGTTGTGTTGTTCCCGGACCAGGCCAGAAGGTTGTGTTGTACCAGGATCAGGCCAGAAGGTTGTGTTGTACCCGGACCAGGCCAGAAGGTTGTGTTGTACCCGGACCAGGCCAGAAGGTTGTGTTGTTCCAGGACCAGGCCAGAAGGTTTTGTTGTTCCTGGACCAGGCCAGAAGGTTGTGTTGTTCCAGGACCAGGCCAGAAGGTTGTGTTGCTCCAGGATCAGGCCAGAAGGTTGTGTCGTAACAGGACCAGACCAGAAGGTTGTGTTGTACCAGGCCAGAAGGTTGTGTTGTTCCCGGACCAGGCCAGAAGGTTGTGTTGTTCCAGGACCAGGCCAGAACGTTGTGTTGTAACAGGACCAGACCAGAAGGTTGTGTTGGACCAGGCCAGAAGGTTGTGTTGTTCCCGGACCAGGCCAGAAGGTTGTGTTGCTCCAGGACCAGGCCAGAAGGTTGTGTTGTTCCAGGACCAGGCCAGAAGGTTGTGTTATACCCGGACCAGGCCAGAAGGTTATGTTCTTCCCGGACCAGGCCAGAAGGTTGTGTTGTAACAGACCATGCCAGAAGGTTGTGTTCCAGACCGGGCCAGAAGGTTTTGTTGTTCCAGGACTAGGACAGAAGGTTGTGTTGTTCCAGGACCAGGCCAGAAGGTTGTGTTGTAACAGGACTAGGCCAGAAGGTTGTGTTGGACCAGGCCAGAAGGTTGTGTTGTTCCCGGACCAGGCCAGAAGGTTGTGTTGTTCCAGGACCAGGCCAGAAGGTTGTGTTGTTCCAGGATCAGGCCAGAAGGTTGTGTTGCTCCAGGACCAGGCCAGAAGGTTGTGTTGCTCCAGGACCAGGCCAGAAGGTTGTGTTGTTCCAGGATCAGGCCAGAAGGTTGTGTTGTTCCAGGGCCAGGCCAGAAGGTTGTGTTATACCCGGACCAGGCCAGAAGGTTATGTTCTTCCCGGACCAGGCCAGAAGGTTGTGTTGTAACAGACCATGCCAGAAGGTTGTGTTCCAGACCGGGCCAGAAGGTTTTGTTGTTCCCGGACCAGGCCAGAAGTTGTGTTGTTCCCGGACCAGGCCAGAAGGTTGTGTTGCTCCAGGACCAGGCCAGAAGGTTGTGTTGTTCCAGGACCAGGCCAGAAGGTTGTGTTGCTCCAGGACCAGGCCAGAAGGTTGTGTTGTTCCAGGACCAGTCCAGAAGGTTGTGTTGTTCCAGGACCAGGCCAGAAGGTTGTGTTGTAACAGGACCAGGCCAGAAGGTTGTGTTGGACCAGGCCAGAAGGTTGTGTTGTTCCCGGACCAGGCCAGAAGGTTGTGTTGTTCCAGGACCAGGCCAGAAGGTTGTGTTGTTCCAGGACCAGGCCAGAAGGTTGTGTTGCTCCAGGATCAGGCCAGAAGGTTGTGTTGTTCCAGGGCCAGGCCAGAAGGTTGTGTTATACCCGGACCAGGCCAGAAGGTTATGTTCTTCCCGGACCAGGCCAGAAGGTTGTGTTGTTCCAGGACCAGGCCAGAAGGTTGTGTTGTTCCCGGACCAGGCCAGAAGGTTGTGTTGTTCCCGGACCAGGCCAGAAGGTTGTGTTGTTCCAGGACCAGGCCAGACGGTTGTGTTGTAACAGGACTAGGCCAGAAGGTTGTGTTGGACCAGGCCAGAAGGTTGTGTTGTTCCCGGACCAGGCCAGAAGGTTGTGTTGTTCCAGGACCAGGCCAGAAGGTTGTGTTGTTCCAGGATCAGGCCAGAAGGTTGTGTTGTTCCAGGGCCAGGCCAGAAGGTTTCGTTATACCCGGACCAGGCCAGAAGGTTGTGTTGTTCCAGACCAGGCCAGAAGGTTGTGTTGTTCCCGGACCAGGCCAGAAGGTTGTGTTGTACCAGGATCAGGCCGGAAGGTTGTGTTGTACCCGGACCAGGCCAGAAGGTTGTGTTGTACCCGGACCAGGCCAGAAGGTTGTGTTGTTCCAGGACCAGGCCAGAAGGTTTTGTTGTTCCTGGACCAGGCCAGAAGGTTGTGTTGTTCCAGGACCAGGCCAGAAGGTTGTGTTGCTCCAGGATCAGGCCAGAAGGTTGTGTCGTAACAGGACCAGACCAGAAGGTTGTGTTGTACCAGGCCAGAAGGTTGTGTTGTTCCCGGACCAGGCCAGAAGGTTGTGTTGTTCCAGGACCAGGCCAGAACGTTGTGTTGTAACAGGACCAGACCAGAAGGTTGTGTTTGACCAGGCCAGAAGGTTGTGTTGTTCCCGGACCAGGCCAGAAGGTTGTGTTGCTCCAGGACCAGGCCAGAAGGTTGTGTTGTTCCAGGACCAGGCCAGAAGGTTGTGTTATACCCGGACCAGGCCAGAAGGTTATGTTCTTCCCGGACCAGGCCAGAAGGTTGTGTTGTAACAGACCATGCCAGAAGGTTGTGTTCCAGACCGGGCCAGAAGGTTTTGTTGTTCCAGGACTAGGACAGAAGGTTGTGTTGTTCCAGGACCAGGCCAGAAGGTTGTGTTGTAACAGGACTAGGCCAGAAGGTTGTGTTGGACCAGGCCAGAAGGTTGTGTTGTTCCCGGACCAGGCCAGAAGGTTGTGTTGTTCCAGGACCAGGCCAGAAGGTTGTGTTGTTCCAGGATCAGGCCAGAAGGTTGTGTTGTTCCAGGGCCAGGCCAGAAGGTTTTGTTATACCCGGACCAGGCCAGAAGGTTGTGTTGTTCCAGGACCAGGCCAGAAGGTTTTGTTGTTCCTGGACCAGGCCAGAAGGTTGTGTTGTTCCAGGACCAGGCCAGAAGGTTGTGTTGCTCCAGGATCAGGCCAGAAGGTTGTGTCGTAACAGGACCAGACCAGAAGGTTGTGTTGTACCAGGCCAGAAGGTTGTGTTGTTCCCGGACCAGGCCAGAAGGTTGTGTTGTTCCAGGACCAGGCCAGAACGTTGTGTTGTAACAGGACCAGACCAGAAGGTTGTGTTGGACCAGGCCAGAAGGTTGTGTTGTTCCCGGACCAGGCCAGAAGGTTGTGTTGCTCCAGGACCAGGCCAGAAGGTTGTGTTGTTCCAGGACCAGGACAGAAGGTTGTGTTATACCCGGACCAGGCCAGAAGGTTATGTTCTTCCCGGACCAGGCCAGAAGGTTGTGTTGTAACAGACCATGCCAGAAGGTTGTGTTCCAGACCGGGCCAGAAGGTTTTGTTGTTCCAGGACTAGGCCAGAAGGTTGTGTTGTTCCCGGACCAGGCCAGAAGGTTGTGTTGTTCCAGACCAGGCCAGAAGGTTGTGTTGTACCCGGACCAGGCCAGAAGGTTGTGTTGTACCAGGACCAGGCCAGAAGGTTGTGTTGTACCCGGCCCAGGCCAGAAGGTTGTGTTGTACACGGACCAGGCCAGAAGGTTGTGTTGTAACAGAACAGGCCAGAAGGTTGTGTTGTTCCCTGACCAGGCCAGAAGGTTGTGTTGTTCCCGGACCAGTTCAGAAGGTTGTGTTGTTCCAGGACCAGTCCAGAAGGTTGTGTTGTTCCAGGACCAGGCCAGAAGGTTTTGTTTTTCCTGGACCAGGCCAGAAGGTTGTGTTGTTCCCGGACCAGGCCAGAAGGTTGTGTTGTTCCCGGACCAGGCCAGAAGGTTGTGTTGTTCCAGGACCAGGCCAGAAGGTTGTGTTGTTCCAGGACCAGGCCAGAAGGTTGTGTTGTTCCCGGACCAGGCCAGAAGGTTGTGTTGTATTAGGACCAGACCAGCAGGTTGTGTTGTTCCAGGACCAGGCCAGAAGGTTGTGTTATACTGGGACCAGGCCAGAAGGTTATGTTCTTCCCGGACCAGGCCAAAAGGTTGTGTTGTAACAGACCATGCCAGAAGGTTGTGTTGTTCCAGACCGGGCCAGAAGGTTTTGTTGTTCCTGGACCAGGCCAGAAGGTTGTGTTGTTCCCGGACCAGGCCAGAAGGTTGTGTTGTTCCCGGACCAGGCCAGAAGGTTGTGTTGTTCCAGGACCAGGCCAGAAGGTTTTGTTGTTCCAGGACCAGGCCAGAAGGTTGTGATGTTCCAGGACCAGGCCAGAAGGTTTTGTTGTTCCCGGACCAGGCCAGAAGGTTGTGTTGTACCCGGACCAGGCCAGAAGGTTGTATTGTTCCAGGACCAGGCCAGAAGGTTCTGTTGTTCCCGGACCAGGCCAGAAGGTTGTGTTGTACCAGGACCAGACCAGAAGGTTATGTTGTACCCGGACCAGGCCAGAAGGTTGTGTTGTTCCAGGACCAGGCCAGAAGGTTGTGTTGTACCCGGACCAGGCCAGAAGGTTGTGTTGTTCCAGGACCAGGCCAGAAGGTTGTGTTGTACCCGGACCAGGCCAGAAGGTTATGTTGTTCCCGGACCAGGTCAGAAGATTGTGTTGTACCCGGACCAGGCCAGAAGGTTGTGTTGTACCCGGACCAGGCCAGAAGGTTGTGTTGTACCCGGCCAGAAGGCTGTGTTGCTCCAGGACCAGGCCAGAAGGTTGTGTTGCTCCAGGACCAGGCCAGAAGGTTGTGTTGCTCCAGGACCAGGCCAGAAGGTTGTGTTGTACCCGGACCAGGACAGAAGGTTGTGTTGTACCCGGACCAGGCCAGAAGGTTGTGTTGTTCCCGGACCAGGCCAGAAGGTTGTGTTGTTCCAGGACCAGGCCAGAAGGTTGTGTTGCTCCAGGACCAGGCCAGAAGGTTGTGTTGTAACAGGACCAGACCAGAAGGTTGTGTTGTACCAGGCCAGAAGGTTGTGTTGTTCCAGGACCAGGCCAGAAGGTTGTGTTGTAACAGGACCAGGCCAGAAGGTTGTGTTGTACCAGGCCAGAAGGTTGTGTTGTTCCAGGACCAGGCCAGAAGGTTGTGTTGCTCCAGGACCAGGCCAAAAGGTTGTGTTGTAACAGGACCAGACCAGAAGGTTGTGTTGTACCAGGCCAGAAGATTGTGTTGTTCCAGGACCAGGCCAGAAGGTTGTGTTTTAACACGACCAGGCCAGAAGGTTGTGTTGAACCCGGACCAGGCCAGAAGGTTATGTTGTAACAGAACAGGCCAGAAGGTTGTGTTGTTCCCGGACCAGGCCAGAAGGTTTTGTTGCACCCGGACCAGGCCAGAAGGTTGTGTTGTTCCTGGACCAGGCCAGAAGGTTGTATTGTTCCAGGACCAGGCCAGAAGGTTGTGATGTACCCGGACCAGGCCAGAAGGTTGTGTTGTACCCGGACCAGGCCAGAAGGTTGTGTTGTTCCAGGACCAGGCCAGAAGGTTGTGTTGTTCCAGACCAGGCCAGAAGGTTGTGTTGCTCCAGGACCAGGCCAGAAGGTTGTGTTGTTCCCGGACCAGGCCAGAAGGTTGTGTTGTAACAGAACAAGCCAGAAGGTTGTTTTGTTACAGGACCAGGCCAGAAGGTTGTTTCATTCCAGGACTAGACCAGAAGGTTGTGTTGTTCCAGGACCAGGCCAGAAGGTTGTGTTGTTCCCGGACCAGGCCAGAAGATTGTGTTGTACCCGGACCAGGCCAGAAGGTTGTGTTGTACCCGGCCAGAAGGTTGTGTTGTAACAGGACCAGGCCAGAAGGTTGTGTTGTACCCGGCAAGAAGGTTGTGTTGTTCCAGGACCAGGCCAGAAGGTTGTGTTGTACCCGGCCAGAAGGTTGTGTTGTTCCAGGACCAGGCCAGAAGGTTGTGTTGTTCCCGGACCAGGCCAGAAGGTTGTGTTGTACCCGGACCAGGCCAGAAGGTTGTGTTGTACCAGGCCAGAAGGTTGTGTTGTACCCGGACCAGGCCAGAAGGTTGTGTTGTACCCGGACCAGGCCAGAAGGTTGTGTTGTTCCCGGACCAGGCCAGAAGGTTGTGTTGTTCCAGGACCAGGCCAGAAGGTTGTGTTGCTCCAGGACCAGGCCAGAAGGTTGTGTTGTAACAGGACCAGACCAGAAGGTTGTGTTGTACCAGGCCAGAAGGTTGTGTTGTTCCAGGACCAGGCCAGAAGGTTGTGTTGTTCCAGGACCAGGCCAGAAGGTTGTGTTGTAACAGGACCAGACCAGAAGGTTGTGTTGTACCAGGCCAGAAGGTTGTGTTGTTCCAGGACCAGGCCAGAAGGTTGTGTTGCTCCAGGACCAGGCCAGAAGGATGTGTCGTAACAGGACCAGACCAGAAGGTTGTGTTGTACCAGGCCAGAAGGTTGTGTTGTACCAGGCCAGAAGGTTGTGTTGTACCCGGACCAGGCCAGAAGGTTGTGTTGTAACAGGACCAGGCCAGAAGGTTGTGTTGGACCAGGCCAGAAGGTTGTGTTGTAACAGAACAGACCAGAAGGTTGTGTTGTTCCCGGACCAGGCCAGAAGGTTGTGTTGTTCCCGGACCAGGCCAGAAGGTTGTGTTGTTCCCGGACCAGGCCAGAAGGTTGTGTTGTTCCCGGACCAGGCCAGAAGGTTGTGTTGTTCCAGGATCAGGCCAGAAGGTTGTGTTGTTCCAGGGCCAGGCCAGAAGGTTTTGTTATACCCGGACCAGGCCAGAAGGTTGTGTTGTTCCAGACCAGGCCAGAAGGTTGTGTTGTTCCCGGACCAGGCCAGAAGTTTGTGTTGTACCAGGATCAGGCCAGAAGGTTGTGTTGTACCCGGACCAGGCCAGAAGGTTGTGTTGTACCCGGACCAGGCCAGAAGGTTGTGTTGTTCCAGGACCAGGCCAGAAGGTTTTGTTGTTCCCGGACCAGGCCAGAAGGTTGTGTTGTTCCAGGACCAGGCCAGAAGGTTGTGTTGCTCCAGGATCAGGCCAGAAGGTTGTGTCGTAACAGGACCAGACCAGAAGGTTGTGTTGTACCAGGCCAGAAGGTTGTGTTGTTCCCGGACCAGGCCAGAAGGTTGTGTTGTTCCAGGACCAGGCCAGAACGTTGTGTTGTAACAGGACCAGACCAGAAGGTTGTGTTGGACCAGGCCAGAAGGTTGTGTTGTTCCCGGACCAGGCCAGAAGGTTGTGTTGCTCCAGGACCAGGCCAGAAGGTTGTGTTGTTCCAGGAAGAGGCCAGAAGGTTGTGTTATACCCGGACCAGGCCAGAAGGTTGTGTTGTAACAGACCATGCCAGAAGGTTGTGTTCCAGACCGGGCCAGAAGGTTTTGTTGTTCCAGGACTAGGCCAGAAGGTTGTGTTGTTCCAGGACCAGGCCAGAAGGTTGTGTTGTAACAGGACTAGGCCAGAAGGTTGTGTTGGACCAGGCCAGAAGGTTGTGTTGTTCCCGGACCAGGCCAGAAGGTTGTGTTGTTCCAGGACCAGGCCAGAAGGTTGTGTTGTTCCAGGATCAGGCCAGAAGGTTGTGTTGTTCCAGGGCCAGGCCAGAAGGTTTTGTTATACCCGGACCAGGCCAGAAGGTTGTGTTGTTCCAGGACCAGGCCAGAAGGTTTTGTTGTTCCTGGACCAGGCCAGAAGGTTGTGTTGTTCCAGGACCAGGCCAGAAGGTTGTGTTGCTCCAGGATCAGGCCAGAAGGTTGTGTCGTAACAGGACCAGACCAGAAGGTTGTGTTGTACCAGGCCAGAAGGTTGTGTTGTTCCCGGACCAGGCCAGAAGGTTGTGTTGTTCCAGGACCAGGCCAGAACGTTGTGTTGTAACAGGACCAGACCAGAAGGTTGTGTTGGACCAGGCCAGAAGGTTGTGTTGTTCCCGGACCAGGCCAGAAGGTTGTGTTGCTCCAGGACCAGGCCAGAAGGTTGTGTTGTTCCAGGACCAGGCCAGAAGGTTGTGTTATACCCGGACCAGGCCAGAAGGTTATGTTCTTCCCGGACCAGGCCAGAAGGTTGTGTTGTAACAGACCATGCCAGAAGGTTGTGTTCCAGACCGGGCCAGAAGGTTTTGTTGTTCCAGGACTAGGCCAGAAGGTTGTGTTGTTCCCGGACCAGGCCAGAAGGTTGTGTTGTTCCAGACCAGGCCAGAAGGTTGTGTTGTACCCGGACCAGGCCAGAAGGTTGTGTTGTACCAGGACCAGGCCAGAAGGTTGTGTTGTACCCGGCCCAGGCCAGAAGGTTGTGTTGTACACGGACCAGGCCAGAAGGTTGTGTTGTAACAGAACAGGCCAGAAGGTTGTGTTGTTCCCGGACCAGGCCAGAAGGTTGTGTTGTTCCCGGACCAGTTCAGAAGGTTGTGTTGTTCCAGGACCAGTCCAGAAGGTTGTGTTGTTCCAGGACCAGGCCAGAAGGTTTTGTTTTTCCTGGACCAGGCCAGAAGGTTGTGTTGTTCCCGGACCAGGCCAGAAGGTTGTGTTGTTCCCGGACCAGGCCAGAAGGTTGTGTTGTACCCGGACCAGGCCAGAAGTTTGTGTTGTTCCAGGACCAGGCCAGAAGGTTGTGTTGTTCCAGGACCAGGCCAGAAGGTTGTGTTGTTCCCGGACCAGGCCAGAAGGTTGTGTTGTATTAGGACCAGACCAGCAGGTTGTGTTGTTCCAGGACCAGGCCAGAAGGTTGTGTTATACTGGGACCAGGCCAGAAGGTTATGTTCTTCCCGGACCAGGCCAGAAGGTTGTGTTGTAACAGACCATGCCAGAAGGTTGTGTTGTTCCAGACCGGGCCAGAAGGTTTTGTTGTTCCTGGACCAGGCAAGAAGGTTGTGTTTTTCCCGGACCAGGCCAGAAGGTTGTGTTGTTCCCGGACCAGGCCAGAAGGTTGTGTTGTTTCAGGACCAGGCCAGAAGGTTTTGTTGTTCCAGGACCAGGCCAGAAGGTTGTGATGTTCCAGGACCAGGCCAGAAGGTTTTGTTGTTCCCGGACCAGGCCAGAAGGTTGTGTTGTACCCGGACCAGGCCAGAAGGTTGTATTGTTCCAGGACCAGGCCAGAAGGTTGTGTTGTTCCCGGACCAGGCCAGAAGGTTGTGTTGTACCAGGACCAGACCAGAAGGTTATGTTGTACCCGGACCAGGCCAGAAGGTTGTGTTGTTCCAGGACCAGGCCAGAAGGTTGTGTTGTTCCAGGACCAGGCCAGAAGGTTGTGTTGTTCCAGGACCAGGTCAGAAGGTTGTGTTGTAACAGAACAGGCCAGAAGTTTGTGTTGTTCCCAGACCAGGCCAGAAGGTTGTGTTGTTCCCAGACCAGGCCAGAAGGTTTTGTTGTACCCAGACCAGGCCAGAAGGTTGTGTTGTTCCTGGACCAGGCCAGAAGGTTGTGTTGTACCCTGACCAGGCCAGAAGGTTGTGTTGTTCTTGGACCAGGCCAGAAGGTTTTGTTGTACCCAGACCAGGCCAGAAGGTTGTGTTGTTCCCGGACCAGGCCAGAAGGTTGTGTTGTTCCAGACCAGGCCAGAAGGTTGTGTTGTACCAGGATCAGGCCAGAAGGTTGTGTTGTTCCCAGACCTTGCCAGAAGGTTGTGTTGTACCCGGACCAGGCCAGAAGGTTGTGTTGTAACAGGACTAGGCCAGAAGGTTGTGTTGTAACAGGACTAGGCCAGAAGGTTGTGTTGTTCCAGGACTAGGCCAGAAGGTTGTGTTGTTCCAGGACCAGGCCAGAAGGTTGTGTTGTTCCTGGACCAGGCCAGAAGGTTGTGTTGTTCCCGGACCAGGCCAGAAGGTTGTGTTGTTCCAGGACCAGGCCAGAAGGTTCTGTTGTTCCCCGGACCAGGCCAGAAGGTTGTGTTGTTCCAGGACCAGGCCAGAAGGTTGTGTTGTTCCAGACCAGGCCAGAAGGTTGTGTTGTACCAGGATCAGGCCAGAAGGTTGTGTTGTTCCAGACCAGGCCAGAAGGTTGTGTTGTACCCGGACCAGGCCAGATGGTTGTGTTTTTCCAGGACCAGGCCAGAAGGTTGTGTTGTTCCAGGACTAGGCCAGAAGGTTTTGTTTTTCCTGGACCAGGCCAGAAGGTTGTGTTGTTCCCGGACCAGGCCAGAAGGTTGTGTTGTTCCCGGACCAGGCCAGAAGGTTGTGTTGTACCCGGACCAGGCCAGAAGTTTGTGTTGTTCCAGGACCAGGCCAGAAGGTTGTGTTGTTCCAGGACCAGGCCAGAAGGTTGTGTTGTTCCCGGACCAGGCCAGAAGGTTGTGTTGTATTAGGACCAGACCAGCAGGTTGTGTTGTTCCAGGACCAGGCCAGAAGGTTGTGTTATACTGGGACCAGGCCAGAAGGTTATGTTCTTCCCGGACCAGGCCAGAAGGTTGTGTTGTAACAGACCATGCCAGAAGGTTGTGTTGTTCCAGACCGGGCCAGAAGGTTTTGTTGTTCCTGGACCAGGCAAGAAGGTTGTGTTTTTCCCGGACCAGGCCAGAAGGTTGTGTTGTTCCCGGACCAGGCCAGAAGGTTGTGTTGTTTCAGGACCAGGCCAGAAGGTTTTGTTGTTCCAGGACCAGGCCAGAAGGTTGTGATGTTCCAGGACCAGGCCAGAAGGTTTTGTTGTTCCCGGACCAGGCCAGAAGGTTGTGTTGTACCCGGACCAGGCCAGAAGGTTGTATTGTTCCAGGACCAGGCCAGAAGGTTGTGTTGTTCCCGGACCAGGCCAGAAGGTTGTGTTGTACCAGGACCAGACCAGAAGGTTATGTTGTACCCGGACCAGGCCAGAAGGTTGTGTTGTTCCAGGACCAGGCCAGAAGGTTGTGTTGTTCCAGGACCAGGCCAGAAGGTTGTGTTGTTCCAGGACCAGGTCAGAAGGTTGTGTTGTAACAGAACAGGCCAGAAGTTTGTGTTGTTCCCAGACCAGGCCAGAAGGTTGTGTTGTTCCCAGACCAGGCCAGAAGGTTTTGTTGTACCCAGACCAGGCCAGAAGGTTGTGTTGTTCCTGGACCAGGCCAGAAGGTTGTGTTGTACCCTGACCAGGCCAGAAGGTTGTGTTGTTCTTGGACCAGGCCAGAAGGTTTTGTTGTACCCAGACCAGGCCAGAAGGTTGTGTTGTTCCCGGACCAGGCCAGAAGGTTGTGTTGTTCCAGACCAGGCCAGAAGGTTGTGTTGTACCAGGATCAGGCCAGAAGGTTGTGTTGTTCCCAGACCTTGCCAGAAGGTTGTGTTGTACCCGGACCAGGCCAGAAGGTTGTGTTGTAACAGGACTAGGCCAGAAGGTTGTGTTGTAACAGGACTAGGCCAGAAGGTTGTGTTGTTCCAGGACTAGGCCAGAAGGTTGTGTTGTTCCAGGACCAGGCCAGAAGGTTGTGTTGTTCCTGGACCAGGCCAGAAGGTTGTGTTGTTCCCGGACCAGGCCAGAAGGTTGTGTTGTTCCAGGACCAGGCCAGAAGGTTCTGTTGTTCCCCGGACCAGGCCAGAAGGTTGTGTTGTTCCAGGACCAGGCCAGAAGGTTGTGTTGTTCCAGACCAGGCCAGAAGGTTGTGTTGTACCAGGATCAGGCCAGAAGGTTGTGTTGTTCCAGACCAGGCCAGAAGGTTGTGTTGTACCCGGACCAGGCCAGATGGTTGTGTTTTTCCAGGACCAGGCCAGAAGGTTGTGTTGTTCCAGGACTAGGCCAGAGGGTTATGTTGTAACAGAACAGGCCAGAAGGTTGTGTTGTTCCCGGACCAGGCCAGAAGGATGTGTTGTTCCCGGACCAGGCCAGAAGGTTGTGTTGTTACAGGACCAGGCCAGAAGGTTGTGTTGTTTCAGGACCAGGCCAGAAGGTTGTGTTTTTCCAGGACCAGGCCAGAAGGTTGTGTTGTTCCCGGACCAGGCCAGAAGGTTGTGTTGTATTAGGACCAGACCAACAGGTTGTGTTATACCCGGACCAGGCCAGAAGGTTATGTTCTTCCCGGACCAGGCCAGAAGGTTGTGTTGTAACAGACCATGCCAGAAGGTTGTGTTGTTCCAGACCGGGCCAGAAGGTTTTGTTGTTCCTGGACCAGGCCAGAAGGTTGTGTTTTTCCCGGACCAGGCCAGAAGGTTGTGTTGTTGCCGGACAAGGCCAGAAGGTTGTGTTGTTCCAGGACCAGGCCAGAAGGTTGTGTTGTACCAGGACCAGGCCAGAAGGTTGTGTTGTACCCGGACCAGGCCAGAAGGCTGTGTTGTACCCGGACCAGGCCAGAAGGTTGTGTTGTACCCGGACCAGGCCAGAAGGTTGTGTTGTTCCAGGACCAGGCCAGAAGGTTGTGTTGTTCCAGGACCAGGCCAGAAGGTTTTGTTGTTCCTGGACCAGGCCAGAAGGTTGTGTTGTACCCGGATCAGGCCAGAAGGTTGTGTTGTTCCCGGACCAGGCCAGAAGGTTGTGTTGTACCCGGACCAGGCCAGAGGGTTGTGTTGTTCCAGGACCAGGCCAGAAGGATGTGTTGTACCCGGACCAGGCCAGAAGGTTATGTTGTAACAGAACCGGCCAGAAGGTTGTGTTGTACCCGGACCAGGCCAGAAGGTTGTGTTGTACCCGTACCAGGCCAGAAGGTTTTGTTGTAACAGGCCAGAAGGTTGTGTTGTACCCAGACCAGGCCAGAAGGTTTTGTTGTAACAGGCCAGAAGGTTGTGTTGTACCAGACCAGGCCAGAAGGTTGTGTTGTACCCGGCCAGAAGATTGTGTTGTTCCAGGACCAGGCCAGAAGGTTGTGTTGTACCCAGACCAGGCCAGAAGGTTTTGTTGTAACAGGCCAGAAGGTTGTGTTGTACCCGGACCAGGCCAGAAGGTTGTGTTGTACCCAGACCAGGCCAGAAGGTTGTGTTGTTCCCGGACCAGGCCAGATTGTTGTGTAGTATCCGGACCAGGCCAGAAGGTTGTGTTGTTCCCGGACCAGGCCAAAGGTTGTGTTGTTCCCGGACCAGGCCAGAAGGTTGTGTTGCTCCAGGACCAGGCCAGAAGGTTCTGTTGTTCCCCGGACCAGGCCAGAAGGTTGTGTTGTTCCTGGACCAGGCCAGAAGGTTGTGTTGTTCCAGGACCAGGCCAGAAGGATGTGTTGTTCTTGGACCAGGCCAGAAGGTTGTGTTGTTCCCGGACCAGGCCAGAAGGTTGTGTTGTTCCCGGACCAGGCCAGAAGGTTGTGTTGTAACAGGACCAGGCCAGAAGGTTGTGTTGTACCCGGACCAGGCCAGAAGGTTATGTTGTTCCAGGACCAGGCCAGAAGGTTGCGTTGTACCCGGACCAGGCCAGAAGGTTGTGTTGTTCCAGGACCAGGCCAGAAGGTTGTGTTGTTCCAGGACCAGGCCAGAAGGTTGTGTTGTACCCGGACCAGGCCAGAAGGTTGTGTTGTTCCCGGACCAGGCCAGAAGGTTGTGTTGCTCCAGGACCAGGCCAGAAGGATGTGTTGTTCTTGGACCAGGCCAGAAGGTTGTGTTGTTCCCGGACCAGGCCAGAAGGTTGTGTTGTTCCCGGACCAGGCCAGAAGGTTGTGTTGTTCCCGGACCAGGCCAGAAGGTTGTGTTGTTCCAGGACCAGGCCAGAAGGTTGTGTTGTACCCGGACCAGGCCAGAAGGTTATGTTGTACCCGGACCAGGTCAGAAGGTTGTGTTGTACCAGGACCAGGCCAGAAGGTTGCGTTGTACCCGGACCAGGCCAGAAGGTTGTGTTGTACCCGGACCAGGCCAGAAGGTTGCGTTGTACCCGGACCAGGCCAGAAGGTTGTGTTGTTCCAGGACCAGGCCAGAAGGTTGTGTTGTTCCAGGACCAGGCCAGAAGGTTGCGTTGTACCCGGACCAGGCCAGAAGGTTGTGTTGTTCCAGGACCAGGCCAGAAGGTTGTGTTGTTCCAGGACCAGGCCAGAAGGTTGTGTTGTAACAGAAAAGACCACAAGGTTGTGTTGTACCCGGACCAGGCCAGAAGGTTGCGTTGTACCCGGACCAGGCCAGAAGGTTGTGTTGTTCCAGGACCATGCCAGAAGGTTGTGTTGTTCCAGGACCAGGCCAGAAGGTTGTGTTGTAACAGAAAAGACCACAAGGTTGTGTTGTACCCGGACCAGGCCAGAAGGTTGTGTTGTAACAGAACAGGCCAGAAGGTTGTGTGTTCCCAGACCAGGCCAGAAGGTTGTGTTGTTCCTGGACCAGGCCAGAAGGTTTTGTTGTACCCAGACCAGGCCAGAAGGTTGTGTTGTTCCCGGACCAGGCCAGAAGGTTATGTTGTTCCAGGACCAGGCCAGAAGGTTATGTTGTAACAGAACAGGCCAGAAGCTTGTGTTGTACCCGGACCAGGCCAGAAGGTAAGTTGGATAAATACCATCTGAGCACAACACCATGTCAACAACGTCACAGTCCTACAAAGGCAAAGTGCATGAGCTGCAAATCAAATCAAATCAAATTGTATTTGTCAAACACAACAGGTGTAGATCTTACTTTGAAATGATTAATTACAACCCCTTAACCAACAATGCAGTTCAAGAAATAGTGTTAAGAAAATATTTTTTGAAATAAGCTTTAGTAAAAAATGCACTTAATAAAAAGTAAAAACAATAAATTAAGAATAACTAGTCTCTACTGTATACACCGGGTGCAGGTTAGTCAATGTGCGGGTTACACGATAGTCGAGGTCATTTGTACATGTAGGTAAAGTGAGTAGCAGCAGTGTAAAAACAAAGGGGGATGGGGGTCAATGTAAATAGTCCGGGGGGCCATTTTAATTGTTCAGCAGTTCTTATGGCTTTGGGGTAGAAGCTGTTTGGACCTTTTGGACCTTTTTGACCTAGACTTGGAGCTCTGGTACCTCTTACCGTGTCGTAGCAGAGAGAACAGTCTATGACTTAGGTGGCTGGAGTCGTTGATCATTTTTTGGTTCTTCCCTCTGACACCGCCTGGTATAGAGATCCTGGATGGCGGTGCTCTTACTCTGCTTATTTAGAACTCAACGGACTACTGGTCAAATCTCAAACCAAGTTTATTCACCCACTGGGTCAGCTGTTACTGGCCCAACGCCCACATCAATTATATTTATACCTTCCACTGGGCGGAGTCAACTCCTTGCAAATCTAGACAGCCAATACATCTCCGTTGCTAGGCAGAAACGTAAGTGATGCGTGTGTGTGACAAAATGAGATGTGTGTGTGTGTGTTCTTTCTCCCTTCATGTGACCTGACCTGATGCTGTGATGTGTGCGATTGTCCCAGATCCCAATGGTCGGTTATCCAGCACTTCATCCGGAAACGGAGAGAACTGGTATGATGTTCTGTTCAGGGAGGAGGCAAGGGCCTGGTCAATAAACTTCCCAGGGGCACCGACCCCAGGAGATGGATGATCATGTGGTTGTCCCTCTGCTCTAGCGGCTCCCGGGTTGGGATGTAGCTGACACCATTGAAGCTGGTGCCCCTAATGACCCCAGCTTTCTCCAACGGTGTCGCTCAGCCGCTGGGAGGCGTGTGGCCCCTACCTGCATGGGTTCAGGCTCAGAAATGTCAACAAAGGATGGAGAGAGGCGAAGCAGGTTATCCAGAAAGATGGCCAACGCGATGAGAGCGTCCAATGAGAGAGTGTCGTCTCGGCATGCCAACTCCGTCTGGACCTCCTCGATCAATCCTCTTCTGAATAAGGTGCGGAGCGCCGGCTCATTCCATCCGCTGGATGTTGCCACTGTACCGAAGGCGAGGGCGAACTCCGCAGCAGTCTGGTCCTCCTACCATAGTTGGAGTAGACACTCACCCCCCTCTCTGCCACCCCTGATCGAAGACTCCTCTGAATAGAGCCATGAACCTCCCATAGGAACCCAACTCCTCCGCTCCTCTCTTCCGGACGGCTGTAGTCCACTCCAACGCCTGCCCGTTCAACAGGGGAATAACCTTGGACCTCTCGTGTTGAGGGCTCCCGTTTGATGAGAAAAATAGAGGGAGCACTGGAGGATGAAGCCACGGCATTTGGATGGAGTCCTGTCATATTAGTCTGGAAGGGACAAACAGGCATCGCTAACCTGGGCGGACTGCTGAATGGACTGGGGTGCTGGCTCACTGTGTCGACTCATGGTAGAGGATCCTCGCTCATTGAAGAAGATCTAGAAGTTGAAGAATGCGGAGGACCTCATCCATCGCCGGCCACAGTTGCGCCAGCTGGTCGTGGTGTCGACCGTCTGGGAGATGTCTCTGTTTGTCACGCCCTGATCTGTTTCATTTGTTCCTGTGATTGTCTCCACCCCCTCCAGGTGTCGCTTATTTGCCCCAGTGTATTTATCCCTGTGTTTCCTGTCTCTCTGTACCAGTGTATTTATCCCTGTGTTTCCTGTCTCTCTGTACCAGTGTATTTATCCCTGTGTTTCCTGTCTCTCTGTGCCAGTGTATTTATCCCTGTGTTTCCTGTCTCTCTGTGCCAGTGTATTTATCCCTGTGTTTCCTGTCTCTCTGTGCCAGTGTATTTATCCCTGTGTTTCCTGTCTCTCTGTACCAGTGTATTTATCCCTGTGTTTCCTGTATCTCTGTGACAGTGTATTTATCCCTGTGTTTCCTGTCTCTCTGTACCAGTGTATTTATCCCTGTGTTTCCTGTCTCTCTGTGCCAGTGTATTTATCCCTGTGTTTCCTGTCTTTCTGTGCCAGTTCGTCTTGTATGTTAGTCAAGTCAACCAGTGTGTTTTTCCCGTACTCCTTTTTGCTATTCTCTAGTCCTCCTAGTTTTGACCCCTGCCTGACTCTGGACTACTTTCCCGCCTGCCTGATCATGCTGCCTGACTCTGGACTACTTTCCCGCCTGCCTGATCATCCTGCCTGTCCTGACCTTGATTCTGCCTGCCTTTCGGTACCTTTTGGACTCTGAACTGGTTGTGACCCTTTTGCCTGTCCACGACCATTCTCTTCCCCTATTGGATGAATAAATATTGTAAGACTCCAACCATCTGCCTCCTCTGTCTGCATCTGTGTCTCGCCTTGTGTCACGATACTGTTGGCTGCTGCTTCCATTTGACTTCCTTGTATTACTACTGCTGTATCATCAAATTCATTATCTACGTGAGTCTCAGAAATGGCTAATATATGAATGTTAGCAAGTTATTGATTTTATGAACCTTATTTGTTATGCTACATATACTGATATGGACTATTTTCAGCCCTTTCCCGAGTAGCTTAACAGAGATAGACATAATACTGAAAAGAGCAAACAAAACAAGAGAAAGACATACATTCCATTATTCAGTTGGTGTGTGTGTGATGCAGGGGTTGAAGCTACGGACTCGGAGGGAGGGAGGGAGGGAGGGAGAAAAGGTATGTGTAAGAAAGGGAGAGAAAGAGGGAGAGTCAGGGAGTGAGTAAAAGAGAGAGGGGGAGAGAGTGTAAGAGAAAGAAAGAATAAGAGAGGGAGAAAGGGAAAGAGAGAGTAAGAGAGAGAGAGAGAGAATAACAGAGGGAGAAAGGGAAAGAGAGAGAATAACAGAGGGAGAAAGGGAAAGAGAGAGTAAGAGAGAGAGAGAATAACAGAGGGAGAAAGGGAAAGAGAGAGTAAGAGAGAGAAAGTGTGTGTGAGAGAGAGAGTCCAAGAGAGGAAGTGGAAGAGAGAGAGACCTAGGAGGAGTAACAGTAGTCTGAGTGTATCAGTGTGTCTACAGCAGCAGGTCCTGTCATCTATCAGGCAACAGTCTGCAGGTTACGGTAAGAAACTTTCTGTTTATATGAACAAACCTCTGGATACTGAATGGTATTGAATGAGTTACTTTATATTTACCATTGATTGAGCTGCTCATCTTTAACAGGGCTCCCTTGTGGTCTTCTGACTTCAATAGGAAACCCTTAATCCACTGTTTTATAATCCCACTGTTTAAACTGGAGCTTCTTCCTCAGCAGCAGAGTGTCTGAGCAGAGATCACATGTCTAAGGCCATAAATATGTCAACACCTAAGGTTACTGGTTCACACAGTGTTAGTAAACAAATAAGTTTGTCTTTTTTTATTTAACCTTTATTTAACTAGGCTAAGTCAGTTAAGGACAAATTCTTATTTACAATGACAGCCTACCGGGGCCTGCCTTGTTCAGGGGCAGAACAACAGATTGTTTTACCTTGTCAGCTCGGGATTCAATCCAGCAACCTTTCAGTTACTGGCACAACACTCTAGCCACCCCAGGTGTTTGGCTGGGTTGTGTGTGTGAGATTGGAAATGAAAGGTGTGTGAGTCTGACCTAGGACGGACAGACAGACAGACAGACAGACAGACAGACAGACAGACAGACAGACAGATTTAGAGACAGACAGACAGACAGACAGACAGACAGATTTAGAGACAGACAGACAGACAGACAGACAGACAGACAGACAGATTTAGAGACAGACAGACAGACAGACAGACAGACAGACAGACAGACAGACAGACAGGCAGATTTAGAGACAGACAGACAGACAGACAGACAGACAGACAGACAGATTTAGAGACAGACAGACAGACAGAAACACAGACAGACAGACAGGCAGACAGACAGACAGACAGACAGACAGACAGACAGGCAGGCAGACAGACAGACAGACAGACAGACAGACAGACAGGCAGACAGACAGACAGACAAGTTGCAGAACTGAGATGTGTTCAGATGATGATATCTGATTGGTGGTTTTACAGCAGTGAGAAGAACCCTGATGGTATCTGATTGGTGGTTTTACAGCAGTGTAGCAACGTATCATGTTAATGTCATATGTTGAATAATGTGAACATCCTTTTACTGTCTGTATATAACGCTGAACTGTTACGGAGTTTCTCTAAGCTCTCAATTCGGGGCGGCATGATGACAAAGTCTCATGACAACATTTGTTGAAATAAGCTATAGTAATGACAGAATGACAGACTTTTGATGACAAAGTCTCATGACAACATTTGTTGAAATAAGCTATAGTAATGACAGAATGACAGACTTTTGATGACAAAGTCTCATGACAACATTTGCCCACAAGGGACCGTTGCACCACCTTCACAAGGTGAGTCCAGAATGTATTTCATGATGCTGCATAAATGATGTAATATGCCAGGGAGATCTGTATACTGTAGCTAAGAAAGTAATACTAAGTGTATGTAGTGTAGTAAGCTATTAGTAGCCCGTGTGCCTCACCCTAATAATTTGGTCTATTTTCACCAACACGTTACTGCAAACACATCGTCTGTGGCCGGTGTGTGCTTGTTTGCCAACTTTTTCTGTACAGCTTTGACAGTGCTTCTGATAGTAGTGGTGGCGCCTGGCACGTGCAAATTCAGCACACACAACATTCTATAATAGAATTGTGTTATTTGACGTGTCAAATTAAACTGCGTTCAATGTGCCTCACCGTAATAATTTAGTCTACTTACCCCTCTTAATGTCGAATACTGTTCTGACTTGGTGGTGCACATGTAGCCTATAGCCTGTTTTAGAGAAATGTAATCGTTGAATATTGTAAGAGCTTTCATTTTCTGTTTAAATGCCCCCTTTATCATTGAATATTGTAAGAGCTTTCATTGTCTGTTTAAATGCCCCCTTTATTTATCCTACGGTTCTGACTTGGTGTACAGGGAGAACACTGTAAGAATGGCCCATGTTCTGAATTCTGTCGCTGTACATTTCAGAAGTGCTGAACAAATAGTTATATTGACTACGTCCATCCTAGCTCGCTCATTAAGGTCTTAATCGAAATTTCGTATTGTCTCTTATCCGCTTGTCGTAGCCTCATGCCATAGTTTGTACATCTCAATTGTCAGTAGAAACCACATTTGTTGAAGTAAGTCAGCCATCTCAGCTCTGGTTTTTTAAAAGGCAGTAAATGAGTCTGAATGAACTGTTTCACTGCCAGACAAGGCTCCTCTGATAGCCAGGTGTAGCAGTGGTAAGGTGTTGGAACTCAGCTGTTAGGACTTTATGTAGGCCCTAATATTGTCATCCCATATGGGGTCAGTCTGGGGTCAGTCTGGGGTCAGTCTGGGGTCAGTTTATCATACAATGCATCCATATAGGGTCAGTCTGGGGTCAGTCTGGGGTCAGTCTGGGGTCAGTGTAACATACAATGCATCCATATAGGGTCAGTCTGCGGTCAGTCTGGGGTCAGTGTAACATACAATGCATCCATATAGGGTCAGTCTGCGGTCAGTCTGGGGTCAGTGTAACATACAATGCATCCATATAGGGTCAGTCTGCGGTCAGTCTGGGGTCAGTGTAACATACAATGCATCCATATAGGGTCAGTCTGGGGTCAGTCTGGGGTCAGTGTAACATACAATGTATCCATATAGGGTCAGTCTGCGGTCAGTCTGGGGTCAGTGTAACATACAATGCATCCATATAGGGTCAGTCTGGGGTCAGTCTGGGGTCAGTCTGGGGTCAGTGTAACATACAATGCATCCATATAGGGTCAGTCTGGGGTCAGTCTGGGGTCAGTCTGCGGTCAGTCTGGGGTCAGTGTAACATACAATGCATCCATATAGGGTCAGTCTGGGGTCAGTCTGGGGTCAGTCTGGGGTCAGTGTAACATACAATGCATCCATATAGGGTCAGTCTGCGGTCAGTCTGGGGTCAGTCTGCGGTCAGTCTGGGGTCAGTCTGGGGTCAGTCTGGGGTCAGTCTGGGGTCAGTGTAACATACAATGCATCCATATAGGGTCAGTCTGGGGTCAGTCTGGGGTCAGTGTAACATACAATGCATCCATATGGCAGAGGGAGACACATTCATAACTAGAGTGCAGAACAACACTAAAACACTACAGGTGTTCATTTCATCTGTTTGGGGCGGCAGGTAGCCTGGTGGTTAGAGCGTTGGGCAGGTAGCCTGGTGGTTAGAGCAGGTAGCCTGGTGGTTAGAGCGTTGGGCAGGTAGCCTGGTGGTTAGAGCAGGTAGCCTGGTGGTTAGAGCGTTGGGCCAGTAACCAAAAGGTTGCTGGATCAAATACCCCGAGCTGACAAGGTAAAAATCTGTCATTCTGCCCCTGAACAAGGCAGTTAACCCACTGTTCCTAAGCCGTCATTGTAAATAAGAATTTATTCTTAACTGACTTGCCTAGTTAAATAAAAAATAAAACAATTCAAAGGACTTTATTGGCATGGTGAACGTGTTTACATTGTCAAACCAAGAGAAAGTGTCATAAACCTTAATCTTACTGCATTTGCTGTACAACGATTCTTCTATTGTGTTATTGACTGTACGTTTGTTTATTCCATGTGTAACTCTGTGTTGTTGTATGTGTCGAACTGCTTTGCTTTATCTTGGCCAGGTCGCAGTTGTAAATGAGAATTTGTTCTCAACTGACCTACCTGGTTAAATAAAGGTTTATATATATAATATATAAATACCTGGTTAAATAAAGGGTTAGGGTTATATATATAAATACCTGGTTAAATAAAGGGTTAGGGTTATATATATAAATACCTGGTTAAATAAAGGGTTAGGGTTATATATATAAATACCTGGTTAAATAAAGGGTTAGGGTTATATATATAAATACCTGGTTAAATAAAGGGTTAGGGTTATATATATATAAATACCTGGTTAAATAAAGGGTTAGGGTTATATATATAAATACCTGGTTAAATAAAGGGTTAGGGTTATATATATAAATAATAATAAAAGTGGCCCTTCACACCTATGTACGATACCATGTGACCTCACTGGACTAGAAAATCACTGCTCCCCCTTCTCTCTCTCTCTCTCTCTCTCTCTCTCTTAGCCTCTCTTATCCTGCTGGACCTCTCTCTCTCTCTCTCTCTCTTAGCCTCTCTTATCCTGCTGGACCTCTCTCTCTCTCTCTCTCTCTCTCTCTCTCTTAGCCTCTCTTATCCTGCTGGACCTCTCTCTCTCTCTCTCTCTCTCTCTCTCTCTTAGCCTCTCTTATCCTGCTGGACCTCTCTCTCTCTCTCTCTCTCTTAGCCTCTCTTATCCTGCTGGACCTCTCTCTCTCTCTCTCTCTCTTAGCCTCTCTTATCCTGCTGGACCTCTCTCTCTCTCTCTCTCTCTCTTAGCCTCTCTTATCCTGCTGGACCTCTCTCTCTCTCTCTCTTAGCCTCTCTTATCCTGCTGGACCTCTCTCTCTCTCTCTCTCTTAGCCTCTTTTATCCTGGTGGACCTCTCTCTCTCTCTCTCTTAGCCTCTCTTATCCTGCTGGACCTCTCTCTCTCTCTCTCTCTCTTAGCCTCTCTTATCCTGCTGGACCTCTCTCTCTCTCTCTCTCTCTCTCTCTCTCTTAGCCTCTCTTATCCTGCTGGACCTCTCTCTCTCTCTCTCTCTCTTAGCCTCTCTTATCCTGCTGGACCTCTCTCTCTCTCTCTCTCTCTCTCTTAGCCTCTCTTATCCTGCTGGACCTCTCTCTCTCTCTCTCTCTTAGCCTCTCTTATCCTGCTGGACCTCTCTCTCTCTCTCTCTTAGCCTCTCTTATCCTGCTGGACCTCTCTCTCTCTCTCTTGCTCTCTCTCAATTAATTTCAATTCAAGGGGCTTTATTGGTATGGGAAACATATGTTAACATTGCCAAAGCAAGTGAAATAGATAATAAACAAAAGTGAAATAAACAAGAAAAATTAACAGTAAATATTACACGCACAGAAGTTCCAAAAGAATAAAGACATTTCAAATGTCGTATTATGTCTATACACCAAATCAAATCAAATGTTATTTGTCACATACACATGGTTAGCAGATGTTAATGTAGTGTAGTGTAGCAAAATGCTTGTGCTGCTAGTTCTGACAGTGCAGTAATATCTCACAAGTAATCAAACAATTTCACAATGACTACCTTTTACACACAATGTAAGGGGATGGAATAAGAATATGTACATAAATATATAGATGAGCGATGGCCATGCGGCATAGGCAAAATGCAGTAGATGGTATAGAGTACAGTATATACATATGAGATGAGTAATGTAGGGTATGTAAACATTATTATAGTGGCATTATTTAAAGTGACTTGTGAAACATTTGTTATTAAATACATTTATTAAAGTGGCCAGTGAGTTGAGTCAGTATGTTGGCAGCAGCCACTAAATGTTAGAGGTGGCTGTTTAACAGTCTGATGGCCTTGAGATAGAAGCTGTTTTTCAGTCTCTCGGTCCCTGCTTTGATGCACCTGTACTGACCTCGCCTTCTGGATGATAGCGGGGTGAATAGGCAATGGCTTGTCCTTGATGATCTTTTTGGCCTTCCTGTGACATTGGGTGGTGTCCTGGAGGGCAGGTAGTTTTCCCCCTGTGATGCATTGTGCAGACCTGTCCAGAGAGCCTTGCGGTTGAGGGCGGTGCAGTTGCCGTACCAGGCGGTGATACAGCCCGACAGTGTCATGGATCCCTCTGGAACTTTCATTACGCACATCCGGCCCCTATTCCGAGTGATTAGTAAATGTATAAGTGTGTCCTTGGTTTACCATTGTCCTGTTGATTATTGTTACTATGTCCGTTGGTCGTGTGAGTACCTGTGCTATGTGTTTTGGCTTTCGTGCCATTGTGGATTGCGCAGATGATTACAGGTCTCGTCCCGTGTGATAATCATTGTGCGATTATGTTATTTATTCGAGGTACTCCTCGCTCTTCTGTTTGGGTCTCAACCCTGTTTTTTGAAGAGGTGTTTGTTTAGTCTTTGTCCCTGTGCCTTTACTCGGCTGTAATTTGGTCAAATAAAAACTCCTATTACGCATTCCTGCGCCTGTTTCATTTATATATATTTACTTGACAGGCAGGATGCTCTCGATTTTGCATCTGTAAACATTTGTGAGGGTTTTAGGTGACAGGCCAAATTTCTTCAGCCTCCTGAGGTTGAAGAGGCGCTGTTGCGCCTTCTTCACCACGCTGTCTGTGTGGGTGGACCCTTTCAGTTTGTCCGTGATGTGTACGCCAAGGAACTTAACTTTACACCTTCTCCACTACTGTCCCGTCGATGTGGATAGGGGGGTGCTCCCTCTGCTGTTGGGTGAGAGGTTATTTTCCTGACACCATTCTCTGAGGGCCCTCACCTCCTCCTGTCTCGTTGTTGGTAATCAAGCCTATCACTGTAGTGTCGTCTGCTAACTTGATGATTGAGTCGGAGGCGTGCATGGCCACGTAGTCATGGGTGAACAGATATTACAGGAGAGGGCTGAGAACTTACCCTTGTGGGGCCCCAGTGTTGAGGATCAGCGGGGTGGAGATGTTGTTACCTACCCTCACCACCTGGGGGGAGGCCCGTCAGGAAGTCCAGGACCCAGTTGCACAGGGCGGGGTCGAGACCCAGGGCCTCCAGCTTAGTGATGAGCTTGGAGGTTACTATGGTGTTAAATGCTGAGCTGTAGTCGATTAGCAACATTCTTACCTACAGTAGGTATTCCTCTTGGCCAGATGGGTTAGTGCAGTGTGCATTGTGATGGCGATTGCATCGTCTGTGGACCAATTGGGGCGGTAATCAAATTGGAGTGGGTCTAGGGTATCAGGTAGGGTGGAGGTGATATGATCCTTGACTATTCTCTCAAAGCACTTCATGATGACAGAAGTGAGTGCTATGGGGCGATAGTCATTTAGTTCAGTTACGTTTGCTTTCTGGGAACAGGAACAATGGTGGCCTTCTTGAAGCATGTGGGGACAGCAGACCGGGATAGGGATTGATTGAAAATGTCCGTAAACACTCCAGCCAGCTTGTCCGCGCATGCTCTGAGGACATGTTGGGTTAACATGTTTAAATGTTTTACTCACGTCGGCCATGGAGAAGGAGAGCCCACAGTCTTTGGTAGCGGGCCATGTCGGTGGCACTGTATTGTCCTCATAGCGTGCAAAGAAGTTGTTTAACGGTCATCGTTGCATGAAGAAGTGGACCAAAGCACAGCGTGGTAAGTGTTCATGATTTATTAATAGAACTGAACACTGAATAACAAAAACAACAAAGAGAACGAACGAAACCGAAACAGTTCTGTCTGGTGCAGACACAAAAAACAGAAAACAACTACCCACAAAACACAGGTGGGAAAAGGCAACCTAAGTATGGTTCTCAATCAGAGACAACGATAGACAGCTGCCTCTGATTGAGAACCACACCCGGCCAAAACACATAGAAATAGAAAACATAGAACACAAAACATAGAATGCCCACCCCAATTCACGCCCTGACCAAACCAAAATAGAGACATAAAAAGGATCTCTAAGGTCAGGGCGGGACAAGTTGTTTAATTTGTCTAGGAGCAAGAATTTGCCTGTCCGCGACAGGGCTGGTTTTCTTTTGTTAAGAAAAAGTTTTAGCTTTGCTAGTAAGATGTTAGGGGCCAAGCAGACAGGTCTGGAAGTCATATGTGTTGTAAGAGCCTTCACAAAGCCCACAAGGTACCGATGGACCTCAGACATACTCTTTACCAAGAGGTCAGGCTATTCCTCTTGGGGCAACGTTACAGGAAACCAGGGCACAAATGAAATGGGGCCGAACAATCAATTGTAGTTAACCCACCAGGAGGACCAGTGTTCTGGTCTACAGCTAACATTGTAGTTAAACCACCAGGAGGACCAGTGTTCTGGTCTACAGCTAACATTGTAGTTAACCCACCAGGAGAACCAGTGGGACTACAGCTAACATTGTAGTTAATACACCAGGAGGACCAGTGGACCTACAGCTAACATTGTAGTTAAACCACCAGGAGGACCAGTGTTCTGGACTACAGCTAACATTGTAGTTAAACCACCAGGAGGACCAGTGTTCTGGACTACAGCTAACATTGTAGTTAAACGACCAGGAGGACCAGTGTTCTGGACTACAGCTAACATTGTAGTTAAACCACCAGGAGGACCAGTGTTCTGGACTACAGCTAACATTGTAGTTAAACCACCAGGAGGACCAGTGGGACTACAGCTAACATTGTAGTTAAACCACCAGGAGGACCAGTGTTCTGGACTACAGCTAACATTGTAGTTAACCCACCAGGAGAACCAGTGGGACTACAGCTAACATTGTAGTTAATACACCAGGAGGACCAGTGGACCTACAGCTAACATTGTAGTTAAACCACCAGGAGGACCAGTGTTCTGGACTACAGCTAACATTGTAGTTAAACCACCAGGAGGACCAGTGTTCTGGACTACAGCTAACATTGTAGTTAAACCACCAGGAGGACCAGTGTTCTGGTCTACAGCTAACATTGTAGTTAAACCACCAGGAGGACCAGTGGGACTACAGCTAACATTGTAGTTAAACCACCAGGAGGACCAGTGTTCTGGACTACAGCTAACATTGTAGTTAAACCACCAGGAGGACCAGTGTTCTGGACTACAGCTAACATTGTAGTTAAACCACCAGGAGGACCAGTGTTCTGGTCTACAGCTAACATTGTAGTTAAACTACCAGGAGGACCAGTGTTCTGGACTACAGCTAACATTGTAGTTAAACCACCAGGAGGACCAGTGGGACTACAGCTAACATTGTAGTTAAACCACCAGGAGGACCAGTGGGACTACAGCTAACATTGTAGTTAAACCACCAGGAGGACCAGTGTTCTGGTCTACAGCTAACATTGTAGTTAAACCACCAGGAGGACCAGTGTTCTGGACTACAGCTAACATTGTAGTTAAACCACCAGGAGGACCAGTGTTCTGGACTACAGCTAACATTGTAGTTAAACCACCAGGAGGACCAGTGTTCTGGACTACAGCTAACATTGTAGTTAAACCACCAGGAGGACCAGTGGGACTACAGCTAACATTGTAGTTAATCCACCAGGAGGACCAGTGTTCTGTTCTACAGCTAACATTGTAGTTAAACCACCAGGAGGACCAGTGGGACTACAGCTAACATTGTAGTTAAACCACCAGGAGGACCAGTGTTCTGGACTACAGCTAACATTGTAGTTAATCCACCAGGAGGACCAGTGTTCTGGACTACAGCTAACATTGTAGTTAATACACCAGGAGGACCAGTGGACCTACAGCTAACATTGTAGTTAAACCACCAGGAGGACCAGTGTTCTGGACTACAGCTAACATTGTAGTTAAACCACCAGGAGGACCAGTGTTCTGGACTACAGCTAACATTGTAGTTAATCCACCAGGAGGACCAGTGTTCTGGACTACAGCTAACATTGTAGTTAATCCACCAGGAGGACCAGTGTTCTGGTCTACAGCTAACATTGTAGTTAAACCACCAGGAGGACCAGTGTTCTGGACTACAGCTAACATTGTAGTTAAACCACCAGGAGGACCAGTGTTCTGGACTACAGCTAACATTGTAGTTAAACCACCAGGAGGACCAGTGGGCCTACAGCTAACATTGTAGTTAAACCACCAGGAGGACCAGTGTTCTGGACTACAGCTAACATTGTAGTTAAACCACCAGGAGGACCAGTGGGACTACAGCTAACATTGTAGTTAAACCACCAGGAGGACCAGTCTGACTACAGCTAACATTGTAGTTAAACCACCAGGAGGACCAGTGTTCTGGTCTACAGCTAACATTGTAGTTAATCCACCAGGAGGACCAGTGTTCTGGACTACAGCTAACATTGTAGTTAATACACCAGGAGGACCAGTGGGACTACAGCTAACATTGTAGTTAAACCACCAGGAGGACCAGTGGGACTACAGCTAACATTGTAGTTAAACCACCAGGAGGACCAGTGTTCTGGTCTACAGCTAACATTGTAGTTAAACCACCAGGAGGACCAGTGTTCTGGACTACAGCTAACATTGTAGTTAAACGACCAGGAGGACCAGTGTTCTGGACTACAGCTAACATTGTAGTTAAACCACCAGGAGGACCAGTGTTCTGGACTACAGCTAACATTGTAGTTAAACCACCAGGAGGACCAGTGTTCTGGACTACAGCTAACATTGTAGTTAAACCACCAGGAGGACCAGTGTTCTGGACTACAGCTAACATTGTAGTTAAACCACCAGGAGGACCAGTGTTCTGTCGTATATAGTTTATATAACTTAAATGTAGTTTATATTGTTTGTATTGTTTGTGTAGTGTTTTTAGTGGACAGATGATCATAAATGATAACATCTATCTAGATTAATTGTATATGTCCTCTGCCTATTTTTTATGAAGTCGTTATCTGTTATTTTCTATCTTAATGTGTGTCTGGAACTCTATTTTATTTTATTTTTATTTTTTTTTATTTTTATTTAACCTTTATTTAACCAGGTAGGCAAATTGAGAACACGTTCTCATTTACAATTGCGACCTGGCCAAGATAAAGCAAAGCAGTTCGACACATACAACAACACAGAGTTACACATGGAGTAAAAACAAACATATAATACAGTGAAAAAGATAAAAAAAATAAGTCTATATACAATGTGAGCAAGTGAGGTGAGATAAGGGAGGTGAAGGCAAACAGATATATGTATAAATAAATAAAAATATAAAAAGGCCATGGAGGCGAAGTGAGTACAACACAGCAAGTAAAATAAAAACTAAAAAAAACACTGGAATGGTTGGTTTGCATTGGAAGAAAGTGCAAAGTAGAGACAGAAATAATGGGGTGCAAAGGAGCAAAATAAATTAATAAATAAATACAGTAGGTAAAGAGGTAGTTGTTTGGGCTAAATTGTAGATGGGTTATGTACAGGTGCAGTAATCTATGAGCTGCTCTGACAGCTGGTGCTTAAAGCTAGTGAGGGAGATAGGTGTTTCCAGTTTCAGAGATTTTTGTAGTTCGTTCCAGTCATTGGCAGCAGAGAACTGGAAGGAGAGGCGTCCAAAGGAAGAATTGGTTTTGGGGGTGACTAGAGAGATATACCTGCTGGAGCGCGTGCTACGGGTAGGTGCTGCTATGGTGACCAGCGAGCTGAGATAAGGGGGGACTTTACCTAGCAGGGTCTTGTAGATGACCTGGAACCAATGGGTTTGGCGACGAGTATGAAGCGAGGGCCAGCCAACGAGAGTGTACAGGTCGCAGTGGTGGGTAGTATATGGGGCTTTGGTGACAAAACGGATGGCACTGTGATAGACTGCATCCAATTTATTGAGTAGGGTTTTGGAGGCTATTTTGTAAATGACATCGCCGAAGTCGAGGATCGGTAGGATGGTCAGTTTTACGAGGGTATGTTTGGCAGCATGAGTAAAGGATGCTTTGTTGCGGAATAGGAAGCCAATTCTAGATTTGACTTTGGATTGGAGATGTTTGATGTGGGTCTGGAAGGAGAGTTTACAGTCTAACCAGACACCTAGGTATTTGTAGTTGTCCACATATTCTAAGTCAGAGCCGTCCAAAGTAGTGATGTTGGACAGGCGGGCAGGAGCAGGCAGCGATCGGTTGAAGAGCATGCATTTGGTTTTACTTGTATTTAAGAGCAGTTGGAGGCCACGGAAGGAGAGTTGTATGGCATTGAAGCTCGCCTGGAGGGTTGTTAACACAGTGTCAAAAGAAGGGCCAGAAGTATACAGAATAGTGTCGTCTGCGTAGAGGTGGATCAGAGAATCACCAGCAGCAAGAGCGACATCATTGATGTAAACAGAGAAGAGAGTCGGTCCAAGAATTGAACCCTGTGGCACCCCCATAGAGACTGCCAGAGGCCCGGACAACAGACCCTCCGATTTGACACACTGAACTCTATCAGAGAAGTAGTTGGTGAACCAGGCGAGGCAATCATTAGAGAAACCAAGGCTGTCGAGTCTGCCAATGAGGATGTGGTGATTGACAGAGTCAAAAGCCTTGGCCAGGTCAATGAATACGGCTGCACAGTATTGTTTCCTATCGATGGCGGTTACGATATCGTTTATGACCTTGAGCGTGGCTGAGGTGCACCCATGACCAGCTCTGAAACCAGATTGCATAGCGGAGAAGGTGTGGTGTGATTCGAAATGGTCGGTAATCTGTTTGTTGACTTGGCTTTCGAAGACCTTAGAAAGGCAGGGTAGGATAGATATAGGTCTGTAGCAGTTAGGGTCAAGGGTGTCCCCCCCTTTGAAGAGGGGGATAACCGCAGCTGCTTTCCAATCTTTGGGGATCTCAGACGACACGAAAGAGAGTTTGAAGAGGCTAGTAATAGGGGTGGCAACAATTTCAGCAGATAGTTTTAGAAAGAAAGGGTCCAGATTATCTAGCCCGGCTGATTTGTAAGGGTCCAGATTTTGCAGCTCATTAAGAACATCAGCTGACTGTATTTGGGAGAAAGAGAAATGGGGAAGGCTTGGGCGAGTAGCAGAGGGGAGGGCAGTGCTGTTGTCCCGGGTAGGGGTAGCCAGGTGGAAAGCATGGCCAGCCGTAGAAAAATGCTTATTGAAATTCTCAATTATAGTGGATTTGTCGGTGGTGACAGTGTTTCCTATCTTCAGGGCGGTTGGAAGCTGGGAGGAGGTGTTCTTATTCTCCATGGACTTTACGGTGTCCCAGAACTTTTTTGAATTTGTGTTGCAGGAAGCAAATTTCTGCTTGAAAAAGCTAGCCTTGGCTGTTCTAACTGCCTGTGTATATTGGTTTCTGGCTTCCCTGAAAAGTTGCATATCACGGGGGCTGTTCGATGCTAATGCAGAACGCCATAGGATGTTTTTCTGTTGGTTAAGGGCAGTCAGGTCAGGAGAGAACCAAGGGCTATATCTGTTCCTGGTTCTAAATTTCTTGAATGGGGCATGCTTATTCAAGATGGTGAGGAAGGCATTTTTAAAAAATGACCAGGCATCCTCTACTGACGGGATGAGATCAATATCCTTCCAGGATACCCCGGCCAGGTCAATTAGGAAGGCCTGCTCGCTGAAGTGTTTCAGGGAGCGTTTGACAGTGATGAGTGGAGGTCGTTTGACCGCTGACCCATTACGGATGCAGGCAATGAGGCAGTGATCGCTGAGATCTTGGTTAAAAACAGCAGAGGTGTATTTGGAGGGCAAGTTTGTTAGGATGATATCTATGAGGGTACCCGTGTTTACGGAATTGGGGTGGTACCTGGTAGGTTCATTAATAATTTGTGTGAGATTGAGGGCATCAAGCTTAGATTGTAGGGTGGCTGGGGTGTTGAGCATGTTCAAATTTAGGTCGCCTAGCAGCACGAGCTCTGAAGATAGATGGGGGGCAATCAGTTCACATATAGTGTCCAGAGCACAGCTGGGGGCAGAGGGTGGTCTATAGCAGGCGGCAACGGTGAGAGACTTGTTTCCCCATGGGCCCTGGAAAACACGCAATATAAAGAGAACTGTCTGGAAACACATTCACTTCTCTGTCCTGCTGATATTTGCACTTCACTTGGAAACCTTCTTGGCAGAAACTTCAGTCAAGCACACACACACACACACATATGAGTATATGCACACACACACACACGCACACACATACGCACACGCACGCAAGCACACACGCGCGCACACACACACACACACACACACACACACACACACACACACACACACACACACACACACACACACACACACACACACACACACACACACACACACACACACACACACTCCCTTGTACCTGAGCAGGATGTCTGTCTTATATCTCCCAGCTGTTTACTGAAAAACTGTCATCTCAGAGGTGAAACAAAATACTAAAATGAAAAGTGTCAGGTGTTTAACATAGTTACTAACAGGATGTAGCTACTAACAGGATGTAGCTACTAACAGGATGTAGCTACTAACAGCATGTAGCTACTAACAGGATGTAGCTACTAACAGCATGTAGCTACTAACAGGATGTAGCTACTAACAGGATGTAGCTACTAACAGGATGTAGCTACTAACCGGGTTTAGCTACTAACAGAATGTAGCTACTAACAGGATGTAGCTACTAACAGGATGTAGCTACTAGCAGCATGTAGCTACTAACAGGATGTAGCTACTAGCAGCATGTAGCTACTAACAGGATGTAGCTACTAACAGCATGTAGTTACTAACAGGATGTAGCTACTAGCAGCATGTAGCTACTAACAGGATGTAGCTACTAACAGGATGTAGCCACTAACAGGATGTAGCTACTAACAGGATGTAGCTACTAGCAGCATGTAGCTACTAACAGGATGTAGCTACTAACAGGATGTAGCTACTAACAGGATGTAGCTACTAACAGGATGTAGCTACTAACAGGATGTAACTACTAGCAGCATGTAGCTACTAGCAGCATGTAGCTACTAACAGCATGTAGCTACTAACAGGATGTAGCTACTAACAGGATGTAGCTACTAACAGGATGTAGCTACTAACAGGATGTAGCTACTAACAGGATGTAGCTACTAGCAGCATGTAGCTACTAACAGGATGTAGCTACTAACAGCATGTAGCTACTAACAGGATGTAGCTACTAACAGGATGTAGCTACTAGCAGCATGTAGCTACTAGCAGCATGTAGCTACTAACAGCATGTAGCTACTAACAGGATGTAGCTACTAACAGCATGTAGCTACTAACAGCATGTAGCTACTAACAGGATGTAGCTACTAACAGGATGTAGCTACTAACAGGATGTAGCTACTAACAGGATGTAGCTACTAACAGGATGTAGCTACTAACAGGATGTAGCTACTAACAGCATGTAGCTACTAACAGGATGTAGCTACTAACAGCATGTAGCTACTAACAGGATGTAGCTACTAACAGGATGTAGTTACTAACAGGATGTAGCTACTAACAGGATGTAGCTACTAACAGGATGTAGTTACTAACAGGATGTAGCTACTAACAGGATGTAGTTACTAACAGGATGTAGCTACTAACAGGATGTAGCTACTAACAGGATGTAGCTACTAACAGGATGTAGCTACTAACAGCATGTAGCTACTAACAGCATGTAGCTACTAACAGGATGTAGCTACTAACCGGGTTTAGCTACTAACAGGATGTAGCTACTAACAGAATGTAGCTACTAACAGGATGTAGCTACTAACAGGATGTAGCTACTAGCAGCATGTAGCTACTAAGAGGATGTAGCTACTAACAGGATGTAGCTACTAGCAGCATGTAGCTACTAGCAGCATGTAGCTACTAGCAGCATGTAGCTACTAACAGCATGTAGCTACTAACAGGGTGTAGCTACTAACAGGATGTAGCTACTAACAGGATGTCTGTCAGGTGTTTAACATAGCTACTAACAGGATGTAGCTACTAACAGGATGTAGCTACTAACTGGATGTCTGTCAGGTGTTTAACATAGCTACTAACAGGATGTAGCTACTAACAGGATGTAGCTACTAACAGGATGTCTGTCAGGTGTTTAACATAGCTACTAACAGGATGTAGCTACTAACAGGATGTAGCTACTAGCAGCATGTAGCTCCTAACAGGATGTAGCTACTAACAGGATGTAGCTACTAACAGGATGTAGCTACTAACAGGATGTCTGTCAGGTGTTTAACATAGCTACTAACAGGATGTAGCTACTAACAGGATGTAGCTACTAGCAGCATGTAGCTCCTAACAGGATGTAGCTACTAACAGGATGTAGCTACTAACAGGATGTAGCTACTACCAGGATGTAGCTACTAACAGGATGTCTGTCAGGTGTTTAACATAGCTACTAACAGGATGTAGCTACTAACAGGATGTAGCTACTAACAGGATGTAGCTACTAACAGGATGTAGCTACTAACAGGATGTAGCTACTAACAGCATGTAGCTACTAACAGAATGTAGCTACTAACAGGATGTAGCTACTAACAGGATGTAGCTACTAACAGGATGTAGATACTAACAGGATGTGGCTACTAACAGGATGTAGCTACTAACACGATGTAGCTACTATCAGGATGTAGCTACTAACAGGATGTAGCTACTAACAGGATGTAGCTACTAACAGGATGTAGCTACTAACAGGATGTAGCTACTAACAGGATGTAGCTACTAACAGCATGTAGCTACTAACAGGATGTAGCTACTAGCAGGATGTAGTTACTAACAGGATGTCCATTAGGTGTTTAACATTTCTGCATGGATTACGGGCTGAGTCGTGTGTGTCAATGAAATATAATCCTACTCAGACGCGATCTGCCTACAACAAAATCTCTTGCATAGTTCAATTTGTTTCGGTGTGTTGGATTGAAAGCGGATAATATTGCGTTGACTGGAGCAGTGAAGGGAAACGTTGATCGTGTGAACAGGGAAAACTCTAGAACAGTGGTCACCAACCTTTTATGAGATCAACATACAAGTCGAGATCTTCCGCTCAAATGTATTTTCAACCTTAAAATATGTTGTTGCCTATGCAATATTAACCATTTAAAACCAGTTCTGTAGCAATGAGGTTTGAGCACTAAGCTAGAGGCACAATATATTATCACCACATACTGGCGTTGATAGAACTGCCCTGCCAATGCTTTGTTGCTCGAGGATTTAAAAATATACATAGTTCAAGATTTGAGGTAATCTATATGATCACACTGGTAATTGATCCATTGGTGTATTACTTGTGAGGTACAGCTGAGTGAGAAAATATTTAAATAATTAGCTTTTGAATCATATTTTACTGGGCTGATGGTGCATCTGATGGTCAGCAGAGGGACAGAGCAACAGATGGTCAGTCTCAGCAGAGGGACAGAGCAGCAGATGGTCAGTCTCAGCAGAGGGAGAGAGCAGCAGATAAGCAGTCTCAGCAGAGGGACAGAGCAGCAGATGGCCATTCTCAGCAGAGGGACAGAGCAGCAGATGGTCATGTCTCAGCAGAGGGAGAGAGCAGCAGATGGTCAGTCTCAGCAGAGGGAGAGAGCAGCAGATGGTCATGTCTCAGCAGAGGGAGAGAGCAGCAGATGGTCAGTCTCAGCAGAGGGAGAGAGCAGCAGATAAGCAGTCTCAGCAGAGGGACAGAGCAGCAGATGGCCATGTCTCAGCAGAGGGACAGAGCAGCAGATGGTCATGTCTCAGCAGAGGGAGAGAGCAGCAGATGGTCAGTCTCAGCAGAGGGAGAGAGCAGCAGATGGTCATGTCTCAGCAGAGGGAGAGAGCAGCAGATGGCCAGTCTCAGCAGAGGGAGAGAGCAGCAGATAAGCAGTCTCAGCAGAGGGACAGAGCAGCAGATGGCCATGTCTCAGCAGAGGGAGAGAGCAGCAGATGGTCAGTCTCAATAGAGGGAGAGAGCAGCAGATAAGCAGTCTCAGCAGAGGGACAGAGCAGCAGATGGCCAGTCTCAGCAGAGGGACAGAGCAGCAGATGGTCATGTCTCAGCAGAGGGAGAGAGCAGCAGATGGCCAGTCTCAGCAGAGGGAGAGAGCAGCAGATGGTCAGTCTCAGCAGAGGGAGAGAGCAGCAGATGGTCATGTCTCAGCAGAGGGAGAGAGCAGCAGATGGTCATGTCTCAGCAGAGGGACAGAGCAGCAGATGGTCATGTCTCAGCAGAGGGAGAGAGCAGCAGATGGTCAGTCTCAGCAGAGGGAGAGAGCAGCAGATGGTCAGCCTCAGCAGAGGGAGAGAGCAGCAGATGGTCAGTCTCAGCAGAGGGAGAGAGCAGCAGATGGTCAGTCTCAGCAGAGGGAGAGAGCAGCAGATAAGCAGTCTCAGCAGAGGGACAGAGCAGCAGATGGCCATTCTCAGCAGAGGGACAGAGCAGCAGATGGTCATGTCTCAGCAGAGGGAGAGAGCAGCAGATGGTCAGTCTCAGCAGAGGGAGAGAGCAGCAGATGGTCATGTCTCAGCAGAGGGAGAGAGCAGCAGATGGTCAGTCTCAGCAGAGGGAGAGAGCAGCAGATAAGCAGTCTCAGCAGAGGGACAGAGCAGCAGATGGTCATGTCTCAGCAGAGGTACAGAGCAGCAGATGGTCATGTCTCAGCAGAGGGAGAGAGCAGCAGATGGTCAGTCTCAGCAGAGGGAGAGAGCAGCAGATGGTCATGTCTCAGCAGAGGGAGAGAGCAGCAGATGGCCAGTCTCAGCAGAGGGAGAGAGCAGCAGATAAGCAGTCTCAGCAGAGGGACAGAGCAGCAGATGGCCATGTCTCAGCAGAGGGAGAGAGCAGCAGATGGTCAGTCTCAATAGAGGGAGAGAGCAGCAGATAAGCAGTCTCAGCAGAGGGACAGAGCAGCAGATGGCCAGTCTCAGCAGAGGGACAGAGCAGCAGATGGTCATGTCTCAGCAGAGGGAGAGAGCAGCAGATGGCCAGTCTCAGCAGAGGGAGAGAGCAGCAGATGGTCAGTCTCAGCAGAGGGACAGAGCAGCAGATGGTCATGTCTCAGCAGAGGGAGAGAGCAGCAGATGGTCAGTCTCAGCAGACGGAGAGAGCAGCAGATGGTCATGTATCAGCAGAGGGAGAGAGCAGCAGATGGTCAGTCTCAGCAGAGGGAGAGAGCAGCAGATGGCCAGTCTCAGCAGAGGGAGAGAGCAGCAGATGGTCATGTATCAGCAGAGGGAGAGAGCAGCAGATGGTCATGTCTCAGCAGAGGGAGAGAGCAGCAGATGGTCAGTCTCAGCAGAGGGAGAGAGCAGCAGATGGTCATGTCTCAGCAGAGGGAGAGAGCAGCAGATGGTCATGTCTCAGCAGAGGGAGAGAGCAGCAGATGGTCAGTCTCAATAGAGGGAGAGAGCAGCAGATGGTCATGTCTCAGCAGAGGGAGAGAGCAGCAGATGGCCAGTCTCAGCAGAGGGAGAGAGCAGCAGATGGTCAGTCTCAGCAGAGGGAGAGAGCAGCAGATAAACAGTCTCAGCAGAGGGAGAGAGCAGCAGATGGTCATGTCTCAGCAGAGGGAGAGAGCAGCAGATGGTCATGTCTCAGCAGAGGGAGAGAGCAGCAGATGGTCATGTCTCAGCAGAGGGAGAGAGCAGCAGATGGTCAGTCTCAGCAGAGGGAGAGAGCAGCAGACAGTGTCCACCTCTCAACATCCCTCCACTCAATTCAATTCAAAGGGCTTTATTGGTATGGGAAACATATGTTAACATTGCCAAAGCAAGTGAAATAGATAATAAACAATACAAAATGAACATTAAACATTACACTCACAGGAATAAAGACATTTTACATGTCATATTGTGTGCAACTAGTTAATGTACAAAAGGGAAAAATAAATAAACATAAATATGGGTTGTATTTACAATGGTGTTTGTTCTTCACTGGTTGACCTTTTCTGGTGGTAACAGGTCACAAATCTTGCTGCTGTGATGCACACTGTTTGTTTGTTTCTGTCTGTCTTCCTCTCTCTTCATGCTGTCTGTCTTCCTCTCTCTTCATGCTGTCTGTCTTCCTCTCTCTTTATGCTGTCTGTCTTCCTCTCTCTTTATGCTGTCTGTCTCTTTATGCTGTCTGTCTTCCTCTCTCTCCATGCTGTCTGTCTTCCTCTCTCTTTATGCTGTCTGTCTTCCTCTCTCTCCATGCTGTCTGTCTTCCTCTCTCTCCATGCTGTCTGTCTTCCTCTCTCTCCATGCTGTCTGTCTTCCTCTCTCTCCATGCTGTCTGTCTTCCTCTCTCTTTATGCTGTCTGTCTTCCTCTCTCTTCATGCTGTCTGTCTTCCTCTCTCTCCATGCTGTCTGTCTTCCTCTCTCTTTATGCTGTCTGTCTTCCTCTCTCTCCATGCTGTCTGTCTTCCTCTCTCTTTATGCTGTCTGTCTTCCTCTCTCTCCATGCTGTCTGTCTTCCTCTCTCTCCATGGTGTCTGTCTTCCTCTCTCTTCATGCTGTCTGTCTTCCTCTCTCTTTATGCTGTCTGTCTTCCTCTCTCTCCATGCTGTCTGTCTTCCTCTCTCTTCATGCTGTCTGTGTTCCTCTCTCTCCATGCTGTCTGTCTTCCTCTCTCTTTATGCTGTCTGTCTTCCTCTCTCTCCATGCTGTCTGTCTTCCTCTCTCTCCATGCTGTCTGTCTTCCTCTCTCTCCATGCTGTCTGTCTTCCTCTCTCTTTATGCTGTCTGTCTTCCTCTCTCTTCATGCTGTCTGTCTTCCTCTCTCTTTATGCTGTCTGTCTTCCTCTCTCTTCATGCTGTCTGTCTCTTCATGCTGTCTGTCTTCCTCTCTCTCCATGCTGTCTGTCTTCCTCTCTCTCCATGCTGTCTGTCTTCCTCTCTCTTTATGCTGTCTCTTCCTCTCTCTTTATGCTGTCTGTCTTCCTCTCTCTTCATGCTGTCTGTCTTCCTCTCTCTTCATGCTGTCTGTCTTCCTCTCTCTCCATGCTGTCTGTCTTCCTCTCTCTCCATGCTGTCTGTCTTCCTCTCTCTTTATGCTGTCTGTCTTCCTCTCTCTTTATGCTGTCTGTCTTCCTCTCTCTCTTCATGCTGTCTGTCTTCCTCTCTCTCCATGCTGTCTGTCTTCCTCTCTCTCCATGCTGTCTGTCTTCCTCTCTCTTTATGCTGTCTGTCTTCCTCTCTCTTTATGCTGTCTGTCTTCCTCTCTCTCTCCATGCTGTCTGTCTTCCTCTCTCTTTATGCTGTCTGTCTTCCTCTCTCTTTATGCTGTCTGTCTTCCTCTCTCTCTCCATGCTGTCTGTCTCTTCATGCTGTCTGTCTTCCTCTCTCTCCATGCTGTCTGTCTTCCTCTCTCTTCATGCTGTCTGTCTTCCTCTCTCTCCATGCTGTCTGTCTTCCTCTCTCTCCATGCTGTCTGTCTTCCTCTCTCTTTATGCTGTCTGTCTTCCTCTCTCTTCATGCTGTCTGTCTTCCTCTCTCTCCATGCTGTCTGTCTTCCTCTCTCTCCATGCTGTCTGTCTTCCTCTCTCTCCATGCTGTCTGTCTTCCTCTCTCTTTGTGCTGTCTGTCTTCCTCTCTCTTTATGCTGTCTGTCTTCCTCTCTCTTCATGCTGTCTCTTCATTTCTCTTTATGCTGTCTGTCTTCCTCTCTCTTTATGCTGTCTGTCTTCCTCTCTCTTCATGCTGTCTGTCTTCCTCTCTCTTCATGCTGTCTGTCTTCCTCTCTCTTTATGCTGTCTGTCTTCCTCTCTCTTCATGCTGTCTGTCTTCCTCTCTCTTTATGCTGTCTGTCTTCCTCTCTCTCCATGCTGTCTGTCTTCCTCTCTCTCCATGCTGTCTGTCTTCCTCTCTCTCCATGCTGTCTGTCTTCCTCTCTCTCCATGCTGTCTGTCTTCCTCTCTCTTTATGCTGTCTGTCTTCCTCTCTCTTTATGCTGTCTGTCTTCCTCTCTCTTCATGCTGTCTGTCTTCCTCTCTCTTTATGCTGTCTGTCTTCCTCTCTCTTTATGCTGTCTGTCTTCGTCTCTCTTTATGCTGTCTGTCTTCCTCTCTCTCCATGCTGTCTGTCTTCCTCTCTCTCCATGCTGTCTGTCTTCCTCTCTCTTTATGCTGTCTGTCTTCCTCTCTCTCCATGCTGTCTGTCTTCCTCTCTCTCCATGCTGTCTGTCTTCCTCTCTCTTTATGCTGTCTGTCTTCCTCTCTCTCCATGCTGTCTGTCTTCCTCTCTCTCCATGCTGTCTGTCTTCCTCTCTCTTTATGCTGTCTGTCTTCCTCTCTCTTCATGCTGTCTGTCTTCCTCTCTCTTTATGCTGTCTGTCTTCCTCTCTCTTCATGCTGTCTGTCTTCCTCTCTCTCCATGCTGTCTGTCTTCCTCTCTCTCCATGCTGTCTTTCTTCCTCTCTCTCCATGCTGTCTGTCTTCCTCTCTCTCCATGCTGTCTGTCTTCCTCTCTCTTCATGCTGTCTGTCTTCCTCTCTCTCCATGCTGTCTGTCTTCCTCTCTCTTTATGCTGTCTGTCTTCCTCTCTCTTTATGCTGTCTGTCTTCCTCTCTCTCCATGCTGTCTGTCTTCCTCTCTCTTTATGCTGTCTGTCTTCCTCTCTCTTTATGCTGTCTGTCTTCCTCTCTCTTTATGCTGTCTGTCTTCCTCTCTCTTCATGCTGTCTGTCTTCCTCTCTCTCCATGCTGTCTGTCTTCCTCTCTCTCCATGCTGTCTGTCTTCCTCTCTCTCCATGCTGTCTGTCTTCCTCTCTCTCCATGCTGTCTGTCTTCCTCTCTCTTTATGCTGTCTGTCTTCCTCTCTCTCCATGCTGTCTGTCTCTTCATGCTGTCTGTCTTCCTCTCTCTCCATGCTGTCTGTCTTCCTCTCTCTCCATGCTGTCTGTCTTCCTCTCTCTCCATGCTGTCTGTCTTCCTCTCTCTTTATGCTGTCTGTCTTCCTCTCTCTTTATGCTGTCTGTCTTCCTCTCTCTCCATGCTGTCTGTCTTCCTCTCTCTCCATGCTGTCTGTCTTCCTCTCTCTTTATGCTGTCTGTCTTCCTCTCTCCATGCTGTCTTTCTTCCTCTCTCTCCATGCTGTCTGTCTTCCTCTCTCTTTATGCTGTCTGTCTTCCTCTCTCTTTATGCTGTCTGTCTTCCTCTCTCTCCATGCTGTCTGTCTTCCTCTCTCTTTATGCTGTCTGTCTTCCTCTCTCTCCATGCTGTCTGTCTTCCTCTCTCTCCATGCTGTCTGTCTTCCTCTCTCTCCATGCTGTCTGTCTTCCTCTCTCTCCATGCTGTCTGTCTTCCTCTCTCTCCATGCTGTCTGTCTTCCTCTCTCTTTATGCTGTCTGTCTTCCTCTCTCTTTATGCTGTCTGTGTTCCTCTCTCTCCATGCTGTCTGTCTTCCTCTCTCTCCATGCTGTCTGTCTTCCTCTCTCTTCATGCTGTCTGTCTTCCTCTCTCTTTATGCTGTCTGTCTTCCTCTCTCTCCATGCTGTCTGTCTTCCTCTCTCTCCATGCTGTCTGTCTTCCTCTCTCTCCATGCTGTCTGTCTTCCTCTCTCTCCATGCTGTCTGTCTTCCTCTCTCTTCATGCTGTCTGTGTTCCTCTCACTCCATGCTGTCTGTCTTCCTCTCTCTCCATGCTGTCTGTCTTCCTCTCTCTTCATGCTGTCTGTCTTCCTCTCTCTTTATGCTGTCTGTCTTCCTCTCTCTCCATGCTGTCTGTCTTCCTCTCTCTTCATGCTGTCTGTCTTCCTCTCTCTCCATGCTGTCTGTCTTCCTCTCTCTTCATGCTGTCTGTCTTCCTCTCTCTTTATGTTGTCTGTCTTCCTCTCTCTCCATGCTGTCTGTCTTCCTCTCTCTTCATGCTGTCTGTGTTCCTCTCTCTCCATGCTGTCTGTCTTCCTCTCTCTCCATGCTGTCTGTCTTCCTCTCTCTTTATGCTGTCTGTCTTCGTCTCTCTTTATGCTGTCTGTCTTCCTCTCTCTTTATGCTGTCTGTCTTCCTCTCTCTCCATGCTGTCTGTCTTCCTCTCTCTTTATGCTGTCTGTCTTCCTCTCTCTTTATGCTGTCTGTCTTCCTCTCTCTCCATGCTGTCTGTCTTCCTCTCTCTTTATGCTGTCTGTCTTCCTCTCTCTTTATGCTGTCTGTCTTCTTCTCTCTCCATGCTGTCTGTCTTCCTCTCTCTTTATGCTGTCTGTCTTCCTCTCTCTCCATGCTGTCTGTCTTCCTCTCTCTTTATGCTGTCTGTCTTCCTCTCTCTTCATGCTGTCTGTCTTCCTCTCTCTTTATGCTGTCTGTCTTCCTCTCTCTTTATGCTGTCTGTCTTCCTCTCTCTTTATGCTGTCTGTCTTCCTCTCTCTCCATGCTGTCTGTCTTCCTCTCTCTCCATGCTGTCTGTCTTCCTCTCTCTCCATGCTGTCTGTCTTCCTCTCTCTTTATGCTGTCTGTCTTCCTCTCTCTTTATGCTGTCTGTCTTCCTCTCTCTTTATGCTGTCTCTCTTCATTTCTCTTTATGCTGTCTGTCTTCCTCTCTCTCCATGCTGTCTGTCTTCCTCTCTCTCCATGCTGTCTGTCTTCCTCTCTCTCCATGCTGTCTGTCTTCCTCTCTCTTTATGCTGTCTGTCTTCCTCTCTCTCCATGCTGTCTGTCTTCCTCTCTCTCCATGCTGTCTGTCTTCCTCTCTCTCCATGCTGTCTGTCTTCCTCTCTCTCCATGCTGTCTGTCTTCCTCTCTCTCCATGCTGTCTGTCTTCCTCTCTCTTTATGCTATCTGTCTTCCTCTCTCTTTATGCTGTCTGTCTTCCTCTCTCTTCATGCTGTCTGTCTTCCTCTCTCTCCATGCTGTCTGTCTTCCTCTCTCTCCATGCTGTCTGTCTTCCTCTCTCTCCATGCTGTCTGTCTTCCTCTCTCTTTATGCTGTCTGTCTTCCTCTCTCTTTATGCTGTCTGTCTTCCTCTCTCTTTATGCTGTCTGTCTTCCTCTCTCTTCATGCTGTCTGTCTTCCTCTCTCTTCATGCTGTCTGTCTTCCTCTCTCTCCATGCTGTCTGTCTTCCTCTCTCTCCATGCTGTCTGTCTTCCTCTCTCTTCATGCTGTCTGTCTTCCTCTCTCTTTATGCTGTCTGTCTTCCTCTCTCTTTATGCTGTCTCTCTTCCTCTCTCTCCATGCTGTCTGTCTTCCTCTCTCTCCATGCTGTCTGTCTTCCTCTCTCTCCATGCTCTCTGTCTTCCTCTTTCTCCATGCTGTCTGTCTTCCTCTCTCTCCATGCTGTCTGTCTTCCTCTCTCTCCATGCTGTCTGTCTTCCTCTCTCTCCATGCTGTCTTTCTTCCTCTCTCTCCATGCTGTCTGTCTTCCTCTCTCTCCATGCTGTCTGTCTTCCTCTCTCTCCATGCTGTCTGTCTTCCTCTCTCTTTATGCTGTCTGTCTTCCTCTCTCTTCATGCTGTCTTTCTTCCTCTCTCTCCATGCTGTCTGTCTTCCTCTCTCTTTATGCTGTCTGTCTTCCTCTCTCTTTATGCTGTCTGTCTTCCTCTCTCTTCATGCTGTCTGTCTTCCTCTCTCTTTATGCTGTCTGTCTTCCTCTCTCTTCATGCTGTCTGTCTTCCTCTCTCTTTATGCTGTCTGTCTTCCTCTCTCTCCATGCTGTCTGTCTTCCTCTCTCTCCATGCTGTCTGTCTTCCTCTCTCTCCATGCTGTCTGTCTTCCTCTCTCTTTATGCTGTCTGTCTTCCTCTCTCTTTATGCTGTCTGTCTTCCTCTCTCTCCATGCTGTCTGTCTTCCTCTCTCTTTATGCTGTCTGTCTTCCTCTCTCTTTATGCTGTCTGTCTTCCTCTCTCTTTATGCTGTCTGTCTTCCTCTCTCTTTATGCTGTCTGTCTTCCTCTCTCTTTATGCTGTCTGTCTTCCTCTCTCTCCATGCTGTCTGTCTTCCTCTCTCTTTATGCTGTCTGTCTTCCTCTCTCTTTATGCTGTCTGTCTTCTTCTCTCTCCATGCTGTCTGTCTTCCTCTCTCTTTATGCTGTCTGTCTTCCTCTCTCTCCATGCTGTCTGTCTTCCTCTCTCTTTATGCTGTCTGTCTTCCTCTCTCTTCATGCTGTCTGTCTTCCTCTCTCTTTATGCTGTCTGTCTTCCTCTCTCTTTATGCTGTCTGTCTTCCTCTCTCTTTATGCTGTCTGTCTTCCTCTCTCTCCATGCTGTCTGTCTTCCTCTCTCTCCATGCTGTCTGTCTTCCTCTCTCTCCATGCTGTCTGTCTTCCTCTCTCTTTATGCTGTCTGTCTTCCTCTCTCTTTATGCTGTCTGTCTTCCTCTCTCTTTATGCTGTCTGTCTTCCTCTCTCTTTATGCTGTCTGTCTTCCTCTCTCTTTATGCTGTCTCTTCATTTCTCTTTATGCTGTCTGTCTTCCTCTCTCTCCATGCTGTCTGTCTTCCTCTCTCTCCATGCTGTCTGTCTTCCTCTCTCTCCATGCTGTCTGTCTTCCTCTCTCTCCATGCTGTCTGTCTTCCTCTCTCTTTATGCTGTCTGTCTTCCTCTCTCTTTATGCTGTCTGTCTTCCTCTCTCTTTATGCTGTCTGTCTTCCTCTCTCTCCATGCTGTCTGTCTTCCTCTCTCTCCATGCTGTCTGTCTTCCTCTCTCTCCATGCTGTCTGTCTTCCTCTCTCTCCATGCTGTCTGTCTTCCTCTCTCTCCATGCTGTCTGTCTTCCTCTCTCTCCATGCTGTCTGTCTTCCTCTCTCTCCATGCTGTCTGTCTTCCTCTCTCTCCATGCTGTCTGTCTTCCTCTCTCTTTATGCTGTCTGTCTTCCTCTCTCTTCATGCTGTCTGTCTTCCTCTCTCTTTATGCTGTCTGTCTTCCTCTCTCTTCATGCTGTCTGTCTTCCTCTCTCTTTATGCTGTCTGTCTTCCTCTCTCTCCATGCTGTCTGTCTTCCTCTCTCTCCATGCTGTCTGTCTTCCTCTCTCTCCATGCTGTCTGTCTTCCTCTCTCTTTATGCTGTCTGTCTTCCTCTCTCTTTATGCTGTCTGTCTTCCTCTCTCTTTATGCTGTCTGTCTTCCTCTCTCTCCATGCTGTCTGTCTTCCTCTCTCTTTATGCTGTCTGTCTTCCTCTCTCTTTATGCTGTCTGTCTTCCTCTCTCTTTATGCTGTCTGTCTTCCTCTCTCTTTATGCTGTCTGTCTTCCTCTCTCTTCATGCTGTCTGTCTTCCTCTCTCTTTATGCTGTCTGTCTTCCTCTCTCTCCATGCTGTCTGTCTTCCTCTCTCTTTATGCTGTCTGTCTTCCTCTCTCTTTATGCTGTCTGTCTTCCTCTCTCTTTATGCTGTCTGTCTTCCTCTCTCTTTATGCTGTCTGTCTTCCTCTCTCTTTATGCTGTCTGTCTTCCTCTCTCTTTATGCTGTCTGTCTTCCTCTCTCTTTATGCTGTCTGTCTTCCTCTCTCTTTATGCTGTCTGTCTTCCTCTCTCTCCATGCTGTCTGTCTTCCTCTCTCTTTATGCTGTCTGTCTTCCTCTCTCTCCATGCTGTCTGTCTTCCTCTCTCTTCATGCTGTCTGCCTGTGTTACAGATATGGATCTAGACGAGTTTGACAACGTGACTCTGAGGTACAACGTCACCAACTGTCCATCTATCGATGAATTCCGCAACCAGGTAACCATATGTCTCCCTATCTGCCCCCCCCCCCCCCATGCACCTGAAACCCCACCTCTTTAAGGAATACCTAGGATAGGATAAAGTAATCCTTCTACCCCCCCCCCCCCCCCCCTCATGCATAGGCCAGATGCCCACTCATTGATATGCTTCTATTCTATGGGAAAGCTGTGCAATGACAGATACCACTAGCCAATCAATGTAACAGAAGCAGCATGGTCAGAGGAATCATGGTCCGTGTTGTGAACAGGCATGGGTCTATATAAGGAACAGTACAGTATTTCAAATAAGGATGACTGTACATCGCTTTGCATAAGTGTCTGCAAAATGACATAGCTACCATATATTCATTACATAGAGAAAAATCAGACCTCTTACCTGACAATGGATGACCCTCACTGAAACCCTTGGAGAGTTACAGTCTGTTTTGGAATGGGTGGCCAGCAATAAACTGGTCCAGTACATCTGTTACGTACGCCTCTTGGCGGAGGGAACGCAACCTCCTGCTACAAATCAACTCCCCGTGGAGTGGAAAAGGTACGTGATGTTAGGTGCGGGGGAAGGACGACAGAGGCAGAGAAAAATACCGTTTACAGGGAATTTATTATTCCTACACACGTATTGTGGGGAAAAGGGTCTGGACAGAACCAAAGCAAAGAAAGTAAAAGTTAGAGTCCCCTCTCCTACCTTACCTGCCTACCCACCTAATCTTTTAGCACCACCTGGCGCGCTTACCAAAATACAGGGGACGGTCCCCCCGGGTCTTACCTAGTGTGCATAGACAGACTAAATACTACAGGTTATGTATGCCGGCATGCCTCTTGCCTAAACACTCCCAAGGCGCGGTCCCCTTCCCCACCCGGGAACAAATCAAATAATTACTAACTTAAAGTAAACAATTTCAATAATCACAAACACTAAGTCCTATTGGCATACACATCCCTCAGGAGTAGCTCGTCCTAGTGGCAGACACATCCCTCAGGAGTAGCTGGTCCTATTGGCAGACACATCCCTCAGGAGTAGCTGGTCCTAGTGGCATACACATCCCTCAGGAGTAGCTGGTCCTAGTGTTATACACATCCCTCAGGAGTAGCTGGTCCTAGTGGCATACACATCCCTCAGGAGTAGCTGGTCCTATTGGCAGACACATCCCTCAGGAGTAGCTGGTCCTATTGGCAGACACATCCCTCAGGAGTAGCTGGTCCTATTGGCAGACACATACCTCAGGAGTAGCTGGTCCTATTGGCAGACACATCCCTCAGGAGTAGCTGGTCCTATTGGCAGACACATCCCTCAGGAGTAGCTGGTCCTATTGGCAGACACATCCCTCAGGAGTAGCTGGTCCTATTGGCAGACACATCCCTCAGGAGTAGCTGGTCCTATTGGCAGACATGCCTCAGGAGTAGCTGGTCCTATTGGCAGACATGCCTCAGGAGTAGCTGGTCCTATTGGCAGACATGCCTCAGGAGTAGCTGGTCCTATTGGCAGACATGCCTCAGGAGTAGCTGGTCCTATTGGCAGACATGCCTCAGGAGTAGCTGGTCCTATTGGCAGACATGCCTCAGGAGTAGCTGGTCCTATTGGCAGACACATCCCTCAGGAGTAGCTGGTCCTATTGGCAGACACATACCTCAGGAGTAGCTGGTCCTATTGGCAGACACATCCCTCAGGAGTAGCTGGTCCTATTGGCAGACACATTCCTCAGGAGTAGCTGGTCCTATTGGCAGACACATCCCTCAGGAGTAGCTGGTCCTATTGGCAGACATGCCTCAGGAGTAGCTGGTCCTATTGGCAGACACATCCCTCAGGAGTAGCTGGTCCTAGTGGCAGACTCATCCCTCAGGAGTAGCTGATCCTATTGGCAGACACATCCCTCAGGAGTAGCTGGTCCTATTGGCAGACACATCCCTCAGGAGTAGCTGGTCCTATTGGCAGACACATCCCTCAGGAGTAGCTGGTCCTATTGGCAGACATACCTCAGGAGTAGCTGGTCCTATTGGCAGACACATACCACAGGAGTAGCTGGTCCTAGTGGCAGACACATCCCTCAGGAGTAGCTGGTCCTATTGGCAGATATACCTCAGGAGTAGCTGCTACAGAATACTTTCATAGACTAACAACCAACACAGGACATCCAAGAAGCTCTCCCTTCCTAACAAAAGACCACTGGCTTTCATCCAGCTGGAGAAGGATTTGGTCATTGAAGACATCTGTTTCCCCTGATGAGAGGGAGGGCTCAGAGCTCCAATCATTGATGAGGCCGACCAATCAGCTGCTTGAAGACTCCCTGGATTTTGTAAGGCATTCCAAGCTGATGGCGCAGAGTACATAAAAGCCCTTTTACCAAATTCAGTTTGGACATTTAGAACAGTTAGCAGAATAAAGTCCAGCGAACGAAGCGACGACCCACCACATTTCTGAACAATAAAAATGCCCAAATAAAATGGTAGTAAACCCAAAATGGCTTTAAAAATAAACGTGTACCAGTGACTGAGCCTACGAGTGACTAGAGAAGGCCAGCCAACCCTGGGATACCAGTGACTGAGCCTACGAGTGACTAGAGAAGGCCAGCCAACCCTGGGATACCAGTGACTGAGCCTACGAGTGACTAGAGAAGGCCAGCCAACCCTGGGATACCAGTGACTGAGCCTACGAGTGACTAGAGAAGGCCAGTCAACCCTGGGATACCAGTGACTGAGCCTACGAGTGACTAGAGAAGGCCAGCCAACCCTGGGATACCAGTGACTGAGCCTACGAGTGACTAGAGAAGGCCAGCCAACCCTGGGATACCAGTGACTGAGCCTACGAGTGACTAGAGAAGGCCAGCCAACCCTGGGATACCAGTGACTGAGCCTACGAGTGACTAGAGAAGGCCAGTCAACCCTGGGATACCAGTGACTGAGCCTACGAGTGACTAGAGAAGGCCAGCCAACCCTGGGATACCAGTGACTGAGCCTACGAGTGACTAGAGAAGGCCAGCCAACCCTGGTATACCAGTGACTGAGCCTACGAGTGACTAGAGAAGGCCAGTCAACCCTGGGATACCAGTGACTGAGCCTACGAGTGACTAGAGACGGCCAGTCAACCCTGGTATACCAGTGACTGAGCCTACGAGTGACTAGAGAAGGCCAGCCAACCCTGGTATACAACGTGCAGTGGTGCGTAAGGGCTTTGCAGTTTAAAATAAATCTCAAAGTGCCATGGTAAAGAGTGTCAATTGATCTTAAACACTGAGCGGAAGCATTCATATATAAAATATCTCCATGGTCTAATAAAGGCATAAATGTAGCTGATACTAGCCTCCTTCTGGCTTCAAAAGAAAAACAGGCCTTATTCCTAAAATATGATCCCAACTTTTTTTGTAAATTCTTGAATATGCAATGTAAAAGCGGCAGTCGTTAATTCAAATTACAAGATATTTATGAGGTTACAACCTCAATCTTCTTGCCCTGACAGGTAGTAATAGGTGAAAGGTTCAGAGGTCTATTTCTTGCATTAGAAAACACCATTAGTTTAGTTTTGTTAGTATTGAGGATAACCTTCAATTGACACAAGTTATGTTGAACAATATAAAAGCAGTTTGCAAGTTCTGGAAAGCTTTTGTAAGAGACGAGGCACAACAGTAAATAACAGTATCATCAGCATAAAAATGAAGTTGCACATTTTGCACAGTTTTGTCAAAATTATTTATATAAATAGTGAATAAGAGGGGACCAGGTACAGAGCCCTGGGGCACACCATTAAGCACAGACAATTTAATAGACATGAGCCCATAAAATTGAATGCACGATCAGACAGATAATTAGCTAACCATGCAACTGCTCCGAAGGGTCTTCGCTCGACAATCTCTGCCTCAGTATAGCATGATCAACTGTATCAAAAGCCTTAGAGAGATCAATAAAAAGTGAGACACAGTGCTGTTTTTTTGTCAAGGGCTTCAGTGATATCCTTTAAACCCTTCTTGGCTGCTGTAATTGTGCTCTGCTTCTTCCTGAAGCCCGATTGGTACACTGATCAAATAGAGTTAGTAAATAAAAACTATTTCAGCTGTTCAAATAAAAATCAAATCAAATGTATTTATATAGCCCTTTGTACATCAGCTGATATCTCAAAGTGCTGTACAGAAACCCAGCCTAAAACCCCAAACAGCAAGCAATGCAGGTGTAGAAGCACGGTGGCTAGGAAAAACACCCTAGAAAGGCCAGAACCTAGGAAGAAACCTAGAGAGGAACCAGGCTATGAGGGGTGGCCAGTCCTCTTCTGGATGTGCCACTAACAAGGGTTTCAAGTATTTTCACCAGGGGTGACAGCTTTGAGATTGGCCTATAATTATTTCAAACAGTTGGATCTCCCCCTTTTAAAAGTGGTAGGGCAAATGCTGATTTCCAGATCTTTGGAATTTCATTACATTCCAGGGTTAGATTGGACAGATATTATTCATGATTATTATTTGACCATGCTTGTCACTTATGAACATTTTTGAACATCTTGGCATAGTTCTGTTATAATCTCCACCCGGCACAGCCAGAAGAGGACTGGCCACCCCTCATAGCCTGGTTCCTCTCTAGGTTTCTTCCTAGGTTTTGGCCTTTCTAGGGAGTTTTTCCTAGCCACCGTGCTTCTACACCTGCATTCTAGCTGTTTGGGGTTTTAGGCTGGGTTTCTGTACAGCACTTCGAGATATTATCTGATGTACGAAGGGCTATATAAAATAAAATTGATTGAAAATTGATTGATATGTAAGTGGTTTAGCTATGAAATCAGCTGCCAGATTTAAAAAGCAGGGATCCAAATGATCAAGACCTGCAGGCTTTCTCTGATCTAAGGATTTCAGGGCTTTATGTACCACCTGCACTGAGAATGGCAAAAAGCTAAAAGTTTGACCAGCTCTCACTGGTTCATCCACACAGGGTTGTACAGAGACAGAGGACACTGGTTCATCCACACAGGGTTGTACAGAGACAGAGGACACTGGTTCATCCACACAGGGTTGTACAGAGACAGAGGACACTGGTTCATCCACACAGGGTTGTACAGAGACAGAGGACACTGGTTCATCCACACAGGGTTGTACAGAGACAGAGGACACTGGTTCATCCACACAGGGTTGTACAGAGACAGAGGACACTGGTTCATCCACACAGGGTTGTACAGAGACAGAGGACACTGGTTTATCCACACAGGGTTGTACAGAGACAGAGGACACTGAATCAAACAGCCTACCAGATGATACAACGTGCTCATTGAAACAATTCTGCATTTCAGTTTTGTCATATACAGCAAGAGAGTCCTTCAATACACATGACGGTAATTCATTAACATTACTGTTACCAGACATAGACTTAATAGCCTTCCAAAACGTTCTAGGGTCATTCAGGTTATCAGTGGTAACAGACATAACATATTCAGACTTCCTGAGAAGAAAAGAACACTTGTTTCTTAGCTGCCTAAAAATAAGCCAATCAGCATCAGAACATGATTTCCTTGCTTTAGCCCAGGTTAGATTGCGGTCGTGAATAATACAAGACAGCCCAGAAGAAAACCATGGATTATCCCTCCCTTTAACTCTGAACCTGTGGAATGGGGCATGTTTGTTTATTATTTGGAGAAAACCATGGATTATCCCTCCCTTTAACTCTGAACCTGTGGAATGGGGCATGTTTACTATTTGGAGAAAACCATGGGTTATCCCTCCCTTTAACTCTGAACCTGTGGAATGGGGCATGTTTGTTTACTATTTGGAGAGAACCATGGATTATCCCTCCCTTTAACTCTGAACCTGTGGAATGGGGCATGTTTGTTTACTATTTGGAGAGAACCATGGATTATCCCTCCCTTTAACTCTGAACCTGTGGAATGGGGCATGTTTGTTTACTATTTGGAGAAAACCATGGGTTATCCCTCCCTTTAACTCTGAACCTGTGGAATGGGGCATGTTTGTTTACTATTTGGAGAAAACCATGGATTATCCCTCCCTTTAACTCTGAACCTGTGGAATGGGGCATGTTTGTTTACTATTTGAAGAAAACCATGGGTTATCCCTCCCTTTAACTCTGAACCTGTGAAAAACATCATAGACATAAGGTGCATCAGAGAAGAAAATACAACAGCCAATCACAGATACAGAGAGCAGAGGAGGGTATAGAACACGCGGTAGCAGAGAGAACAGTCTGTAACTCAGGTGATTGGAGTCTTTGACAATGTTTAGGTCCTTCTTCTGACACCACCTGGTACAGAGGTCCTGGATGGCATGGAGCCAAGCCCCAGTGATGTACATCTGAAGCGCCTCGCGGTCGGATGCCACGCAGTAGGTGCCATACCAAGCGGTGATGCAGCCAGTCAAGATGCTCTCAATGGTGAAGATGTAAAGTTGAGGATCTGAGGGCCCGTGTCAAATATTTTCTAACCTCGTAAGGGGCGTTGTCGTGCCCTCTTCACAACTGTGTTTGTGTGTTTGGACCATCATACATCCTTAGTGACGTGAACACAGAGAAACTTGAAGCTCATGACCTGCTTTACTACAGCCCTGTTGATGTGAATGGGGGAATGCTTGGCCCTCCGTTTCCTGTAGTCCACGATCAGCTCCTTTGTCTTGCTGACATTGAGGGAGAGGTTGTTATCCTGGCACCACACTGCCAGGTCTCTGACCTCCTCCCTATAAACTGGCTCATCGTCGTCAGTGATCAGGCCTACCACCGTTGTCGTTAGCAAACCAGGTTTCTACTACGGTGTAATAACAGGTGTATCTATTTTTTACCAGGTGATTCTGTCTCTCCAGGTGTATCTATTTGTTACCAGGTGTTAAAGTCTCTCCACTCCAGGTGTATCTATTGTTACCAGGTGTTTCTGTCTCTCCAGGTGTATCTATTGTTACCAGGTGTTTCTGTCTCTCCAGGTGTATCTATTGTTACCAGGTGATTCTGTCTCTCCAGGTGTATCTATTGTAACCAGGTGATTCTGTCTCTCCAGGTGTATCTATTGTAACCAGGTGTTTCTGTCTCTCCAGATGTATCTATTGTAACCAGGTGATTCTGTCTCTCCAGGTGTATCTATTTGTTACCAGGTGTTAAAGTCTCTCCACTCCAGGTGAATCTATTGTTACCAGGCGATTCTGTCTCTCCAGGTGTATCTATTGTTACCAGGTGTTAAAGTCTCTCCACTCCAGGTGTATCTATTGTTACCAGGTGATTCTGTCTCTCCAGGTGTATCTATTGTTACCAGGTGTTAAAGTCTCTCCACTCCAGGTGTATCTATTGTTACCAGGCGATTCTGTCTCTCCAGGTGTATCTATTGTTACCAGGTGTTTCTGTCTCTCCAGGTGTATCTATTGTTACCAGGTGATTCTGTCTCTCCAGGTGCATTCTACTGTCTGTAACCAGGTGTTTGTCTCTCCAGGTGTATCTATTGTTACCAGGTGATTCTGTCTCTCCAGGTGTATCTATTGTTACCAGGTGATTCTGTCTCTCCAGGTGTATCTATTGTTACCAGGTGATTCTGTCTCTCCAGGTGTATCTATTGTTACCAGGTGATTCTGTCTCTCCAGGTGTATCTATTGTTACCAGGTGATTCTGTCTCTCCAGGTGTATCTATTTGTTACTAGGCGATTCTGTCTCTCCAGGTGTATCTATTGTTACCAGGTGATTCTGTCTCTCCAGGTGTATCTATTTGTTACCAGGTGTTTCTGTCTCTCCAGGTGTATCTATTGTTACCAGGTGTTTCTGTCTCTCCAGGTGTATCTATTGTTACCAGGTGATTCTGTCTCTTCAGGTGTATCTATTGTTACCAGGTGTTTCTGTCTCTCCAGGTGTATCTATTGTTACCAGGTGATTCTGTCTCTCCAGGTGTATCTATTGTTACCAGGTGTTTCTGTCTCTCCAGGTGTATCTATTTGTTACCAGGTGATTCTGTCTCTCCAGGTGTATCTATTTGTTACCAGGTGATTCTGTCTCTCCAGGTGTATCTATTTGTTCCCAGGTGTTTCTGTCTCTCCAGGTGTATCTATTTGTTACCAGGTGATTCTGTCTCTCCAGGTGTATCTATTGCTACCAGGTGTTTCTGTCTCTCCAGGTGTATCTATTGTTACCAGGTGATTCTGTCTCTCCAGGTGTATCTATTGTTACCAGGTGATTCTGTCTCTCCAGGTGTATCTATTGTTACCAGGTGTTTCTGTCTCTCCATTTGTATCTATTGTTACCAGGTGTTTCTGTCTCTCCAGGTGTATCTATTGTTACCAGGTGTTTCTGTCTCTCCAGGTGTATCTATTGTTACCAGGTGATTCTTTCTCTCCAGGTGTATCTATTGTTACCAGGTGATTCTGTCTCTCCAGGTGTATCTATTGCTACCAGGTGTTTCTGTCTCTCCAGGTTTATCTATTTGTTACCAGGTGATTCTGTCTCTCCAGGTGTATCTATTGTTACCAGGTGATTCTGTCTCTCCAGGTGTATCTATTGTTACCAGGTGTTTCTGTCTCTCCATTTGTATCTATTGTTACCAGGTGTTTCTGTCTCTCCAGGTGTATCTATTGTTACCAGGTGTTTCTGTCTCTCCAGGTGTATCTATTGTTACCAGGTGATTCTTTCTCTCCAGGTGTATCTATTGTTACCAGGTGATTCTGTCTCTCCAGGTGTATCTATTGCTACCAGGTGTTTCTGTCTCTCCAGGTGTATCTATTGTTACCAGGTGATTCTGTCTCTCCAGGTGTATCTATTTGTTACCAGGTGATTCTGTCTCTCCAGGTGTTTCTGTCTCTCCAGGTGTATCTATTGTTACCAGGTGGTTCTGTCTCTCCAGGTGTATCTATTGTTACCAGGTGATTCTGTCTCTCCGGGTTTATCTATTGTTACCAGGTGATTCTGTCTCTCCAGGTGTTTCTGTCTCTCCAGGTGTATCTATTGTTACCAGGTGTTTCTGTCTCTCCAGGTGTATCTATTGTTACCAGGTGATTCTGTCTCTCCAGGTGTATCTATTGTTACCAAGTGATTCTGTCTCTCCAGGTGTATCTATTGTTACCAGGTGTTTCTGTCTCTCCAGGTGTGTCTATTGTTACCAGGTGTTTCTGTCTCTCCAGGTGTATCTATTGTTACCAGGTGATTCTGTCTCTCCAGGTGTATCTATTGTTACCAGGTGTTTCTGTCTCTCCAGGTGTATCTATTGTTACCAGGTGTTTCTGTCTCTCCAGGTGTATCTATTGTTACCAGGTGTTTCTGTCTCTCCAGGTGTATCTATTGTTACCAGGTGATTCTGTCTCTCCAGGTGTATCTGTTGTTACCAGGTGTTTCTGTCTCTCCAGGTGTATCTATTGTTACCAGGTGTTTCTGTCTCTCCAGGTGTATCTATTGTTACCAGGTGTTTCTGTCTCTCCAGGTGTATCTATTGTTACCAGGTGTTTCTGTCTCTCAAGGTGTATCTATTGTTACCAGGTGATTCTGTCTCTCCAGGTGTATCTATTTGTTACCAGGTGTTTCTGTCTCTCCAGGTGTATCTATTGTTACCAGGTGTTTCTGTCTCTCCAGGTGTATCTATGGTTACCAGGTGATTCTGTCTCTCCAGATGTATCTATTTGTTACCAGGTGTTTCTGTCTCTCCAGGTGTATCTATTGTTACCAGGTGATTCTGTCTCTCCAGGTGTATCTATTTGTTACCAGGTGATTCTGTCTCTCCAGGTGTATCTATTTGTTCCCAGGTGTTTCTGTCTCTCCAGGTGTATCTATTTGTTACCAGGTGATTCTGTCTCTCCAGGTGTATCTATTGCTACCAGGTGTTTCTGTCTCTCCAGGTGTATCTATTGTTACCAGGTGATTCTGTCTCTCCAGGTGTATCTATTGTTACCAGGTGATTCTGTCTCTCCAGGTGTATCTATTGTTACCAGGTGTTTCTGTCTCTCCATTTGTATCTATTGTTACCAGGTGTTTCTGTCTCTCCAGGTGTATCTATTGTTACCAGGTGATTCTGTCTCTCCAGGTGTATCTATTGTTACCAAGTGATTCTTTCTCTCCAGGTGTATCTATTGTTACCAGGTGATTCTGTCTCTCCAGGTGTATCTATTGCTACCAGGTGTTTCTGTCTCTCCAGGTGTATCTATTGTTACCAGGTTATTCTGTCTCTCCAGGTGTATCTATTTGTTACCAGGTGATTCTGTCTCTCCAGGTGTTTCTGTCTCTCCAGGTGTATCTATTGTTACCAGGTGGTTCTGTCTCTCCAGGTGTATCTATTGTTACCAGGTGATTCTGTCTCTCCAGGTTTATCTATTGTTACCAGGTGATTCTGTCTCTCCAGGTGTTTCTGTCTCTCCAGGTGTATCTATTGTTACCAGGTGTTTCTGTCTCTCCAGGTGTATCTATTGTTACCAGGTGATTCTGTCTCTCCAGGTGTATCTATTGTTACCAAGTGATTCTGTCTCTCCAGGTGTATCTATTGTTACCAGGTGATTCTGTCTCTCCAGGTGTATCTATTGTTACCAGGTGTTTCTGTCTCTCCAGGTGTGTCTATTGTTACCAGGTGTTTCTGTCTCTCCAGGTGTATCTATTGTTACCAGGTGATTCTGTCTCTCCAGGTGTATCTATTTGTTACCAGGTGTTTCTGTCTCTCCAGGTGTATCTATTGTTACCAGGTGTTTCTGTCTCTCCAGGTGTATCTATTGTTACTAGGTGATTCTGTCTCTCCAGATGTATCTATTTGTTACCAGGTGTTTCTGTCTCTCCAGGTGTATCTATTGTTACCAGGTGATTCTGTCTCTCCAGGTGTATCTATTGTTACCAGGTGATTCTGTCTCTCCAGGTGTATCTATTGTTACCAGGTGATTCTGTCTCTCCAGGTGTATCTATTGTTACCAGGTGTTTCTGTCTCTCCAGGTGTATCTATTGTTACCAGGTGTTTCTGTTTCTCCAGGTGTATCTATTTGTTACCAGGTGTTTCTGTCTCTCCAGATGTATCTATTTGTTACCAGGTGATTCTGTCTCTCCAGGTGTATCTATTGTAACCAGGTGTTTCTGTCTCTCCAGATGTATCTATTGTAACCAGATGATTCTGTCTCTCCAGGTGTATCTATTGTTACCAGGTGATTCTGTCTCTCCAGGTGTATCTGTTGTTACCAGGTGTTTCTGTCTCTCCAGGTGTGTCTATTGTTACCAGGTGTTTCTGTCTCTCCAGGTGTATCTATTGTTACCAGGTGATTCTGTCTCTCCAGGTGTATCTATTGTTACCAAGTCATTCTGTTTCTCCAGGTGTATCTATTGCTACCAGGTGTTTCTGTCTCTCCAGGTGTATCTATTGCTACCAGGTGATTCTGTCTCTCCAGGTGTTTCTGTCTCTCCAGGTGTATCTATTGTTACCAGGTGTTTCTGTCTCTCCAGGTGTATCTATTGTTACCAGGTGATTCTGTCTCTCCAGGTGTATCTATTGTTACCAAGTGATTCTGTCTCTCCAGGTGTATCTATTGTTACCAGGTGTTTCTGTCTCTCCAGGTGTATCTATTGTTACCAGGTGATTCTGTCTCTCCAGGTGTATCTATTGTTACCAAGTGATTCTGTCTCTCCAGGTGTGTCTATTGTTACCAGGTGTTTCTGTCTCTCCAGGTGTATCTATTGTTACCAGGTGATTCTGTCTCTCCAGGTGTATCTATTTGTTACCAGGTGATTCTGTCTCTCCAGGTGTATCTATTTGTTCCCAGGTGTTTCTGTCTCTCCAGGTGTATCTATTTGTTACCAGGTGATTCTGTCTCTCCAGGTGTATCTATTGTTACCAGGTGATTCTGTCTCTCCAGATGTATCTATTTGTTACCAGGTGTATCTGTCTCTCCAGGTGTATCTATTGTTACCAGGTGTTTCTGTCTCTCCAGGTGTATCTATTGTTACCAGGTGATTCTGTCTCTCCAGATGTATCTATTTGTTACCAGGTGTTTCTGTCTCTCCAGGTGTATCTATTGTTACCAGGTGATTCTGTCTCTCCAGGTGTATCTATTTGTTACCAGGTGATTCTGTCTCTCCAGGTGTATCTATTTGTTCCCAGGTGTTTCTGTCTCTCCAGGTGTATCTATTTGTTACCAGGTGATTCTGTCTCTCCAGGTGTATCTATTGCTACCAGGTGTTTCTGTCTCTCCAGGTGTATCTATTGTTACCAGGTGACTCTGTCTCTCCAGGTGTATCTATTGTTACCAGGTGATTCTGTCTCTCCAGGTGTATCTATTGTTACCAAGTGATTCTGTCTCTCCAGGTGTATCTATTGTTACCAGGTGTTTCTGTCTCTCCAGGTGTGTCTATTGTTACCAGGTGTTTCTGTCTCTCCAGGTGTATCTATTGTTACCAGGTGATTCTGTCTCTCCAGGTGTATCTATTTGTTACCAGGTGTTTCTGTCTCTCCAGGTGTATCTATTGTTACCAGGTGTTTCTGTCTCTCCAGGTGTATCTATTGTTACCAGGTGATTCTGTCTCTCCAGATGTATCTATTTGTTACCAGGTGTTTCTGTCTCTCCAGGTGTATCTATTGTTACCAGGTGATTCTGTCTCTCCAGGTGTATCTATTTGTTACCAGGTGATTCTGTCTCTCCAGGTGTATCTATTTGTTCCCAGGTGTTTCTGTCTCTCCAGGTGTATCTATTTGTTACCAGGTGATTCTGTCTCTCCAGGTGTATCTATTGCTACCAGGTGTTTCTGTCTCTCCAGGTGTATCTATTGTTACCAGGTGATTCTGTCTCTCCAGGTGTATCTATTGTTACCAGGTGATTCTGTCTCTCCAGGTGTATCTATTGTTACCAGGTGTTTCTGTCTCTCCATTTGTATCTATTGTTACCAGGTGTTTCTGTCTCTCCAGGTGTATCTATTGTTACCAGGTGTTTCTGTCTCTCCAGGTGTATCTATTGTTACCAGGTGATTCTTTCTCTCCAGGTGTATCTATTGTTACCAGGTGATTCTGTCTCTCCAGGTGTATCTATTGCTACCAGGTGTTTCTGTCTCTCCAGGTGTATCTATTGTTACCAGGTTATTCTGTCTCTCCAGGTGTATCTATTTGTTACCAGGTGATTCTGTCTCTCCAGGTGTATCTATTGTTACCAGGTGGTTCTCTCTCCAGGTGTATCTATTGTTACCAGGTGATTCTGTCTCTCCAGGTTTATCTATTGTTACCAGGTGATTCTGTCTCTCCAGGTGTTTCTGTCTCTCCAGGTGTATCTATTGTTACCAGGTGTTTCTGTCTCTCCAGGTGTATCTATTGTTACCAGGTGATTCTGTCTCTCCAGGTGTATCTATTGTTACCAAGTGATTCTGTCTCTCCAGGTGTATCTATTGTTACCAGGTGATTCTGTCTCTCCAGGTGTATCTATTGTTACCAGGTGATTCTGTCTCTCCAGGTGTATCTATTGTTACCAGGTGTTTCTGTCTCTCCAGGTGTGTCTATTGTTACCAGGTGTTTCTGTCTCTCCAGGTGTATCTATTGTTACCAGGTGATTCTGTCTCTCCAGGTGTATCTATTTGTTACCAGGTGTTTCTGTCTCTCCAGGTGTATCTATTGTTACCAGGTGTTTCTGTCTCTCCAGGTGTATCTATTGTTACCAGGTGATTCTGTCTCTCCAGATGTATCTATTTGTTACCAGGTGTTTCTGTCTCTCCAGGTGTATCTATTTGTTACCAGGTGTTTCTGTCTCTCCAGGTGTATCTATTGTTACCAGGTGATTCTGTCTCTCCAGGTGTATCTATTGTTACCAGGTGATTCTGTCTCTCCAGGTGTATCTATTGTTACCAAGTGATTCTGTCTCTCCAGGTGTATCTATTGCTACCAGGTGTTTCTGTCTCTCCAGGTGTATCTATTGCTACCAGGTGATTCTGTCTCTCCAGGTGTTTCTGTCTCTCCAGGTGTATCTATTGTTACCAGGTGTTTCTGTCTCTCCAGGTGTATCTATTGTTACCAGGTGATTCTGTCTCTCCAGGTGTATCTATTGTTACCAAGTGATTCTGTCTCTCCAGGTGTATCTATTGTTACCAGGTGTTTCTGTCTCTCCAGGTGTGTCTATTGTTACCAGGTGTTTCTGTCTCTCCAGGTGTATCTATTGTTACCAGGTGATTCTGTCTCTCCAGGTGTATCTATTTGTTACCAGGTGTTTCTGTCTCTCCAGGTGTATCTATTGTTACCAGGTGTTTCTGTCTCTCCAGGTGTATCTATTGTTACCAGGTGATTCTGTCTCTCCAGATGTATCTATTTGTTACCAGGTGTTTCTGTCTCTCCAGGTGTATCTATTGTTACCAGGTGATTCTGTCTCTCCAGGTGTATCTATTTGTTACCAGGTGATTCTGTCTCTCCAGGTGTATCTATTTGTTCCCAGGTGTTTCTGTCTCTCCAGGTGTATCTATTTGTTACCAGGTGATTCTGTCTCTCCAGGTGTATCTATTGCTACCAGGTGTTTCTGTCTCTCCAGGTGTATCTATTGCTACCAGGTGTTTCTGTCTCTCCAGGTGTATCTATTGTTACCAGGTGACTCTGTCTCTCCAGGTTTATCTATTGTTACCAGGTGATTCTGTCTCTCCAGGTGTTTCTGTCTCTCCAGGTGTATCTATTGTTACCAGGTGTTTCTGTCTCTCCAGGTGTATCTATTGTTACCAGGTGATTCTGTCTCTCCAGGTGTATCTATTGTTACCAAGTGATTCTGTCTCTCCAGGTGTATCTATTGTTACCAGGTGATTCTGTCTCTCCAGGTGTATCTATTGTTACCAGGTGATTCTGTCTCTCCAGGTGTATCTATTGTTACCAGGTGTTTCTGTCTCTCCAGGTGTGTCTATTGTTACCAGGTGTTTCTGTCTCTCCAGGTGTATCTATTGTTACCAGGTGATTCTGTCTCTCCAGGTGTATCTATTTGTTACCAGGTGTTTCTGTCTCTCCAGGTGTATCTATTGTTACCAGGTGTTTCTGTCTCTCCAGGTGTATCTATTGTTACCAGGTGATTCTGTCTCTCCAGGTGTATCTATTTGTTACCAGGTGTTTCTGTCTCTCCAGGTGTATCTATTTGTTACCAGGTGTTTCTGTCTCTCCAGGTGTATCTATTGTTACCAGGTGATTCTGTCTCTCCAGGTGTATCTATTGTTACCAGGTGATTCTGTCTCTCCAGGTGTATCTATTGTTACCAGGTGTTTCTGTCTCTCCAGATGTATCTATTTGTTACCAGGTGTTTCTGTCTCTCCAGGTGTATCTATTGTTACCAGGTGATTCTGTCTCTCCAGATGTATCTATTGTTACCAGGTGATTCTGTCTCTCCAGATGTATCTATTTGTTACCAGGTGTTTCTGTCTCTCCTGGTGTATCTATGTGTTACCAGGTGATTCTGTCTCTCCAGGTGTATCTATTGTTACCAGGTGATTCTGTCTCTCCAGGTCTATCTATTGTTACCAGGTGATTCTGTCTCTCCAGGTGTGTCTATTGTTACCAGGTGATTCTGTCTCTCCAGGTGTATCTATTGTTACCAGGTGATTCTGTCTCTCCAGGTGTATCTATTGTTACCAGGTGTTTCTGTCTCTCCAGGTGTATCTATTGTTACCAGGTGTTTCTGTTTCTCCAGGTGTATCTATTTGTTACCAGGTGTTTCTGTCTCTCCAGATGTATCTATTTGTTACCAGGTGTTTCTGTCTCTCCAGGTGTATCTATTGTTACCAGGTGATTCTGTCTCTCCAGGTGTATCTATTGTTACCAGGTGTTTCTGTCTCTCCAGGTGTATCTATTGTTACCAGGTGTTTCTGTCTCTCCAGGTGTATCTATTGTTACCAGGTGATTCTGTCTCTCCAGGTGTATCTATTGTTACCAGGTGATTCTGTCTCTCCAGGTGTATCTATTGTTACCAGGTGTTTCTGTCTCTCCAGGTGTATCTATTGTTACCAGGTGATTCTGTCTCTCCAGGTGTATCTATTGTTACCAGGTGTTTCTGTCTCTCCAGGTGTATCTATTGTTACCAGGTGATTCTGTCTCTCCAGGTGTATCTATTGTTACCAGGTGATTCTGTCTCTCCAGGTGTATCTATTTGTTTCCAGGTGTTTCTGTCTCTCCAGGTGTATCTATTTGTTACCAGGTGTTTCTGTCTCTCCAGGTGTATCTAATTGTTACCAGGTGTTTCTGTCTCTCCAGGTGTATCTATTGTTACCAGGTGATTCTGTCTCTCCAGGTGTATCTATTTGTTACTAGGTGATTCTGTCTGTCCAGGTGTATCTATTGTTACCAGGTGATTCTGTCTCTCCAGGTGTTTCTGTCTCTCCAGGTGTATCTATTTGTTACCAGGTGTTTCTGTCTCTCCATGTGTATCTATTCTTACCAGGTGATTCTGTCTCTCCAGGTGTATCTATTTGTTACCAGGTGTTTCTGTCTCTCCAGGTGTATCTATTGTTACCAGGTGATTCTGTCTCTCCAGGTGTATCTATTTGTTACCAGGTTATTCTGTCTCTCCAGGTGTATCTATTGTTACCAGGTGTTTCTGTCTCTCCAGGTGTATCTATTGTTACCAGGTGAATCTGTCTCTCCAGGTGTATCTATTGTTACCAGGTGATTCTGTCTCTCCAGGTGTATCTATTGTTACCAGGTGATTCTGTCTCTCCAGGTGTATCTATTGTTACCAGGTGTTTCTGTCTCTCCAGGTGTATCTATTGTTACCAGGTGTTTCTGTCTCTCCAGGTGTATCTATTGTTACAGGGTGATTCTGTCTTTCCAGGTGTATCTATTGTTACCAGGTGATTCTGTCTCTCCAGGTTTATCTATTTGTTACCAGGTGATTATGTCTCTCCAGGTGTATATATTGTTACCAGGTGTTTCTGTCTCTCCAGGTGTATCTATTGTTACCAGGTGTTTCTGTCTCTCCAGGTGTATCTATTTGTTACCAGGTGTTTCTGTCTCTCCAGGTGTATCTATTGTTACCAGGTGATTCTGTCTCTCCAGGTGATTCTGTCTCTCCAGGTGTATCTATTGTTACCAGGTGTTTCTGTCTCTCAAGGTGTATCTATTGTTACCAGGTGTTTCTGTCTCTCCAGGTGTATCTATTGTTACCAGGTGTTTCTGTCTCTGCAGGTGTATCTATTGTTACCAGGTGTTTCTGTCTCTCCAGGTGTATCTATTGTTACCAGGTGATTCTGTCTCTCCAGGTGTTTCTGTCTCTCCTGATGTATCTATTTGTTAACAGGTGTTTCTGTCTCTCCAGGTGTATCTATTGTTACCAGGTGTTTCTGTCTCTCCAGGTGTATCTATTGTTACCAGGTGTTTCTGTCTCTCCAGGTGTATCTATTGTTACCAGGTGATTCTGTCTCTCCAGGTGTATCTTTTTTTACCAGGTGTTTCTGTCTCTCCAGGTGTATCTATTGTTACCAGGTGATTCTGTCTCTCCCGGTGTATCTATTGTTACCAGGTGTTTCTGTCTCTCTGGGTGTATCTATTGTTACCAGGTGATTCTGTCTCTCCAGGTGTATCTATTGTTACCAAGTGATTCTGTCTCTCCAGGTGTATCTATTGTTACCAAGTGATTCTGTCTCTCCAGGTGTATCTATTTGTTACCAGGTGATTCTGTCTCTCCAGGTGTATCTATTTGTTACCAGGTGATTCTGTCTCTCCAGGTGTTTCTGTCTCTCCAGATGTATCTATTGTTACCAAGTGATTCTGTCTCTCCATGTGTATCTATTTGTTACCAGGTGATTCTGTCTCTCCAGGTGTTTCTGTCTCTCCAGATGTATCTATTGTTACCAAGTGATTCTGTCTCTCCAGGTGTATCTATTGTTACCAAGTGATTCTGTCTCTCCAGGTGTATCTATTTGTTACCAGGTGTTTCTGTCTCTCCAGATGTATCTATTGTTACCAGGCGATTCTGTCTCTCCAGGTGTATCTATTGTTACCAAGTGATTCTGTCTCTCCAGGTGTATCTATTGTTACCAGGTGTTTCTGTCTCTCCAGGTGTATCTATTGTTACCAGGTGATTCTGTCTCTCCAGGTGTATCTATTGTTACCAGGTGATTCTGTCTCTCCAGGTGCATTCTACTGTCTGTAACCAGGTTTTTGTCTCTCCAGGTGTATCTATTGTTACCAGGTGATTCTGTCTCCTATTGTACCCAGGTGTTTGTCTCTCCAGGTGTACTCTACTGTCTGTAACCAGGTGTTTGTCTCTCCAGGTGTACTCTACTGTCTGTAACCAGGTGTTTGTCTCTCCAGGTGTACTCTACTGTCTGTAACCAGGTATTTGTCTCTCCAGGTGTACTCTACTGTCTGTAACCAGGTGTTTGTCTCTCCAGGTGTATCTATTGTAACCAGGTGTTTGTCTCTCCAGGTGTATCTATTGTAACCAGGTGTTTGTCTCTCCAGGTGTACTCTACTGTCTGTAACCAGGTGTTTGTCTCTCCAGGTGTACTCTACTGTCTGTAACCAGGTGTTTGTCTCTCCAGGTGTATCTACTGTCTGTAACCAGGTGTTTGTCTCTCCAGGTGTATTCTACTGTCTGTAACCAGGTGTTTGTCTCTCCAGGTGTATCTATTGTAACCAGGTGTTTGTCTCTCCAGGTGTACTCTACTGTCTGTAACCAGGTGTTTGTCTCTCCAGGTGTACTCTACTGTCTGTAACCAGGTGTTTGTCTCTCCAGGTGTACTCTACTGTCTGTAACCAGGTGTTTGTCTCTCCAGGTGTATTCTACTGTCTGTAACCAGGTGTTTGTCTCTCCAGGTGTATCTACTGTCTGTAACCAGGTGTTTGTCTCTCCAGGTGTACTCTACTGTCTGTAACCAGGTGTTTGTCTCTCCAGGTGTACTCTACTGTCTGTAACCAGGTGTTTGTCTCTCCAGGTGTACTCTACTGTCTGTAACCAGGTGTTTGTCTCTCCAGGTGTACTCTACTGTCTGTAACCAGGTGTTTGTCTCTCCAGGTGTACTCTACTGTCTGTAACCAGGTGTTTGTCTCTCCAGGTGTACTCTACTGTCTGTAACCAGGTGTTTGTCTCTCCAGGTGTACTCTACTGTCTGTAACCAGGTGTTTGTCTCTCCAGGTGTATCTATTGTAACCAGGTGTTTGTCTCTCCAGGTGTACTCTACTGTCTGTAACCAGGTGTTTGTCTCTCCAGGTGTATCTATTGTAACCAGGTGTTTGTCTCTCCAGGTGTACTCTACTGTCTGTAACCAGGTGTTTGTCTCTCCAGGTGCACTCTACTGTCTGTAACCAGGTGTTTGTCTCTCCAGGTGTATCTATTGTAACCAGGTGTTTGTCTCTCCAGGTGTATCTATTGTAACCAGGTGTTTGTCTCTCCAGGTGTATTCTACTGTCTGTAACCAGGTGTTTGTCTCTCCAGGTGTACTCTACTGTCTGTAACCAGGTGTTTGTCTCTCCAGGTGTATCTATTGTAACCAGGTGTTTGTCTCTCCAGGTGTATCTATTGTAACCAGGTGTTTGTCTCTCCAGGTGTATCTATTGTAACCAGGTGTTTGTCTCTCCAGGTGTATCTATTGTAACCAGGTGTTTGTCTCTCCAGGTGTATCTATTGTAACCAGGTGTTTGTCTCTCCAGGTGTATCTATTGTAACCAGGTGTTTGTCTCTCCAGGTGTACTCTACTGTCTGTAACCAGGTGTTTGTCTCTCCAGGTGTACTCTACTGTCTGTAACCAGGTGTTTGTCTCTCCAGGTGTATCTATTGTAACCAGGTGTTTGTCTCTCCAGGTGTACTCTACTGTCTGTAACCAGGTGTTTGTCTCTCCAGGTGTACTCTACTGTCTGTAACCAGGTGTTTGTCTCTCCAGGTGTACTCTACTGTCTGTAACCAGGTGTTTGTCTCTCCAGGTGTACTCTACTGTCTGTAACCAGGTGTTTGTCTCTCCAGGTGTACTCTACTGTCTGTAACCAGGTGTTTGTCTCTCCAGGTGTATCTATTGTAACCAGGTGTTTGTCTCTCCAGGTGTACTCTACTGTCTGTAACTAGGTGTTTGTCTCTCCAGGTGTACTCTACTGTCTGTAACCAGGTGTTTGTCTCTCCAGGTGTACTCTACTGTCTGTAACCAGGTGTTTGTCTCTCCAGGTGTACTCTACTGTCTGTAACCAGGTGTTTGTCTCTCCAGGTGTACTCTACTGTCTGTAACCAGGTGTTTGTCTCTCCAGGTGTACTCTACTGTCTGTAACCAGGTGTTTGTCTCTCCAGGTGTACTCTACTGTCTGTAACCAGGTGTTTGTCTCTCCAGGTGTATCTATTGTAACCAGGTGTTTGTCTCTCCAGGTGTATCTATTGTAACCAGGTGTTTGTCTCTCCAGGTGTACTCTACTGTCTGTAACCAGGTGTTTGTCTCTCCAGGTGTACTCTACTGTCTGTAACCAGGTGTTTGTCTCTCCAGGTGTATCTATTGTAACCAGGTGTTTGTCTCTCCAGGTGTACTCTACTGTCTGTAACCAGGTGTTTGTCTCTCCAGGTGTACTCTACTGTCTGTAACCAGGTGTTTGTCTCTCCAGGTGTACTCTACGGTGTACTCTATCATCACGGTGTTCGGCCTGGCCGGTAATGGTTTCGCCCTGTTGGTTCTGGTTAAAACGTTCCGTCAACGTTCTGCGTTCCACATCTACATGTTGAACCTGGCCGTGTCCGACCTGCTGTGTGTCTCCACGCTGCCGCTACGGGTCCTCTACTACGTTAATAAGGTAGGACTATTTCTACTTCTTGTTTTCGGGGGGGTTGTGCTCTGTAACAGCGTTTTGGACAAATTCAATCAAAGGTGAGTTGTTGACAAGCGCATTTCACTTGACTTTTACATGTAATTTACTTCGGGGAAACTGTCTTTAAAAGGCACATTGTCGCCAATTCACCTTTGAATGAATTCCGGTCTTTGAGATGTATTAAAATAGATTATTGTTGTTTTTGACCCTCTCCCTCAGGGTCATTGGAACCTGGGAGACTTCCTGTGCAGGGTTTCGTCCTATGCCCTCTACGTGAACCTCTACTGCAGCGTGTTCTTCATGACCGCCATGTCCGTCACACGCTTCCTCGCCATCGTGTTCCCCGTGCAGAACCTGCGCCTGGTCTCAGAGCGTCGCGCCCGTCTGGTGTGTGTCTGTATCTGGGTGTTCATTTGCACTGTCTCCTCCCCCTTCCTCATGACTGGTCAACATCTCCACCCAGCCACCAATAAGACCAAGTGCTTCGAGCCTCCAGAGCGCAAAACAGGGGGCGGGCTTAACAAGCTCATCATGCTCAACTACTTATCATTGGCTGTGGGCTTCGTCCTTCCCTTCCTGGTCATCCTGCTGTGCTACGTCGGGATCATTCGGGCCCTGCTGTCACGGCAACACACCGCGCAGCGCCAGAAGGGGGCAGGGTCTAAGGCTATCAGAATGATCGTCATAGTGATGCTGGCGTTCCTGCTGTGCTTTATGCCGTACCACATCCAGCGCTCCGTCCACCTCAGCTTCCTGTCCCAGACTACCACTTCCTGTTCAGAGCTGGTGTACATGCAGAAGAGTGTGGTGGTGACACTCTGTCTGGCTGCCTCCAACTCCTGCTTCGACCCCCTGCTCTACTTCTTCTCTGGAGAGGGCTTCAGACGACGCCTGTCAAGCTTCAGGTCCACTATCAGGAAACAACCGCAGAGACAGGGGGCACAGCCACCACTGAGGAGGGGAACAAAGAGAGAGAGAGAACGGGTCCTACCCAGCACAGCAGAGACAGAGAGCACAGTCACCACTGGGGAGGGGAACAAGCTATAGGGGGGAGAGAGAAAGAGAGTTCCTCTGTCCTGTGTTCTTTTTGCCCGTCTTAATCTTTTCTTTTCATTGGCCAGTCTGAGATATGGCTTTTTATTTGCAACTCTGCCTAGAAGTCCAGCATCCCAGAGTCGCCTCTTCACTGTTGATGTTGAGACTGGTGTTTTGAGGGTACTATTTAATGAAGCTGCCAGTTGAGGACTTGTGAGGCGTCTGTTTCTCAAACTAGACACTCTAATGTACTTGTCCACTTGCTCAGTTGTGCACCGGGGCCTCCCACTCCTCTTTTTATTCTGGTTAGGGCCAGTTTGCACTGTTCTGTGAAGGGAGTAGTAGACAGCGTTGTACGAGATCTTCAGTTTCTTTGCAATTTCTCACATGGAATAACCTTCATTTCTCAGAACAAGAATAGACTGACGAGTTTCAGAGGAAAGGTCTTTGTTTCTGGCCATTTTGAGTCTGTAATCGAACACAGAAATGCTGATGCTCCAGATACTCAACTAGTCTAAAGAAGGCCAGTTTTACTACTTCTTTAATCAGACAACAGTTTTCAGCTGTGCTAACAATTGCAAATGGGTTTTCTAATGATCAAATTGCCTATTAAAGTGCTAAACTTGGATTAGCTAACACAACGTGCCATTGGAACACAGGAGTGATGGTTGCTGATAATGGGCCTCTGTACGTCTGTGTAGATATTCCATTAAAAAAATCAGCCGTTTCCAGCTACAATAGTCATTTACAACATTAAAATGTCTACACTGTATTTCTGATCAATTTAATGTTATTTTAATGGTCAAAAAATGTGCTTTTATTTAAAAAACAAGGACATTTCTAAATGACCCCAAACTTTGGATCAGTGGTGAATACAACTTTTTTACACTCTCTTTGGATAAATCATTCCAATAATTTTAAAGTTAACAGCAGGTATTTTGCATGTAAGTTTAAGTATTTTGATATCTTCACAAATCTACAAAACAGCCGTTTTACATCCTGTAACGTCTGCTTCCAACTCCTCAAACACCTAGATCCCCTGAACGCATCTCACTCTGCAGATCCCAATCACCTGAATTCTAATCACCTGGTCACCTGGTCACCTGGTCACCTGGTCACCTGGTCACACACCTGTATGTATTACACACTTTCTAGTTCTTTGCACCCCGTCACTGTGAGGTATTGTTTGTTTTGTGACACACGTCGTTCAGAGCGCTGGTTCTCCCGTGATTTAAACCTCCCGTGGATGATAGTTTTTGCCTGCCTCACTAATGACGCCCTTTGCCTATTCCCTGCCTGTACCTTAGCCTATTTGATTTCCTCTTATCAACCTATTGCCTGATCTCCCAGACGACGTTACTAGCCTATTCCCTGCCTGTACCTTAGCCTATTTGATTTCCTCTTATCTACCTATTACCTGATCTCCTGGATGACGTTACTAGCCTTTTCCCTGCCTGTACTGTTGCCCTTTTGGACCCCCTGTGTATGACCTTCTGCCTGCCCCTGGACCCAGCTAGCTGCCTCCTCCTGTGGTCCTTTGCAATAAACACCTGCTGAGCCCTGCGCTTGAAACCAGCTCTCTGTCTCCCTCGTGTTCATTACATGTATATATCAATAATTTGGCTGTACGTATTTTTAGATATAGGCCTATTTGTAAATGTGTATTGTTGCGTCACTATCTATATTTAAGTACAAACAATTTTAAGCTACGTATTATTTTGACAGATCAGCAAAGCAATTGATAAAATAGGACCATGTTTGAAACAAGTGGTAAGCTACAGGTAAGCTACAGGTAAGCTACAGGTAAGCTACAGGTAAGCTACAGGTAAGCTACCAGTTCCAGAAATCAGGAATGGAGATCGGCTCTTTATCTGCTGTGTCCAACACACCACCACCTGTTGTTATGTTGTTACACTCTGACCCCAGAAATATCTTATTACGATCATTTTTTCAATTACATATTTTTTTTTTAAATAAAGTTTTAAGGAAATACAGGCATGCACTGCGTTACAAGACAAAACAGATCAATCAAGCCTGATGGTCTTGTAAGGTTGCTTTCATTTAATACAAAAGAAGCATGAAAAGGTAACGTGATGGGATACTGTCGTACTGTGGTGTGTTTGGCTTGCAGACAGTACAAACGATTGTGTGAGAACCTCTAATAGTATGAATTAGGATGTATGAGGAGGTTTGAATCCTAAGCAACCTGCCTACACATAGATTGAAGTACAATAGAACAACATAGCTACTGTAGTAGGTCAAAGCTGTGTGCTGGAAACCCTTGAGAATAGGTGGAATAGGCATTTTGGTGCTCATGGGAATTTCCTATATTTCAGACCAGTGCCTATTCTCACTTAAAATGTCGTTTTCTGTTTTTAATATATGTACACGCAGTGGCCAGTGTGTTCGGTTTACTTATCTAGTACTGGGTCGAACCCCCCTTTGCTCCAGAACAACCTGACTTCTTTGGGGCATGGATTCTACAAGGTGTGGTGTTCAAACGTTGCTCAATTGGTATCAAGGGACCTAACGTGTGCCAAACATTCCCCCACACCGTAACGCCACCAGCCTGTACCGGTGGACACCGGGCAGGATGGGGACATGTACTCATCCTGACTCTGCCATCAGCAACATGAACTGGGATTCGTGGGACAAGGTGATGTTTTTACACTCCTCAGTTGTCCAGTGTTGGTGATGGCCACTGGAGCTGCTTCTTCTTGTTTGTAGCTGATAGGAACCCGGTGTGGTCGTCTGCTGCAACAGTCCATTTATGCTGAGATGATGTTCTGCACTGTTGAACTGTGCCGTTATTTGGCTGTTTCAACGAGCCGTTTTTGCCCACCGGGCTGCTCTGCTGACTCTATGCTTGTTTTGTTTGTCGCACCGTTCTCGGTAAACCCTAGACACTGTCTGAAAATCCCAGGAGGACGGCAATTTCTGAGAAACTGGAACCGGAGCGCATCGCACCGACAATCATGCGCCAAAATCGCTTAGGTCACTTGTTTTTCCCATTCTAATGTTCAATCGGACAGTAACGGAATGCCTCAATGCCTGTCTGCCTGCTTTATATAGCAAGCCACAACCACGTGACTCACTGTCTGTAGGAGCGATGTCATTATCGTGAAAGGTACCAGTACCTCATATCAGTACCTGATAAACTGAGTGTGTATATTGTATATAATGGAGGTATATAATGTGTGTGTGTGTGTGTGTGTGTGTGTGTGTGTGTGTGTGTGTGTGTGTGTGTGTGTGTGTGTGTGTGTGTGTGTGTGTGTGTGTGTGTGTGTGTGTGTGTGTGTGTGTGTGTGTGTGTGTGTGGGTGTGTGTGTGTGTGTTCTGATGAGATGTATTTGTTATTGTTCAGTGTCTTATACCAGTATGTAAATAAAGTTTCAACTGAACTGTCTGGTAACTATCATCATGTGAATGGTTGGGGAACACCTAGTGGCCAGCGTATGACACTGCATGTAACAACCACTAACTCATAGTAGTCTACAGTGTACACACCAGTCAGTCAGCATATAGAAGTCTTTAATTCCCTCAGTGGTCAGAGAACACGGTGAGTACAGCAGAATGGGTCGGAGGTCAAAGGTCATGGTGAGGACAGCAGAACGGGTCAGAGGTCAGAGAACATGGTGAGTACAGCAGAATGGGTCGGAGGTCAAAGGTCATGGTGAGGAGAGCAGAACGGGTCAGAGGTCAGAGGTCACAGTGAGGAGAGCAGAACGGGTCAGAGGTCACGGTGAGGACAGCAGAACGGGTCAGAGGTCAGAGGTCACAGTGAGGAGAGCAGAACGGGTCAGAGGTCACGGTGAGGACAGCAGAACGGGTCAGAGGTCAGAGGTCACAGTGAGGAGAGCAGAACGGGTCAGAGGTCACGGTGAGGAGAGCAGAACGGTCAGAGGTCAGAGGTCACGGTGAGGACAGCAGAACGGTCAGAGGTCAGAGGTCACGGTGAGGACAGAAGAATGGGTCAGAGGTCACGGTGAGGACAGCAGAACGGTCAGAGGTCAGAGGTCACGGTGAGCACAGCAGAACGGGTCAGAGGTCAGAGGTCACGGTGAGGACAGCAGAACGGGTCAGAGGTCAGAGGTCACGGTGAGGACAGCAGAACGGGTCAGAGGTCAGAGGTCACGGTGAGGACAGCAGAACGGGTCAGAGGTCAGAGGTCACGGTGAGGAGAACAGAACGGGTCAGAGGTCAGAGGTCACGGTGAGGAGAGCAGAACGGGTCAGAGGTCACGGTGAGGACAGCAGAACGGGTCAGAGGTCACGGTGAGGACAGCAGAACGGGTCAGAGGTCAGAGGTCACGGTGATGACAGCAGAACGGGTCAGAGGTCAGAGGTCACGGTGAGGACAGCAGAACTTGTCAGAGGTCACGGTGAGGAGAGCAGAACGGGTCAGAGGTCATGGTGAGGACAGCAGAACGGGTCAGAGGTCACGGTGAGGACAGCAGAACGGGTCAGAGGTCACGGTGAGGAGAGCAGAACGGGTCAGAGGTCAGAGGTCACGGTGATGACAGCAGAACGGGTCAGAGGTCAGAGGTCACGGTGAGGAGAGCAGAACGGGTCAGAGGTCAGAGGTCACGGTGAGTACAGCAGAACGGGTCAGAGGTCAGAGGTCACGGTGAGGACAGCAGAACGGGTCAGAGGTCACGGTGAGGAGAGCAGAACGGGTCAGAGGTCAGAGGTCACGGTGAGGAGAGCAGAACGGGTCAGAGGTCAGAGGTCACGGTGAGGACAGCAGAACGGGTCAGAGGTCAGAGAACATGGTGAGCACAGCAGAATGGGTCGGAGGTCACGGTGAGGAGAGCAGGTATAGATGGACAGAGGAAGACTACAGCAGGATCATTTGATCAATCACACACAGCTTAATGTGAGCTCACATTTTTTTAACATGTTCTTTACAAAAGGATAGCTTTGGAGTGAGATAAACTTGGATTTTCCGGCGGGTACATATGCAGCATGCTACCCTCTACAGCATGGCCTTCGCTTCAGATCAAACTCCAAACCTCATTTTGACCACAATTATCAGGAGAGATTACTGCTTCCAAGGTTCTCTTTTTCCAAGCTATACAGACGGTGCTCTAGCAAACAAACAGCAGAGACCTGAGGACAGCATCCAACCGGGAACTGAGTGAGTAGTGTTTGGTCTGATGCTATTTCGAAAGCCAAGAAGAAAAAGCAAAATGAAAGTACATTACAATGATATATTTTACTCTATGGGGACTGTTGTAAATGAGAACTTGTTGGCAACTAGCCTACCTGGTTAAATAAAGGTGAAATAAAACATTTGAAAATCATTACAAGTGTTAAAACGTGTTCCAGGTAAGATGATTTGAACCGTTTGGCCTTCCGTAGGCAATTAGGATCTCACTAGCGTGCTTGGCTCTGCCTGTAACGGCTGGTGCTCTCCTCATCCTCGGATGAGGTGAGGAGAGAAGGATCTTCAGACCAAAACGCAGCTTGCGGGAAATAAGCCATCTTTTTTATTTATAACAACGATGAAGATGGCAACACGAAAACAAACACTTTAACAAACTTACAAAATAAGAAAACGACGTAGAACGAAACCTGAACATAAACTTACATAACTAAACATAAATTCACGTACAGGAAACAGACGACATCGAAACGAAACAAACAAACGCTACAGTCCCGTGTGGTACGAACATACATACTGACACGGAAGACAATCACCCACAACGAACACTGTGACAACGCCTACCTAAATATGACTCTTAATTAGAGGAACGCCAAACACCTGCCTCTAATTAAGAGCCATACCAGGTAACCCAAAACCAACACAGAAACAGAAAACATAGAATGCCCACCCAACCTCACGTCCTGACCAACTAACACACATAACAACTAACATAAATAGGTCAGGAACGTCACACTGCCCATCTCCTTGCTTCTGCCCACTATGACTAATGTTTTCTTATTGGAAACGACAGGCAGTGGTCTATCTTGGTTTAGATGTACATCTTTGGTTACATCTCTCAACTGCGTTGCTTCCTGTTTCGTCGCTTAAATGTGACATAAATTGAAAAATACGTGACGTTAGTAAGAGACAAAACCAGAAAGTTGTTGTACACAAAGAAGTGTTGTTCAAATATTTATCATGTTCATTGTAAGCAGTAGTTCCTAGTCAAAAATAACCACATTTGCCTGGATGGAACCGGAGAAAGCTTGGAATGATCTGGAAAGCAGAAGTCATTCGATAGGATTATCGAAACTGTTGTTTAAATGTTGAAAACACATCGTTTTGAAGACTGCAGAGCCTCGCCAGGTGTGTATAATGATGCTTTATAGTTTGTTACTGCCAACCAAACATTTGAACTGGTCGTAGTGTCGCTAACGATGAGGTACCGTGATGATCGTAATGTTAGGGACCCGGGATGCGGTAAGTTTACCACCGTTCTACTGACCAGCCAGCAACATAAAGTTACTTCACTACAGGACTTTTATTCACAAATAAAACGGTCATGTAACGTTAGCCACGGTGGTGAATCTCTTGCTGGTGTCACCAGACGTTCACCTTGCAGGCAAACGGCTAGCTAGTGCATTGGATTTGGTTGGTTAGTTAGTTAGTTGGTTAGTTGGTTAGTTGGTTAGTTGGTTAGTTGGTTAGTTGGTTAGTTAGTTAGTTAGTTAGTTGGTTAGCTAACCTAGTTAGCTACATGTCAGTGTTGTTGATCTTAACACTGTTGTTGTTGCCCTGGCTACTATTCATTGCCTACCTCGCCACTAGCTTAGTGGTGAAACTATCTTAACCCACCATTTCACTGTATCCCTCTCTCCAGTGTTGTCCTTCACTCTCAGTGAATCCCCGACCAGCTGTCCTCCCTGACCGGGTCCACCACCATGGCGATCCGGTTTGCGGTGGTTGCCCGCGGCAGTACCGTCCTGGCGAAACATGCGTGGTGTGTCGGTAATTTCCTGGAGGTGACAGAACAGATCCTAGCGAAGATACCCTCCGAGAACAACAAGCTCACCTACAGCCATGGCAGGTAGGGTTAACACTCAGACAGCCACACAGCCTGGAGATGGATAGGTCTGTTCTACTTGTACTGTATGTATGTTAGTGAGACCGTGAAGATCAAATCTGACTGAGTATCTGACTGAGTATCTTGTCTTCTCCTTCAGCTATCTCTTCCACTACATCTGCCATGACCGAATCATTTACCTCTGTATCACTGATGATGTGAGTATACAGGCTTTAGTTTTAATGTGTGAGTATGTAATGTGCTTTGGTGTATCTCTGTATCTTGAGTCATTTGCTATTCCTATATGGATGTGCTGCAGTATTTTTTTTGTCAACTGTTAACCCCGTAGAGTTGATGTCCGCGCACCCACTGAAATCTAATTAACATTCTATATAAATCACATCAACATCGGGCAATTTAATCTGCGGCTAGTGTTTGTCGGTGCATGAGACTTCCTGAAAATCAGTCTTCTCACAACAACGTCTGCAGCGCCCGAACGGTTTGGCCTATTAAAAATAATGACCACAGTATGGAAAGATGAGACTCTTACCAACACGATGGCGTTCTCCATTTTGCTCTACGACCCCCATGTCTGGGGTCGGTACCGCTGACGACTTCAATCTGTAGCTTCAGAACAGTTTGCACGACACAATAATATGACCCCACTATGGAAAGGTGATACTCTCACGAACCGGTTGGTTGGTTTGATCTAGGACACCCACAAGCCTCGTCTGAAGGTAGGAAGTATAAACTGAGTGTACAAAACATTAAGAACACCTTCCTAATATTGAGTTGCACCCCCTTTTGCCCTCAGAACAGCCTCCATTTGTCAGGGCATGGACTCTATAAGGTGTGGAAAGCGTTCCACAGGGATGCTGGGAACATGTTGACTCCAATGCTTCCCACAGTTGTGTCAAGTTGGCTGGTAGTGGATCTCCACTCCAAATAGCTCGTTCCATCTCATCCCACAAATACTCCATTAGATTGAGATTTGGTGACTGGCCACTGCAGTAAGCTGAATTCACTGTCATGCTTGTGGAACCATTCCTGTAGATGGCCTTGTGGCGTGGGGCTTTATCCTGTTGAAATGATACACTGCTGCTGTGAAGGGATGCTCCTGATTGGCATTGATGTTCAGATATCTTGTGGCATTCAAACGTTGCTCCACTTTTATCAAGGGGCCCAATGTGTGCCCTGAAAAACACCATCACACCACTCCACCAGGGGCCCAATGTGTGCCCTGAAAAACACCATCACACCACTCCACCAGGGGCCCAATGTGTGCCCTGAAAAACACCATCACACCACTCCACCAGGGGCCCAATGGGTGCCCTGAAAAACACCATCACACCACTCCACCAGGGGCCCAATGGGTGCCCTGAAACACACCACCAGCCTGCAATGTTGACACGTGGCATGATGGGTACATGTACTCATGGTATTCTCCATACCCTAGTCCTCCCATCACAACATGATAGATACATGTACTCATGGTATTCACCATACCCTAGTCCTCCCCTCACAACATGATGGGTACATGTACTCATGGTATTCACCATACCCTAGTCCTCCCATCACAACATGATGGGTACATGTACTCATGGTATTCTCCATACCCTAGTCCTCCCCTCACAACATGATGGGTACATGTACTCATGGTATTCACCATACCCTAGTCCTCCCATCACAACATGATGGGTACATGTACTCATGGTATTCTCCATACCCTAGTCAACAACGTGATGGGTACATGTACTCATGGTATTCTCCATACCCTAGTCAACAACATGATGGGTACATGTACTCATGGTATTCACCATACCCTAGTCCTCCCATCACAACATGATGGGTACATGTACTCATGGTATTCTCCATACCCTAGTCCTCCCATCACAACATGATGGGTACATGTACTCATGGTATTCTCCATACCCTAGTCCTCCCATCACAACATGATAGATACATGTACTCATGGTATTCACCATACCCTAGTCCTCCCATCACAACATGATGGGTACATGTACTCATGGTATTCTCCATACCCTAGTCCTCCCATCACAACATGATGGGTACATGTACTCATGGTATTCTCCATACCCTAGTCCTCCCCTCACAACATGATGGGTACATGTACTCATGGTATTCTCCATACCCTAGTCCTCCCATCACAACATGATGGATACATGTACTCATGGTATTCACCATACCCTAGTCAACAACATGATGGGTACATGTACTCATGGTATTCTCCATACCCTAGTCCTCCCATCACAACATGATGGGTACATGTACTCATGGTATTCACCATACCCTAGTCCTCCCATCACAACATGATGGATACATGTACTCATGGTATTCACCATACCCTAGTCAACAACATGATGGGTACATGTACTCATGGTATTCTCCATACCCTAGTCCTCCCATCACAACATGATGGGTACATGTACTCATGGTATTCTCCATACCCTAGTCCTCCCATCACAACATGATGGGTACATGTACTCATGGTATTCTCCATACCCTAGTCCTCCCATCACAACATGATAGATACATGTACTCATGGTATTCTCCATACCCTAGTCCTCCCATCACAACATGATGGGTACATGTACTCATGGTATTCTCCATACCCTAGTCCTCCCATCACAACGTGATGGATATATGTACTCATGGTATTCACCATACCCTAGTCAACAACATGATGGGTACATGTACTCATGGTATTCTCCATACCCTAGTCCTCCCATCACAACGTGATGGATACATGTACTCATGGTATTCACCATACCCTAGTCAACAACATGATGGGTACATGTACTCATGGTATTCACCATACCCTAGTCAACAACATGATGGGTACATGTACTCATGGTATTCTCCATACCCTAGTCCTCCCATCAGAACATGATGGGTACATGTACTCATGGTATTCTCCATACCCTAGTCAACAACATGATGGGTACATGTACTCATGGTATTCACCATACCCTAGTCCTCCCATCACAACATGATGGGTACATGTACTCATGGTATTCACCATACCCTAGTCAACAACATGATGGGTACATGTACTCATGGTATTCACCATACCCTAGTCAACAACATGATGGGTACATGTACTCATGGTATTCACCATACCCTAGTCAACAACATGATGGGTACATGTACTCATGGTATTCTCCATACCCTAGTCCTCCCCTCACAACATGATGGGTACATGTACTCATGGTATTCTCCATACCCTAGTCCTCCCATCACAACATGATGGATACATGTACTCATGGTATTCACCATACCCTAGTCAACAACATGATGGGTACATGTACTCATGGTATTCTCCATACCCTAGTCCTCCCATCACAACATGATGGGTACATGTACTCATGGTATTCACCATACCCTAGTCCTCCCATCACAACATGATGGATACATGTACTCATGGTATTCACCATACCCTAGTCAACAACATGATGGGTACATGTACTCATGGTATTCTCCATACCCTAGTCCTCCCATCACAACATGATGGGTACATGTACTCATGGTATTCTCCATACCCTAGTCCTCCCATCACAACATGATGGGTACATGTACTCATGGTATTCTCCATACCCTAGTCCTCCCATCACAACATGATAGATACATGTACTCATGGTATTCTCCATACCCTAGTCCTCCCATCACAACATGATGGGTACATGTACTCATGGTATTCTCCATACCCTAGTCCTCCCATCACAACGTGATGGATATATGTACTCATGGTATTCACCATACCCTAGTCAACAACATGATGGGTACATGTACTCATGGTATTCTCCATACCCTAGTCCTCCCATCAGAACATGATGGGTACATGTACTCATGGTATTCTCCCTAGTCCTCCCATCACAACATGATGGATACATGTACTCATGGTATTCTCCATACCCTAGTCAACAACATGATGGGTACATGTACTCATGGTATTCACCATACCCTAGTCCTCCCATCACAACATGATGGGTACATGTACTCATGGTATTCACCATACCCTAGTCAACAACATGATGGGTACATGTACTCATGGTATTCACCATACCCTAGTCAACAACATGATGGGTACATGTACTCATGGTATTCACCATACCCTAGTCAACAACATGATGGGTACATGTACTCATGGTATTCACCATACCCTAGTCCTCCCATCACAACATGATGGGTACATGTACTCATGGTATTCACCATACCCTAGTCAACAACATGATGGGTACATGTACTCATGGTATTCTCCATACCCTAGTCCTCTCATCACAACATGATGGGTACATGTACTCATGGTATTCACCATACCCTAGTCCTCCCATCACAACATGATGGGTACATGTACTCATGGTATTCTCCATACCCTAGTCCTCCCATCACAACATGATGGGTACATGTACTCATGGTATTCACCATACCCTAGTCAACAACATGATGGGTACATGTACTCATGGTATTCACCATAGCCTAGTCCTCCCATCACAACATGATGGGTACATGTACTCATGGTATTCTCCATACCCTAGTCCTCCCATCACAACATGATGGGTACATGTACTCATGGTATTCTCCATACCCTAGTCCTCCCATCACAACATGATGGGTACATGTACTCATGGTATTCACCATACCCTAGTCCTCCCATCAGAGTGAACAACATGATGGGTACATGTACTCATGGTATTCACCATACCCTAGTCCTCCCATCACAACATGATGGGTACATGTACTCATGGTATTCACCATACCCTAGTCCTCCCATCAGAGTGAACAACATGATGGGTACATGTACTCATGGTATTCACCATACCCTAGTCCTTAAATCTTTTGTCTTGCCCATTCACTCTCTGAATGGTACACATACAGAATCCATGTCTCAGTTGTCTCCAGGCTTAATCTTTCTTTAACAGGTCTCCTCCCCTTCATCTACCCTGATTGAAGTGGATTGAACAGGTGACATCAATAATGGATCCTAGCTTTCACCTGGATTCACCTGGTCAGTCTGTCATGGACAGAGCAGGTCTTCTTCATGTCTTCTACACTCAGTGTATATGGAAGTAGTTTATCCCCCCCCCCTCCCCCAAAAAAGAAAATTGACAAAAAAAAATATATATAAGACAGAAACTAAAATAATTTTTCTCCGATATAGGACAGACCCTTTAAAACCTCCTTTTTGATCGTTTGACTTTGTTTTTCCATGTATGAATCTGTTATCCAATGTGTTTCTATGGGCTAATAGCAGTAAGGAAATTCAATGTTTCATAAAACATGTTTTATACCTAAAGGGTCTAAATGAACCCCCCCCACACCCCCCTGTCGGGACTGCAGTGTGTATTGTCTGTCTGTCTGTCGGGACTGCAGTGTGTATTGTCTGTCTGTCTGTCTGTTGCGATTGCAGTGTGTATTGTCTGTCTGTCTGTCTGGACTGTAGTGTGTATTGTCTGTCTGTCGGGACTGTAGTGTGTATTGTCTGTCTGTCTGTCTGGACTGCAGTGTGTATTGTCTGTCGGGACTGCAGTGTGTATTGTCTGTCTGTCTGTCGGGACTGTAGTGTGTATTGTCTGTCTGTCTGTCTGGACTGCAGTGTGTATTGTCTGTCTGGACTGTAGTGTGTATTGTCTGTCTGTCGGGACTGTAGTGTGTAATGTCTGTCTGTCTGTCTGGACTACAGTGTGTAATGTCTGTCTGTCTGTCGGGACTGCAGTGTGTATTGTCTGTCTGTCTGTTGGGACTGTAGTGTGTATTGTCTGTCTGTCTGTTGGGACTGTAGTGTGTATTGTCTGTCTGTCTGTCTGGACTGCAGTGTGTAATGTCTGTCTGTCTGTCGGGACTGCAGTGTGTATTGTCTGTCTGTCTGTTGGGACTGTAGTGTGTATTGTCTGTCTGTCTGTCTGGACTGCAGTGTGTATTGTCTGTCTGTCTGTCGGGACTGCAGTGTGTATTGTCTGTCTGTCTGTCGGGACTGTAGTGTGTATTGTCTGTCTGTCTGTTGGGACTGTAGTGTGTATTGTCTGTCTGTCTGTCTGGACTGCAGTGTGTAATGTCTGTCTGTCGGGACTGTAGTGTGTATTGTCTGTCTGTCTGTCGGGACTGCAGTGTGTATTGTCTGTCTGTCGGGACTGTAGTGTGTATTGTCTGTCTGTCTGTCTGGACTGCAGTGTGTATTGTCTGTCTGTTGCGATTGCAGTGTGTATTGTCTGTCTGTCTGGACTGTAGTGTGTATTGTCTGTCTGTCTGTCGGGACTGTAGTGTGTATTGTCTGTCTGTCTGTCTGGACTGTAGTGTGTATTGTCTGTCTGTTGCGATTGCAGTGTGTATTGTCTGTCTGTCTGGACTGTAGTGTGTATTGTCTGTCTGTTGCGATTGCAGTGTGTAATGTCTGTCTGTCTGGACTGTAGTGTGTATTGTCTGTCTGTCTGGACTGCAGTGTGTATTGTCTGTCTGTCGGGACTGTAGTGTCTGACTGTGTTAACTGTCTGCTAGGACTTTGAGCGGTCACGCGCGTTCAGCTTCCTGGGAGAGGTGAAGAAGCGTTTCCAGACCACGTATGGTTCCAGAGCTCAGACAGCTCTTCCCTACGCAATGAACTCAGAGTTCTCCTCCACTCTGATGGCTCAGATGGTGAGACACACACACACACACACACACACACACACACACACACACACACACACACACACACACACACACACACTCCCTGATCAGATGGTGAGTTAGTTCTCCTCCACTCTGGCTACTGCGATGATAAGAACCAATCCTGTAATATGGTAGTATGGTAGTGAGTGGTCAGAACAGGCTGTGACACAGGGTTGCCAGGTGTAGCTGAAATTTCCAGAATAATGATCAATCAAAACCTGCCCGCAAGGTCCAATTAACACAAGTCACATTGATAATGCTGCTCTCCTCTCACTCAGGTGACTGGGCTGTCTGCTGCACCCCCCCTGCCTCTCTCCCTCCCTGCCCCCTTCCCCCCTCCCTCTCCTTCCCCCTTCCCCCCTCCCTCCCCCTCCCCCCCTCTCTCCCCCTCCCCCCCTCCCTTCCCCCTTCCCCCCTCCCTCCCTCCCCCTTCTCTCCCTCCCGCCTCTCTCCCTCTCCCTCCCGCCTCTCTCCCTCTCCCTCCCGCCTCTCTCCCTCTCCCTCCCGCCTCTCTCCCTCCCGCCTCTCTCCCTCCCGCCTCTCTCCCTCCCGCCTCTCTCCCTCCCGCCTCTCTCCCTCCCTGCCTCTCTCCCTCCCTGCCTCTCCCCCTCCCTGCCTCTCCCTCTCTCCCTCCCTGCCTCTCCCTCTCTCTCTCCCTCCCGCCTCTCTCCCTCCCGCCTCTCTCCCTCCCGCCTCTCTCCCTCCCGCCTCTCTCCCTCCCGCCTCTCTCCCTCCCGCCTCTCTCCCTCCCTGCCTCTCTCTCCCTCCCTGCCTCTCTCTCTCCCTCCCTGCCTCTCTCCCTCCCTGCCTCTCTCCCTCCCTGCCTCTCCCTCTCTCCCTCCCTGCCTCTCCCTCTCTCCCTCCCTGCCTCTCCCTCTCTCCCTCCCTGCCTCTCTCTCTCTCCCTCCCTGCCTCTCTCCCTCCCTGCCTCTCTCCCTCCCTGCCTCTCTCTCTCTCTCTCCCTCCCTGCCTCTCTCTCTCCCTCCCTGCCTCTCTCCCTCCCTGCCTCTCTCCCTCTCTCCCTCCCTGCCTCTCTCTCCCTCCCTGCCTCTCCCTCTCTCCCTCCCTGTCTCTCTCTCTCTCTCTCTCTCTCTCTCTCTCTCCCTCCCTGCCTCTCTCTCTCCCTCCCTGCCTCTCTCTCTCCCTCCTATGAGACTCCAAATTGAGTTCAGGTGCATCCTGTTTCCATTGATCATCCTTGAGATGTTTCTACAACTTGATTGGATTCCACCTGTGGTAAATTACATTGATTGGACATGATATAGAAAGACACACACCTGTCTATATAAGGTCCGACAGTTTACAGTGCATGTCAGAGCAAAAGGAATTGTCCGTAGATCTCCGAGACAGGATTGTGTTGAGACAGATCTGGGAAAGCGCACCAAAACATTTTTGCAGCATTGAAGGTCCCCAAGAACACAATGGCCTTCATCATTCTTAAATGAAAGAAATGTGGAACCACCAAGACTCTTCCTACAGCTGCCGTCCAGCCAAACTGAGCAATCGGGGGAGAGAGTACCTCTGTGGACATGGGAGAACCTTCCAGAAGGACATCCATCTCTGCAGCACTCCACCAATCAATTAAATATAGGACAAAACACACATCACGTTAAGAGAGACAACATAACACTACATAAAGAGAAACCTAAGACAACAGCATGGCAGCAACACAACATGGTATAAACATTATTGTGCACAGACAACAGCACAAAGGGCAAGAAAGTAGAGACAACAATACATCACACAAAGCAGCCACAACTGTCAGTAAGAGTCTCCATGATGGAGTCTTTAAGAGATTGAGATAAAACTGTCCAGTTTGAGTGTTTGTTGCAGCTCGTTCCAGTCGCTAGCTGCAGGGAACTGAAAAGACGAGCGACCCAGGGATGTGTGTGCTTTGGGGACCTTTAACAAAATGTGACCGGTTGTAAAGGCAGTCAATGTTGTTCTCCTCCTCAAACGAGGAGGAGCATGGATAGGACCAAGATGCAGATTGAGGGAAATAAGCCATCTTTTAATGAAAACAGCAAAACAATACACTACAAAACTACAAAACAACAAATGAGACTAACCTTCAACTGTCCTGTGTGGACACAGGAACAAACACCCACAAAAGCCTACTGCCTATGGCTACCTTAAATCTGGCTCCCAATCAGAGACAAATGAATGACAGCTGTCTCTGATTGAGACCCAATCTAGGCAGCCATAGACATAACTAGACAACCTAACAAACACTATCCCATACACATACAACACCCATGGACTAACCAAACACACACAACATACAATGCCCACCCCAACTCACGCCCTGACCAACTAAACATAATCAAAATAACATAAAAATAGGTCAGGAACGTTACACCGGCAGAACAGGTATTGTATGTGGAGGATGAGGGCTGCAGTAGATATCTCAGATAGGGGGGAGTGAGGCTTAACAGAATGTGGCCGGCAGAACAGGTATTGTATGTGGAGGATGAGGGCTGCAGTAGATATCTCAGATAGGGGGCAGTAAGGCCTAAGAGGGTTTTATAAATAAGCATCAACCAGTGGGTCTTGCGACGGGTATACAGAGATGACCAGTTTACAGAGGAGTATAGAGTGCGGTGATGTGTCCTATAAGGAGCATTGGTGGCAAATCTGATGGCCGAATGGTAAAGAACATCTAGCCGCTCGAGAGTACCCTTAATTGCCAATCTATAAATTACGTCTCTGTAACCTAGCATGGGAAGAATGGTCATCTGAATCAGGGTTAGTTTGGCAGCTGGGGTGAAAGAGGAGCAATTATGATAGAGGAAACCAAGTCTAGATTGAACTTTAGCCTGCAGCTTTGATATGTGCTGAGAGAAGGACAGTGTACAGTCTAGCCATACTCCCAAGTACTTGTATGAGGTGACTACCTCAAGCTCTAAACCCTCAGAGGTAGTTATCACACCTGTGGGGAGAGGGGCATTCTTCTTACCAAACCACATGACCTTTGTTGTGGAGGTGTTCAGAACAAGGTTAAGGGGAGAGAAAGCCTGTTGGACACGAAGAAAGTTTTGTTGTAGAGCATTTAACACAACATCCTGGGGGCCGGCTGAGTATAAGACTGTATCATCTGCATATAAATGGATGAGAGAGCTTCTTACTGCCTGAGCTATGTTGATGTAAATTTGAGAAGAGTGTGGGGCCTAGGATTGAGCCTTGGGGTACTCCCTTAGTGACAGGCAGTGGCTGACTGGAATAAGGCTGTAACGTAACAAAATGTGGAAAAAGTCAAGGGGTCTGAATCCTTCCAGAATGCACTGTGAAGCACTTTAAAACCAAAGGTTTTAAATGTGTAAGTGTCTTAGACATATATAACGTATAGCTAATTGTTTATAAAACACTAAAGTGCTGTTTCACCACAACAAACTTTCTGCTTTCTTCTTCCTGCTTGCTTATTTCACTCTCTCATCTAAACATTTGGTCTGTTAAAAATGTAAGTGAACTCACATGTCATCTGACATAATCCCAGGCAATTTTGTTGGCTTTACTTTAGAGATGAGCTATTTTCACATGGTTTTAGGTACATTATAAGCACTACTGAACAAAGAGCCGTTTGGGAGCCGTATGGGAGCCGTATGGGAGCCGTATGGGAGCCGTATGGGAGCCGTTTGGGAGCCGTTTGGGAGCCGTATGGGAGCCGTATGGGAGCCGTATGGGAGCCGTTTGGGAGCCGTATGGGAGCCGTATGGGAGCCGTATGGGAGCCGTATGGGAGCCGTATGGGAGCCGTATGGGAGCCGTATGGGAGCCGTATGGGAGCCGCTTGGGAGCCGCTTGGGAGCCGTTTGGGAGCCGCTTGGGAGCCGCTTGGGAGCCGCTTGGGAGCCGTTTGGGAGCCGTATGGGAGCCGTTTGGGAGCCGTATGGGAGCCGTATGGGAGCCGCATGGGAGCCGCATGGGAGCCGCTTGGGAGCCGTTTGGGAGCCGTATGGGAGCCGTTTGGGAGCCGTATGGGAGCCGTTTGGGAGCCGTTTGGGAGCCGTTTGGGAGCCGTATGGGAGCCGTTTGGGAGCCGTATGGGAGCCGTATGGGAGCCGTTTGGGAGCCGTATGGGAGCCGTATGGGAGCCGTATGGGAGCCGTATGGGAGCCGCATGGGAGCCGCTTGGGAGCCGTTTGGGAGCCGTATGGGAGCCGTTTGGGAGCCGTATGGGAGCCGTTTGGGAGCCGTATGGGAGCCGTTTGGGAGCCGTATGGGAGCCGTTTGGGAGCCGTATGGGAGCCGTTTGGGAGCCGTATGGGAGCCGTTTGGGAGCCGTATGGGAGCCGTTTGGGAGCCGTTTGGGAGCCGTTTGGGAGCCGTTTGGGAGCCGTATGGGAGCCGTTTGGGAGCCGTTTGGGAGCCGTTTGGGAGCCGTATGGGAGCCGTATGGGAGCCGTATGGGAGCCGTATGGGAGCCGTATGGGAGCCGTTTGGGAGCCGTATGGGAGCCGTATGGGAGCCGTATGGGAGCCGCATGGGAGCCGTATGGGAGCCGTATGGGAGCCGCATGGGAGCCGCATGGGAGCCGTTTGGGAGCCGTATGGGAGCCGTATGGGAGCCGTATGGGAGCCAGCTCACTGAACAGACTCAGAATGCCCATCGCCAATAGCACTCTGAGCACACACTCCATCTGTGTGTTAGTGAGGGCTGTCTGTGTGTGTTAGTGAGGACTGTCTGTGTGTGTTAGTGAGGACTGTCTGTGTGTGTTAGTGAGGACTGTCTGTGTGTGTTAGTGAGGACTGTCTGTGTGTGTTAGTGAGGACTGTCTGTGTGTTAGTGAGGGCTGTATGTGTGTTAGTGAGGACTGTCTGTGTGTTAGTGAGGGCTGTCTGTGTGTTAGTGAGGGCTGTCTGTGTGTTAGTGAGGACTGTCTGTGTTTTAGTGAGGACTGTCTGTGTGTTAGTGAGGACTGTCTGTGTGTTAGTGAGGACTGTCTGTGTGTTAGTGAGGACTGTCTGTGTGTTAGTGAGGACTGTCTGTGTGTGTTAGTGAGGACTGTCTGTGTGTGTTAGTGAGGACTGTCTGTGTGTGTTAGTGAGGACTGTCTGTGTGTGTTAGTGAGGACTGTCTGTGTGTTTTAGTGAGGGCTGTCTGTGTGTTTTAGTGAGGGCTGTCTGTGTGTTTTAGTGAGGGCTGTCTGTGTGTTTTAGTGAGGGCTGTCTGTGTGTTTTAGTGAGGGCTGTCTGTGTGTTTTAGTGAGGGCTGTCTGTGTGTGTTAGTGAGGGCTGTCTGTGTGTTAGTGAGGGCTGTCTGTGTGTTTTAGTGAGGGCTGTCTGTGTGTTTTAGTGAGGGCTGTCTGTGTGTTTTAGTGAGGGCTGTCTGTGTGTTTTAGTGAGGGCTGTCTGTGTGTTAGTGAGGACTGTCTGTGTGTTAGTGAGGACTGTCTGTGTGTTAGTGAGGACTGTCTGTGTTTTAGTGAGGGCTGTCTGTGTTTTAGTGAGGGCTGTCTGTGTTTTAGTGAGGGCTGTCTGTGTGTTAGTGAGGGCTGTCTGTGTGTTAGTGAGGGCTGTCTGTGTGTTAGTGAGGGCTGTCTGTGTGTTAGTGAGGGCTGTCTGTGTGTTAGTGAGGGCTGTCTGTGTGTTTTAGTGAGGGCTGTCTGTGTGTTAGTGAGGACTGTCTGTGTGTTAGTGAGGACTGTCTGTGTGTTTTAGTGAGGACTGTCTGTGTGTTTTAGTGAGGACTGTCTGTGTGTTTTAGTGAGGGCTGTCTGTGTGTTAGTGAGGGCTGTCTGTGTGTTAGTGAGGGCTGTCTGTGTGTTAGTGAGGGCTGTCTGTGTGTTAGTGAGGGATGTCTGTGTGTTAGTGAGGGCTGTCTGTGTGTTAGTGAGGGCTGTCTGTGTGTTAGTGAGGGCTGTCTGTGTGTTTTAGTGATGGCTGTCTGTGTGTTAGTGAGGGCTGTCTGTGTGTTAGTGAGGACTGTCTGTGTGTGTTAGTGAGGACTGTCTGTGTGTTTTAGTGAGGACTGTCTGTGTGTTTTAGTGAGGACTGTCTGTGTTTTAGTGAGGGCTGTCTGTGTGTTAGTGAGGGCTGTCTGTGTGTAAGTGAGGGCTGTCTGTGTGTTAGTGAGGGCTGTCTGTGTGTTAGTGAGGGCTGTCTGTGTGTTAGTGAGGGCTGTCTGTGTGTTAGTGAGGACTGTCTGTGTGTTAGTGAGGGCTGTCTGTGTGTTTTAGTGAGGGCTGTCTGTGTGTTTTAGTGAGGACTGTCTGTGTGTTAGTGAGGACTATCTGTGTGTTAGTGAGGACTATCTGTGTGTTAGTGAGGACTGTCTGTGTTTTAGTGAGGACTGTCTGTGTGTTAGTGAGGACTGTCTGTGTGTTAGTGAGGGCTGTCTGTGTGTTAGTGAGGGCTGTCTGTGTATTAGTGAGGGCTGTCTGTGTGTTAGTGAGGGCTGTCTGTGTTTTAGTGAGGACTGTCTGTGTGTTTTAGTGAGGACTGTCTGTGTGTTTTAGTGAGGACTGTCTGTGTGTTTTAGTGAGGACTGTCTGTGTGTTTTAGTGAGGACTGTCTGTGTGTGTTAGTGAGGACTGTCTGTGTGTGTTAGTGAGGACTGTCTGTGTGTGTTAGTGAGGACTGTCTGTGTGTTTTAGTGAGGACTGTCTGTGTGTGTTAGTGAGTACTGTCTGTGTGTTAGTGAGGGCTGTATGTGTGTTAGTGAGGGCTGTCTGTGTGTTAGTGAGGACTGTCTGTGTGTTAGTGAGGACTGTCTGTGTGCGTTAGTGAGGACTGTCTGTGTGCGTTAGTGAGGACTGTCTGTGTGCGTTAGTGAGGACTGTCTGTTGGTTTTTAGTGAGGACTGTCTGTGTTAGTGAGGACTGTCTGTGTGCGTTAGTGAGGACTGTCTGTGTGTTTTAGTGAGGACTGTGTGTGTTAGTGAGGACTGTCTGTGTTAGTGAGGGCTGTCTGTGTGTTAGTGAGGACTGTCTGTGTGTTAGTGAGGGCTGTCTGTGTGTTAGTGAGGACTGTCTGTGTTAGTGAGGGCTGTCTGTGTGTTAGTGAGGACTGTCTGTGTGTTAGTGAGGGCTGTCTGTGTGTTAGTGAGGACTGTCTGTGTTAGTGAGGGCTGTCTGTGTGTTAGTGAGGGCTGTCTGTGTGTTAGTGAGGACTGTCTGTGTATTTTGTTTACCTTCAGTCACATGAACACCATACCACTGATCCTCTCTCCTTCTCTGTCTCTCTCTCCCCTTCTCTCTCTCTGTCTGTCTGTCTGTCTCTGTCTCTGTCTCTGTCTCTGTCTCTCTCTCTCTCTCTCTCTCTCTCTCTCTCTCTCTCTCTCTCCTTCTCTGTGTCTCTCCCTCTCTCTCTCTCCCCCCTCCCTCTCTCCTCTCTCTGTTTCTAGAAGCACCATTCGTGTCCTCCATCAGATCGCCTGGCTGAGACTCAGCTGCAGGTTGACGATCTGAAAGGCATCATGGTGCGTAACATCGGTGAGTTCAGACTCCTACATCCACCACTGTATCAGGGGCTCGGGGAGAAGTGTCTAGGGTCTGAGGTGTACTTTAAGACTCCTACATCCACCACTGTATCAGGGGCTCGGGGAGAAGTGTGTAGGGTCTGAGGATCCAGTGTACTTTAAGACTCCTACATCCACCACTGTATCAGGGGCTCGGGGAGAAGTGTGTAGGGTCTGAGGATCCAGTGTACTTTAAGACTCCTACATCCACCACTGTATCAGGGGCTCGGGGAGAAGTGTCTAGGGTCTGAGGATCCAGTGTACTTTAAGACTCCTACATCCACCACTGTATTAGGGGCTCGGGGAGAAGTGTCTAGGGTCTGAGGATCCAGTGTACTTTAAGACTCCTACATCCACCACTGTATTAGGGGCTCGGGGAGAAGTGTGTAGGGTCTGAGGATCCAGTGTACTTTAAGACTCCTACATCCACCACTGTATTAGGGGCTCGGGGAGAAGTGTCTAGGGTCTGAGGATCCAGTGTACTTTAAGACTCCTACATCCACCACTGTATTAGGGGCTCGGGGAGAAGTGTCTAGGGTCTGAGGATCCAGGTTACTGTAGTTTCCTCTGTTTCCTACAGACTTGGTGGCTCAGAGGGGAGAGAAGTTGGAGTTGCTGATTGATAAAACAGAGAACCTGGTCGGCTCAGTGAGTAACAGTCTAATCTACTACGATTACTCAACTATACACCAACTATCCTGCTGCTACGCCTATAACCCGGCTCAGAGCATCACTAACTTCCTCTCTCCTCCAGTCGGTGAGTTTTAAGACCACCAGTCGTAACCTGGCCAGAGCTATGTGCATGAAGAACCTCAAACTGACTGTCGTCGTCGTGGTGGCGGTGGCACTGGTAGGTACTGTCTGTCTGTTCACCTGTGTGTGTGTGTGGTGTGTGTGTGTGTCTGTCTGTTCACCTGTGTGTGTGTGTGGTGTGTGTGTGTGTCTGTCTGTTCAACTGTGTGTGTGTGTGTGTGTCTGTCTGTTCACCTGTGTGTGGTGTGTGTGTGTGTCTGTCTGTCTGTTCACCTGTGTGTGGTGTGTGTGTGTGTGTCTGTCTGTTCACCTGTGTGTGTGTGTGGTGTGTGTGTGTCTGTCTGTTCACCTGTGTGTGTGTGTGTGTCTGTGTGTGTGTGTGTGTGTGTGTGTGTGTGTGTGTGTGTGTGTGTGTGTGTGTGTGTGTGTGTGTGTGTGTGTGTGTGTGTGTGTGTGTGTGTGTGTAAAATAGTCTGAACTATGTGCTGTGTTCTCGTCAGGTGGTCCTGTATGTAGTTTTGTCTGCAGCCTGCAGAGGACTCAGCTGGCCCGACTGCATCAGGAAATAAGAGAGGGCGAACGGGGGGAGGACGAGGAGAGAGGGGGAGGAAAAGAGGAAGCAAGAGAAAGAAGACAAGACAGCGGACCCACAGGGAAAAGAATCCCTCTCCTCTTGTCTTCCAGTCAGCAGGGAGGACAGTATCTTCTATTGGACAGGATGGTGACACCACAAGGCATCCAGATAGTGGAGATTTAACAATGTTGGGATTGTCTTGCTTTCTGTTCCTAAACAAGAGAATGAGGTGTGTTTATCTGTCCAAAGACTTGTGATTGTTGGATATGCAGCCTGAAGATATTGTGCTAGGTGAATTCAGGAAGTCCTCCAGACCATGGTCCTCTCACCCAGGGCTCTACAGGCCTAACAGCTGTCCTCCAGTCCAGACCACGGTCCTCTCACCCAGGGCTCTACAGGCCTAACAGCTGTCCTCCAGTCCAGACCACGGTCCTCTCACCCAGGGCTCTACAGGCCTACCAGCTGTCCTCCAGTCCAGACCACGGTCCTCTCACCCAGGGCTCTACAGGCCTAACAGCTGTCCTCCAGTCCAGACCACGGTCCTCTCACCCAGGGCTCTACAGGCCTAACAGCTGTCCTCCAGTCCAGACCATGGTCCTCTCACCCAGGGCTCTACAGGCCAAACAGGTGTCCTCCAGTCCAGACCACGGTCCTCTCACCCAGGGCTCTACAGGCCTAACAGCTGTCCTCCAGTCCAGTCCATGGTCCTCTCACCCAGGGCTCTACAGGCCTAACAGCTGTCCTCCAGACCATGGTCCTCTCACCCAGGGCTCTACAGGCCTAACAGCTGTCCTCCAGTCCAGACCATGGTCCTCTCACCCAGGGCTCTACAGGCCTAACAAACAGCTGTCCTCCAGTCCAGACCATGGTCCTCTCACCCAGGGCTCTACAGGCCTAACAAACAGCTGTCCTCCAGTCCAGACCACGGTCCTCTCACCCAGGGCTCTACAGGCCTAACAGCTGTCCTCCAGTACAGTCCATGGTCCTCTCACCCAGGGCTCTACAGTCCTAACAGCTGTCCTCCAGTCCAGTCCACGGTCCTCTCACCCAGGGCTCTACAGGCCTAACAGCTGTCCTCCAGTCCAGACCACGGTCCTCTCACCCAGGGCTCTACAGGCCTAACAGCTGTCCTCCAGTCCAGACCACGGTCCTCTCACCCAAGGCTCTACAGGCCTAACAGCTGTCCTCCAGTCCAGTCCATGGTCCTCTCACCCAGGGCTCTACAGGCCTAACAGCTGTCCTCCAGTCCAGACCACGGTCCTCTCATCGTGCTGTAGAGGGATGGCCAACCCAGGTCCTGGAGAGATACTGGCTGTGCAGGCTTTTGCTCCAACCTTACCCCTCTCCAGCTCCAGATTGTCGTCCCCAGTCAGTCCAGCAGATTAAGCCACTGGACCAGCATGCATCTGTACCTAGACATTTAGATGTCAGTAATATGTCTCTCTGTGTACCTGTAAGTAGGGCTGGGCGATATGGCCAATACATCATATCATGGTATTTTTCACATTTGTGACTGTATTTAATGTTTTTGATTAATAAAAGTTCAACATTTGCTTTATGAGTAGTGACCCTGGGTGGCAACACATACATTATTTTAATGGGTTTTTCTCCATTTGGATTGTTTTATACTGTTCAATTCAACTTCAAACTAAAATAATTTCCATCAATTTCTGCATTTCCTGAACTCATTTCCACATTACCACAATATGTGAAAAAATACTAGGCCTTATTTTTAACCAAATTGCGATTTTAGATCAAAACCCTTTTGGAATCATGGAAATATAATGTTTATTATAATTCTATAGTTAGAATATAAATACTAGTGGGCACTTTGATTACAGTGTTGTTTGACAATGAATGAAAATGCCATGGATGAGTTATTGTGACAGGGTCGGAACCAAAGTGATGTTCAGTGTTTCCTAGGGGACCTTAGAATCTTTGGCTACATTAAATATTTATTCATATAGCCAACATATCGATGCTTCGCCTATTCCTCTGATTTAGAAGATAGTGTTGCCCTAGCAACATGCTGCTGTAAGCCTCTACAGGACAGGCTGCATTAGCTAGCTACGTTTGCTCTGACTCAGTACTTTCATTAACTAGCCAGCTAGCTAGCGATTAGCATTAGTGGCTAACACGATTTAGCTTAAATTGCTAAGAAAACACAAACTAGCTGTTTGCAGATGTAAGAAACACAAACTAATATTTTAATTATAGAATGCTTGTGTATTTATATTAAGATTTAAAGTGGAAACAACGTCTCTGTCATCAACATTGTTGTATGTGCTGCATTGACCAGCAGACTGAACACAAGTGTCTCGTTGTCAAGCAACAACAAACCGCTCCTTGTGTGACTGGGTGGGACTGGGTCTGTGTGGAAAGAGGAGTGACGGGGTGGGACTCGGTCTGTGTGGAAAGCGGTGGGACCTGGTCTGTGTGGAAAGCGGTGTGACGGGGTGGGACCTGGTCTGCGTGGAAAGCGGTGTGACGGGGTGGGACCTGGTCTGTGTGGAAAGCGGAGTGACGGGGTGGGACCTGGTCTGTGTGGAAAGCGGAGTGACGGGGTGGGACCTGGTCTGTGTGGAAAGCGGAGTGACGGGGTGGGACCTGGTCTGTGTGGAAAGCGGTGTGACGGGGTGGGACCTGGTCTGTGTGGAAAGCGGTGTGACCTGGTCTGTGTGGAAAGCGGAGTGACGGGGTGGGACCTGGTCTGTGTGGAAAGCGGTGTGACGGGGTGGGACCTGGTCTGTGTGGAAAGCGGTGTGACGGGGTGGGACCTGGTCTGTGTGGAAAGCGGTGTGACCTGGTCTGTGTGGAAAGCGGTGTGACGGGGTGGGACCTGGTCTGTGTGGAAAGCGGTGTGACCTGGTCTGTGTGGAAAGCGGTGTGACGGGGTGGGACCTGGTCTGTGTGGAAAGCGGTGGGACGGGGTGGGACTCGGTCTGTGTGGAAAGCGGTGTGACGGGGTGGGACCTGGTCTGTGTGGAAAGCGGTGTGACCTGGTCTGTGTGGAAAGCGGAGTGACGGGGTGGGACCTGGTCTGTGTGGAAAGCGGTGTGACGGGGTGGGACCTGGTCTGTGTGGAAAGCGGTGTGACGGGGTGGGACTCGGTCTGTGTGGAAAGCGGTGTGACGGGGTGGGACCTGGTCTGTGTGGAAAGCGGTGTGACCTGGTCTGTGTGGAAAGCGGAGTGACGGGGTGGGACCTGGTCTGTGTGGAAAGCGGTGTGACGGGGTGGGACTCGGTCTGCGTGGAAAGCGGTGTGACGGGGTGGGACCTGGTCTGTGTGGAAAGAGGAGTGACGGGGTGGGACTCGGTCTGTGTGGAAAGCGGTGGGACTCGGTCTGTGTGGAAAGCGGTGTGACGGGGTGGGACCTGGTCTGTGTGGAAAGAGGAGTGACGGGGTGGGACCTGGTCTGTGTGGAAAGCGGTGGGACGGGGTGGGACCTGGTCTGTGTGGAAAGCGGTGTGACGGGGTGGGACCTGGTCTGTGTGGAAAGCGGTGTGACGGGGTGGGACTGGGTCTGTGTGGAAAGAGGAGTGACGGGGTGGGACCTGGTCTGTGTGGAAAGCGGTGGGACGGGGTGGGACCTGGTCTGTGTGGAAAGCGGTGTGACGGGGTGGGACCTGGTCTGTGTGGAAAGCGGTGTGACGGGGTGGGACTGGGTCTGTGTGGAAAGAGGAGTGACGGGGTGGGACCTGGTCTGTGGAAAGCGGTGTCAGGAAATTAGGTTAGAAAAAAGATTGAAGAAAAGGGTCTGTTATGAATCAATAGACAATATTTAATGATGTTAAATAAAATAGTTTATGCTTTTAACCAGATCTCTTCCCTGATAGGCTACCTGCTACTCTTCCTCCTCTATGATAGGCTGACCATTCCCTTACTCTGATAGGGCGCTTCAGCTCAGCCTCTCGTCCACAGCCTCCTTTCTGGTTCAGCCTTGACTCAGGAGTGCAGTACTATAGTTTTGCTCTTGTAGTACTACAGTAGTACTGTACAGAGCTGAGCTTGACCGTGGTGGAGTGGCAGAGCTTCCCACAATAAGTTGGGTGAATGTTGGCCCCTTCCTTCTGACAGAGCTGGTGTAACTGAGTCAGGTTTGTAGGCCTCCTTGCTCGCACACGGTTTTTCAGTTCTGCCCACAAATTCTCTATAGGATTGAGGTCAGGGCTTTGTGATGGCCACTCCAATACCTTGACTTTGTTGTCCTTAAGCCATTTTGCCACAACTTTGGAAGTATGCTTGGGGTCATTGTCCATTTGGAAGACCCATTTGAGACCAAGCTTTAACTTCCTGACTGATGTTTTGAGATGTTCCTTCAATATATCCACATAATTTTTGGTCCTCATGATACCATCTATTTTGTGAAGTGCACCAGTCCCTCCTGCAGCAAAGCACCCCCACAACATGATGCTGCCACCCCCATGCTTCACGGTTGGGATGGTGTTCTTCGGCTTGCAAGAATCCCCCTTTTTCCTCCAACGATAACGATGGTCATTATGGCCAAACAGCTCTATTTGTGTTTCATCAGACCAGAGGACCTTTCTCCAAAAAGTACAATCGTTGTCCCCATGTGCAGTTGCAAACCATAGTCTGGCTTTTTTATGGTGGTTTTGGAGCAGTGACTTCTTCCTTGCTGAGCGGCCTTTCAGGTTATGTCGATATAGGACTCGTTTTAATGTGGATATAGATACTTTTGTACCTGTTTCCTCCAGCATCTTCACAAGGTCCTTTGCTGTTGTTCTGGGATTGATTTGCACTTTTCACACCAAAGTACGTTCATCTCTAGGAGACAGAACGCGTCTCCTTCCTGAACGGTATGACGGCTGTGTGGTCCCGTGGTGTTTATACTTGCGTACTATTGTTTGTACAGATGAACGTGGTACCTTCAGGTGTTTGGAAATTGCTCCCAAGGATGAACCAGACTTGTGGAGGTCTACAATTCTTTTTCTGAGGTCTTGGCTGATTTCTTTTGATTTTCCCATGATGTCAAGCAAAGAGGCACTGAGCTTGAAGGTAGGCCTTGAAATACATCCACAGGTACACCTCCAATTGACTCAAATGATGTCAATTAGCCTATCAGAAGCTTCTAAAGCCATGACATCATTTTCTGGAATTTTCCAAGCTGTTTACATTTACATTTAAGTCATTTAGCAGACGCTCTTATCCAGAGCGACTTACAAATTGGTGCATTGACCTTATGACATCCAGTGGAACAGCCACTTTACAATAGTGCATCTAAATCTTTTAAGGGAGGATTGCTTAAAGAGGTGGGGTTTCAGGTGTCTCCAGAAGGTGGTGATTGACTCCGCTGTCCTGGCGTCGTGAGGGAGTTTGTTCCACCATTGGGGTGCCAGAGCAGCGAACAGTTTTGACTGGGCTGAGCGGGAACTGTACTTCCTCAGTGGTAGGGAGGCGAGCAGGCCAGAGGTGGATGAACGCAGTGCCCTTGTTTGGGTGTAGGGCCTGATCAGAGCCTGAAGGTACTGAGATGCCGTTCCCCTCACAGCTCCGTAGGCAAGCACCATGGTCTTGTAGAGGATGCAAGCGTCAACTGGAAGCCAGTGGAGAGAGCGGAGGAGCGGGGTGACGTGATAGAACTTGGGAAGGTTGAACACCAGACGGGCTGCGGCGTTCTGGATGAGTTGTAGGGGTTTAATGGCACAGGCAGGGAGCCCAGCCAACAGCGAGTTGCAGTAATCCAGACGGGAGATGACAAGTGCCTGGATTAGGACCTGCGCCGCTTCCTGTTCGAGGCAGGGTCGTACTCTGCGGATGTTGTAGAGCATGAACCTACAGGAACGGGCCACCGCCTTGATGTTAGTTGAGAACGACAGGGTGTTGTCCAGGATCACGCCAAGGTTCTTAGCGCTCTGGGAGGAGGACACAATGGTGTTGTCAACCGTGATGGCGAGTTGTTTAAAGGCAGTCAACTTAGTGTATGTAAACTTCTGACCCTCTGGAATTGTGATACAGTGAAATATTCTGTCTGTAAACATCTCTCTCTCCCAATCTCCCTGGAAAAATGACTAGTGTCATGCACATGCACATGTCCTCCCGGGTGGCGCAGTGGTCTAGGGCACTGCATCGCAGTGCTAGCTACGCCACCAGAGTCTCTGGGTTGGCGCCCAGGCTGGGCTGGGTTCGCGCCCAGGCTCTGTCGCAGCCGGCCGCAACCGGGAGGAACGTGGGGCGACGCACAATTGGCATAGCGTTGTCCGGGTTAGGGAGGGTTTGGCCGGTAGGGATATCCTTGTCTCTGTATGTAAAATGAAAAAAAAATGTAATAAAATGTATGCACTCTACTGTAAGTCGCTCTGGATAAGAGCGTCTGCTAAATGACTAAAATGTAAAATGTAAATGTAAGTAGATGTCCTAACCGACTTACCAAAACTAGTTGGTTGACAAGAAATTTGTGGAGTGGTTGAAAAACGAGTGTATGTAAACTTCTGACTTCATCTGTATGTGTGATAACCATTGTATGCTTCCAATGTGCAATGGGGGAAACGTACTGGTTAAATGGAGATGTTTTAGTTCTCAGGCTGAGAATCAGCACCTGCTGATAGTGACCCAGCCTCAAGGCCGAGGTAGTAGAGTGAGAAACCACGGTCTAGACCTGCTGATAGTGACCCAGCCTCAAGGCCGAGGTAGTAGAGTGAGAAACCACGGTCTAGACCTGCTGATAGTGACCCAGCCTCAAGGCCGAGGTAGTAGAGTGAGAAACCACGGTCTAGACCTGCTGATAGTGACCCAGCCTCAAGGCCGAGGTAGTAGAGTGAGAAACCACGGTCTAGACCTGCTGATAGTGACCCAGCCTCAAGGCCGAGGTAGTAGAGTGAGAAACCACGGTCTAGACCTGCTGATAGTGACCCAGCCTCAAGGCCGAGGTAGTAGAGTGAGAAACCACGGTCTAGACCTGCTGATAGTGACCCAGCCTCAAGGCCGAGGTAGTAGAGTGAGAAACCACGGTCTAGACCTGCTGATAGTGACCCAGCCTCAAGGCCGAGGTAGTAGAGTGAGAAACCACGGTCTAGACCTGCTGATAGTGACCCAGCCTCAAGGCCGAGGTAGTAGAGTGAGAAACCACGGTCTAGACCTGCTGATAGTGACCCAGCCTCAAGGCCGAGGTATTAGAGTGAGAAACCACGGTCTAGACCTGCTGATAGTGACCCAGCCTCAAGGCCGAGGTAGTAGAGTGAGAAACCACGGTCTAGACCTGCTGATAGTGACCCAGCCTCAAGGCCGAGGTAGTAGAGTGAGAAACCACGGTCTAGACCTGCTGATAGTGACCCAGCCTCAAGGCCGAGGTAGTAGAGTGAGAAACCACGGTCTAGACCTGCTGATAGTGACCCAGCCTCAAGGCCGAGGTAGTAGAGTGAGAAACCACGGTCTAGACCTGCTGATAGTGACCCAGCCTCAAGGCCGAGGTAGTAGAGTGAGAAACCACGGTCTAGACCTGCTGATAGTGACCCAGCCTCAAGGCCGAGGTAGTAGAGTGAGAAACCACGGTCTAGACCTGCTGATAGTGACCCAGCCTCAAGGCCGAGGTAGTAGAGTGAGAAACCACGGTCTAGACCTGCTGATAGTGACCCAGCCTCAAGGCCGAGGTAGTAGAGTGAGAAACCACGGTCTAGACCTGCTGATAGTGACCCAGCCTCAAGGCCGAGGTAGTAGAGTGAGAAACCACGGTCTAGACCTGCTGATAGTGACCCAGCCTCAAGGCCGAGGTAGTAGAGTGAGAAACCACGGTCTAGACCTGCTGATAGTGACCCAGCCTCAAGGCCGAGGTAGTAGAGTGAGAAACCACGGTCTAGACCTGCTGATAGTGACCCAGCCTCAAGGCCGAGGTAGTAGAGTGAGAAACCAGTCTAGACATGTTTTACTCATCTAGACACTTTGTATCTAATCCAATGCAACAATGTTAAGATATGATTGACGGTAGGTTGTTTAAAGAGTGTTGTCTCCTGTTTCTCCACACAGATCTTCACTATAGACTACCGAGGTACTCTGTATGTGAATCTCTGTCTGCAATTGCATTTTATTACTAAAGAGTTTTATGAAGGAGGGGTCTACAAACAAACAAACAAGAAGAATAGAATAAAGGAGGTGAGCCTGACTTGGTGATGAACACTCCTGCTCCTACAGCGCCCCCAAGTGGACCTGCGCTGCGACCACAGCCCATAGTTTCTTATGTACATTTTCCCGCTCAAACGTATTCGAACCCACAACCTTGGGGCTCACCCAGAATGCTATGCAATGCTGAGGGTGTGGACAATTTGGACACATGAGGAACCAATGTCCACAAAATCCTCAAGTATGGGCTACAACACCTGGAGTGACCCGAAGAGGGAGAGGAATTTCAGAGGAGGAAACCAACAACAAGGTGGATATCAAGCAGCAACCCCGAACCTATGGAGGACCTCCCCAGCAGGCAGGTTACCAGCCTGGTCCTGGCCAAGGAGGACACAGAGGAAATCGACCACAGAGAGGGGGAAGAGGAGGTGTCCGGCCACAAGGACATCGACCACAGAGAGGGGGAAGAGGAGGTGTCCGGCCACAAGGACATCGACCACAGAGAGGGGGAAGAGGAGGTGTCCGGCCACAAGGAAATCGACCACAGAGAGGGGGAAGAGGAGGTGTCCGGCCACAAGGACATCAAACAGAGTTTTTCTGATTCTGCTTATGTAATATGGGTTTGTTTCTCCTGGTGTCTGGAGGAGTAGGGGGTTTGTCTCTCCTGGTGTCTGGAGGAGTAGGGGTTTGTCTCCTGGTGTCTGGAGGAGTAGGGGTTTTGTCTCTCCTGGTGTCTGGAAGAGTAGGGGTTTGTCTCTCCTGGTGTCTGGAGGAGTAGGGGGTTTGTTTCTCCTGGTGTGGTGTCTGGAGGAGTAGGGGTTTGTCTCTCCTGGTGTCTGGAGGAGTAGGGGGTTTGTCTCTCCTGGTGTCTGGAGGAGTAGGGGGTTGTCTCTCCTGGTGTCTGGAGGAGTAGGGGGTTTGTCTCTCCTGGTGTCTGGAGGAGTAGGGGGTTTGTCTCTCCTGGTGTCTGGAGGAGTAGGGGGTTTGTCTCTCCTGGTGTGGTGTCTGGAGGAGTAGGGGTTTGTTTCTCCTGGTGTGGTGTCTGGAGGAGTAGGGGTTTGTCTCTCCTGGTGTCTGGAGGAGTAGGGGGTTTGTCTCTCCTGGTGTCTGGAGGAGTAGGGGGTTTGTCTCTCCTGGTGTCTGGAGGAGTAGGGGTTTGTCTCTCCTGGTGTCTGGAGGAGTAGGGGTTTGTCTCTCCTGGTGTCTGGAGGAGTAAGGGGTTTGTCTCCTGGTGTCTGGAGGAGTAGGGGTTTGTCTCTCCTGGTGTCTGGAGGAGTAGGGGTTTGTCTATCCTGGTGTGGTGTCTGGAGGAGTAGGGGGTTTGTCTCCTGGTATGGTGTTTGGAGGAGTAGGGGGTTTGTCTCTCCTGGTATGGTGTCTGGAGGAGTAGGGGGTTTGTCTCTCCTGGTGTCTGGAGGAGTAGGGGGTTTGTCTCCTGGTGTCTGGAGGAGTAGGGGGTTTGTCTCTCCTGGTGTCTGGAGGAGTAGGGGTTTGTCTCTCCTGGTGTCTGGAGGAGTAGGGGGTTTGTCTCCTGGTGTCTGGAGGAGTAGGGGGTTTGTCTCTCCTGGTGTCTATAGGAGTAGGGGGTTTGTCTCTCCTGGTGTCTGGAGGAGTAGGGGTTTGTCTCCTGGTGTCTATAGGAGTAGGGGGTTTGTCTCTCCTGGTGTCTGGAGGAGTAGGGGTTTGTCTCTCCTGGTGTCTGGAGGAGTAGGGGTTTGTTTCTCCTGGTGTCTGGAGGAGTAGGGGGTTTGTCTCCTGGTGTCTGGAGGAGTAGGGGGTTTGTCTCTCCCGGTGTCTGGAGGAGTAGGGGTTTGTCTCTCCTGGTGTCTGGAGGAGTAGGGGTTTGTCTCCTGGTGTCTATAGGAGTAGGGGGTTTGTCTCTCCTGGTGTCTGGAGGAGTAGGGGGTTTGTCTCTCCTGGTGTGGTGTCTGGAGGAGTAGGGGGTTTGTCTCTCCTGGTGTCTGGAGGATTAGGGGTTTGTCTCTCCTGGTGTCTGGAGGAGTAGGGGTTTGTCTTTCCTGGCATGGTGTCTGGAGGAGTATGGGTTTGTCTCTCCTGGTGTCTGGAGGAGTAGGGGTTTGTCTCTCCTGGCATGGTGTCTGGAGGAGTAGGGGTTTGTCTCTCCTGGCATGGTGTCTGGAGGAGTAGGGGGTTTGTCTCTCCTGGTGTCTGGAGGAGTAGGGGGTTTGTCTCTCCTGGTGTCTGGAGGAGTAGGGGTTTGTCTCTCATGGTGTCTGGAGGAGTAGGGGGTTTGTCTCTCCTGGTGTGGTGTCTGGAGGAGTAGGGGTTTGTCTCTCCTGGTGTGGTGTCTGGAGGAGTAGGGGTTTGTTTCTCCTGGTGTGGTGTCTGGAGGAGTAGGGGTTTGTCTCTCCTGGTGTCTGGAGGAGTAGGGGGTTTGTCTCTCCTGGTGTCTGGAGGAGTAGGGGGTTTGTCTCTCCTGGTGTCTGGAGGAGTAGGGGTTTGTCTCCTGGTGTCTGGAGGAGTAGGGGGTTTGTCTCTCCTGGTGTCTGGAGGAGTAGGGGGTTTGTCTCTCCTGGTATGGTGTCTGGAGGAGTAGGGGGTTTGTCTCCTGGTGTCTGGAGGAGTAGGGGTTTGTCTCCTGGTGTCTGGAGGAGTAGGGGTTTGTCTCTCCTGGTGTCTGGAGGAGTAGGGGTTTGTCTCTCCTGGTGTCTGGAGGAGTAGGGGTTTGTCTCTCCTGGTGTCTGGAGGAGTAGGGGTTTGTCTCTCCTGGTGTCTGGAGGAGTAGGGGTTTTGTCTCTCCTGGTGTCTGGAGGAGTAGGGGTTTGTCTCTCCTGGTGTCTGGAGGAGTAGGGGGTTTGTTTCTCCTGGTGTGGTGTCTGGAGGAGTAGGGGTTTGTCTCTCCTGGTGTCTGGAGGAGTAGGGGGTTTGTCTCTCCTGGTGTCTGGAGGAGTAGGGGGTTGTCTATCCTGGTGTCTGGAGGAGTAGGGGGTTTGTCTCTCCTGGTGTCTGGAGGAGTAGGGGGTTTGTCTCTCCTGGTGTCTGGAGGAGTAGGGGGTTTGTCTCTCCTGGTGTGGTGTCTGGAGGAGTAGGGGTTTGTTTCTCCTGGTGTGGTGTCTGGAGGAGTAGGGGTTTGTCTCTCCTGGTGTCTGGAGGAGTAGGGGGTTTGTCTCTCCTGGTGTCTGGAGGAGTAGGGGGTTTTTCTCTCCTGGTGTCTGGAGGAGTAGGGGTTTGTCTCTCCTGGTGTCTGGAGGAGTAGGGGTTTGTCTCTCCTGGTGTCTGGAGGAGTAAGGGGTTTGTCTCCTGGTGTCTGGAGGAGTAGGGGTTTGTCTCTCCTGGTGTCTGGAGGAGTAGGGGTTTGTCTCTCCTGGTGTGGTGTCTGGAGGAGTAGGGGGGTTGTCTCCTGGTATGGTGTCTGGAGGAGTAGGGGGTTTGTCTCTCCTGGTATGGTGTCTGGAGGAGTAGGGGGTTTGTTTCTCCTGGTGTCTGGAGGAGTAGGGGGTTTGTCTCCTGGTGTATGGAGGAGTAGGGGGTTTGTCTCTCCTGGTGTCTGGAGGAGTAGGGGTTTGTCTCTCCTGGTGTCTGGAGGAGTAGGGGGTTTGTCTCCTGGTGTCTGGAGGAGTAGGGGGTTTGTCTCTCCTGGTGTCTATAGGAGTAGGGGGTTTGTCTCTTCTGGTGTCTGGAGGAGTAGGGGTTTGTCTCCTGGTGTCTATAGGAGTAGGGGGTTTGTCTCTCCTGGTGTCTGGAGGAGTAGGGGTTTGTCTCTCCTGGTGTCTGGAGGAGTAGGGGTTTGTTTCTCCTGGTGTCTGGAGGAGTAGGGGGTTTGTCTCCTGGTGTCTGGAGGAGTAGGGGGTTTGTCTCTCCTGGTGTCTGGAGGAGTAGGGGTTTGTCTCTCCTGGTGTCTGGAGGAGTAGGGGTTTGTCTCCTGGTGTCTATAGGAGTAGGGGGTTTGTCTCTCCTGGTGTCTGGAGGAGTAGGGGGTTTGTCTCTCCTGGTGTGGTGTCTGGAGGAGTAGGGGGTTTGTCTCTCCTGGTGTCTGGAGGATTAGGGGTTTGTCTCTCCTGGTGTTTGGAGGAGTAGGGGTTTGTCTCTCCTGGCATGGTGTCTGGAGGAGTAGGGGGTTTGTCTCTCCTGGTGTCTGGAGGAGTAGGGGTTTGTCTCTCCTGGCATGGTGTCTGGAGGAGTAGGGTTTTGTCTCTCCTGGCATGGTGTCTGGAGGAGTAGGGCGTTTATCTCTCCTGGTGTCTGGAGGAGTAGGGGGTTTGTCTCTCCTGGTGTCCGGAGGAGTAGGGGTTTGTCTCTCATGGTGTCTGGAGGAGTAGGGGGTTTGTCTCTCCTGGTGTGGTGTCTGGAGGAGTAGGGGTTTGTCTCTCCTGGTGTGGTGTCTGGAGGAGTAGGGGTTTGTTTCTCCTGGTGTGGTGTCTGGAGGAGTAGGGGTTTGTCTCTCCTGGTGTCTGGAGGAGTAGGGGGTTTGTCTCTCCTGGTGTCTGGAGGAGTAGGGGGTTGTCTCTCCTGGTGTCTGGAGGAGTAGGGGGTTTGTCTCTCCTGGTGTCTGGAGGAGTAGGGGGTTTGTCTCTCCTGGTGTCTGGAGGAGTAGGGGGTTTGTCTCTCCTGGTGTGGTGTCTGGAGGAGTAGGGGTTTGTTTCTCCTGGTGTGGTGTCTGGAGGAGTAGGGGTTTGTCTCTCCTGGTGTCTGGAGGAGTAGGGGGTTTGTCTCTCCTGGTGTCTGGAGGAGTAGGGGGTTTGTCTCTCCTGGTGTCTGGAGGAGTAGGGGTTTGTCTCTCCTGGTGTCTGGAGGAGTAGGGGTTTGTCTCTCCTGGTGTCTGGAGGAGTAAGGGGTTTGTCTCCTGGTGTCTGGAGGAGTAGGGGTTTGTCTCTCCTGGTGTCTGGAGGAGTAGGGGTTTGTCTCTCCTGGTGTGGTGTCTGGAGGAGTAGGGGGGTTGTCTCCTGGTATGGTGTCTGGAGGAGTAGGGGGTTTGTCTCTCCTGGTGTCTGGAGGAGTAGGGGGTTTGTCTCTCCTGGTGTCTGGAGGAGTAGGGGGTTTGTCTCCTGGTGTCTGGAGGAGTAGGGGGTTTGTCTCTCCTGGTGTCTGGAGGAGTAGGGGTTTGTCTCTCCTGGTGTCTGGAGAAGTAGGGGGTTTGTCTCCTGGTGTCTGGAGGAGTAGGGGGTTTGTCTCTCCTGGTGTCTATAGGAGTAGGGGGTTTGTCTCTCCTGGTGTCTGGAGGAGTAGGGGTTTGTCTCCTGGTGTCTATAGGAGTAGGGGGTTTGTCTCTCCTGGTGTCTGGAGGAGTAGGGGTTTGTCTCTCCTGGTGTCTGGAGGAGTAGGGGTTTGTTTCTCCTGGTGTCTAAGGGAGTAGGGGGTTTGTCTCCTGGTGTCTGGAGGAGTAGGGGGTTTGTCTCTCCTGGTGTCTGGAGAGGTAGGGGTTTGTCTCTCCTGGTGTCTGGAGGAGTAGGGGTTTGTCTCCTGGTGTCTATAGGAGTAGGGGGTTTGTCTCTCCTGGTGTCTGGAGGAGTAGGGGGTTTGTCTCTCCTGGTGTGGTGTCTGGAGGAGTAGGGGGTTTGTCTCTCCTGGTGTCTGGAGGATTAGGGGTTTGTCTCTCCTGGTGTCTGGAGGAGCAGGGGTTTGTCTCTCCTGGCATGGTGTCTGGAGGAGTAGGGGGTTTGTCTCTCCTGGTGTCTGGAGGAGTAGGGGTTTGTCTCTCCTGGCATGGTGTCTGGAGGAGTAGGGTTTTGTCTCTCCTGGCATGGTGTCTGGAGGAGTAGGGGGTTTGTCTCTCCTGGTGTCTGGAGGAGTAGGGGGTTTGTCTCTCCTGGTGTCTGGAGGAGTAGGGGTTTGTCTCTCATGGTGTCTGGAGGAGTAGGGGGTTTGTCTCTCCTGGTGTGGTGTCTGGAGGAGTAGGGGTTTGTCTCTCCTGGTGTGGTGTCTGGAGGAGTAGGGGTTTGTTTCTCCTGGTGTGGTGTCTGGAGGAGTAGGGGTTTGTCTCTCCTGGTGTCTGGAGGAGTAGGGGGTTTGTCTCTCCTGGTGTCTGGAGGAGTAGGGGGTTTGTCTCTCCTGGTGTCTGGAGGAGTAGGGGTTTGTCTCCTGGTGTCTGGAGGAGTAGGGGGTTTGTCTCTCCTGGTGTCTGGAGGAGTAGGGGGTTTGTCTCCTGGTGTCTGGAGGAGTAGGGGGTTTGTCTCCTGGTGTCTGGAGGAGTAGGGGGTTTGTCTCTCCTGGTGTCTGGAGGAGTAGGGGGTTTGTCTCTCCTGGTGTCTGGAGGAGTAGGGGGTTTGTCTCTCCTGGTGTGGTGTCTGGAGGAGTAGGGGGTTTGTCTCTCCTGGTGTCTGGAGGAGTAGGGGTTTGTCTCTCCTGGTGTCTGGAGGAATAGGGGGTTTGTCTCTCCTGGTGTCTGGAGGAGTAGGGGGTTTGTCTCCTGGTGTCTGGAGGAGTAGGGGTTTGTCTCTCCTTGTGTCTGGATGAGTAGGGGGTTTGTCTCTCCTGGTGTCTGGAGGAGTAGGGGGGTTGTCTCCTGGTGTCTGGAGGAGTAGGGGTTTGTCTCCTGGTGTCTGGAGGAGTAGGGGGTTTGTCTCTCCTGGTGTGGTGTCTGGAGGAGTAGGGGTTTGTCTCTCCTGGTGTCTGGAGGAGTAGGGGGTTTGTCTCTCCTGGTGTCTGGAGGAGTAGGGGGTTTGTCTCTCCTGGTGTGGTGTCTGGAGGAGTAGGGGTTTGTCTCTCCTGGTGTCTGGAGGAGTAGGGGTTTGCCTCTCCTGGTGTGGTGTCTGGAGGAGTAGGGGTTTGTCTCTCCTGGTGTCTGGAGGAGTAGGGGGTTTGTCTCCTGGTGTCTGGAGGAGTAGGGGTTTGTCTCCTGGTGTCTGGAGGAGTAGGGGTTTGTCTCCTGGTGTCTGGAGGAGTAGGGGTTTTCCCAATGCTTGTGCTAGTCCTATTCATAATATAACTATGGTTTCAGATCTATTGGAGGCTATGATGCTGCCCTCCTTTGGCTATCGTGAAGGTTGCTGCTCACACTGGGGGGAAAGATTTTGTGAATATGGCTAACGCCATCGCAGATGAGACTGCTAAATTGACTGCTTCAAAGTGTCACAGCCCCTCCATGCTCTTCTCTGCTACTGTTGGGAAAGACACTGATGATTTGGCATCCAAACGGGCTTTAGATGTTGGTTCTCATGGCAACAGCGGGGTTGTAAACTTGACCCCGTTTCAAAATATTTGGAGACAGACTCTGTCTGGCAGATCGTGTTATTGCCTCTGTTTGCCAAGTGGCCCATGGTATGGCCCATTTGTTAAGGGGGATATGATAGAAGCAATTTCTTTGGATTGGTTTTGTCCAAATTTGACTCAGCATGTGAAACAGTTTCTGTTTCGATGTGCTACGTGCATGTGATTTAACATTCCCAAAGGAACTCCTCTGAAACCAGGTCATTTCCCTGGTTTCCCAAATGGTCCCAAGAGGACCATTTGTCCATCTTGCCATGGATGTTATAGATTTTGCAGAAAGAAAAGAAAGGGTACTGTTTCCTTACTGACAGGTTCACCAGGTGGATGGAGGTATTTCCCACCACACACTGTGATGCTAAGACAGTAGCAAAGCTACTAGTGAGGGAGATAATACCTGGATGTGGTGTTCCTGAGGTTTTATCTGCAGACAATGGTACCCACTCCACTGGTGATGTAGTGACGCAGGTAGCCATAATGATGGGAGTGGACCAGACGTTTGTGTCCATCTACCACCCCCAGAGTAATGTCCTGTCAACATTTCATGTGGTGTACACCCCAGGCCTTTATTTGGGCCTTTATTAACACCCCAGGCCTTTATTCGGGCCTTTATTAACACCCCAGGCCTTTATTAACACCCCCGGCCTTTATTCAGGCCTTTATTAACACCCCAGGCCTTTATTCGGGCCTTTATTAACACCCCAGGCCTTTATTTGGGCCTTTATTAACACCCCAGGCCTTTATTCGGGCCTTTATTAACACCCCAGGCCTTTATTCAGGCCTTTATTAACACCCCAGGCCTTTATTCGGGCCTTTATTAACACCCCAGGCCTTTATTCGGGCCTTTATGAACACCCCAGGCCTTTATGAACACCACAGGCCTTTATGAACACCCCAGGCCTTTATGAACACCCCAGGCCTTTATGAACACCCCAGGCCTTTATTCGGGCCTTTATGAACACCCCAGGCCTTTATGAACACCAGCGGTAAACAATCCACCCAAGATGTATTGGTGGAGTGGCATGCCTTAGCTAACCCTTGTTTAATGGATTGGTTAGCTCTCTCGAGACTAAAGACTTGAAAAAGATGAAGACCAAAACCCTGAAGAACCAACTGTTTTACATGATCAGCAAGATTGTGTTGTAAATAAACACCAATGCCATGATTACTGTATGCTTGCAATGCACAAAAGGGGGGAAAAGTACTGGGTAAATGGAGATGTACTGTTTTAGTTCTCAGGCTGAGAATCAGCACCTGCCGATAGTGACCCAGCCTCAAGGCCGAGGTAGTAGAGTGAGAAACCAGTCTAGACATGTTTTACTCATCTAGACACTTTGTATCTAATCCAATGCAACAATGTTAAGATATGATTGATGGTAGGTTGTTTAAAGAGTGTTGTCTCCTGTTTCTCCACACAGATCTTCACTATAGACTACCGAGGTACTCTGTATGTGAATCTCTGTCTGCAATTGCATTTTATTACTAAAGCGTTTCATACCAAGGTTACTGCCACAAGAGGGATGCCACCCTGAAATACGAGGTATAATCAAGTGCTTGTCAAATTGTGAATGAGTGACTGATGTAATGTGTACAGCAGCATTTCTTAAAGTATGGGTCACGGACCTATTCATGGTGGGTCGCGACGTAAATGTGGAATAATTTCATTAATTACTGGAATTGATTTGTGCAACTGCGCTCTCGGTTCATTGCTGCTTATCAGCAGTCCCTGTTCAGTTTGGCAGCTGCGGAGTGGGCGAGGTTGTAGAGGAAGAGATGCCCGGTGTGCTTCGCTGTGGATCTTTTTTCTGCAGTTTTCTTGAAAACCACGACCCGCGCTGCAGCGCTGACACCGCTCGCCGTCACTCACCGCTGTCACGAAATGGACTCATGCTCCCCACCAGTTCTGACTGAGCTCAATAGTCATGAAACGCAAATACAGTGATGACTTTTTGTCTCTTTCATACAAACTTTGAGAAATAACGAGGAGCGCCCACAATGTGTTTTGTGTGGGGAAGTGCTTAGAAATGAGTCTCTCAAAACGAACAAATTAATAAAAGGATACGTCCTGACCAAACATCCACAGCGGTAAACGCAGGGAGTTCTGTCAGAACAGGGCAGAATGATTCAGGAAACAGGGCTTCGACAGTGGAAAAGCAAGTCAGCTAGCAAGGCATTGTTGTCATTTTATATCAGGTGATGATAAGCAGAAATAAGGGAGTACTATCTCTCATAGTATTAGATGTGAGTTTCTCTTTCAAACAATCCCCTGGCCTTGTAACGTTACACAGCTAATAGCTAACGTTAGCCACAGCAAGCTAACTAGCTATTGATAGTGCAACCCTAAGTAACAGTACAGATGAAAATGAAAAGTTATCAGGCCCATTTTACTGTAGAAATTATGGTTGAAAACAAGTCTAGGTTGGAACGGTTGCTGAAATCATTTTTATTCTGAACTGGAATAAACTGAAGCAAGATGCTTTTTGAGGCAAACACACAGTTCTGGGTTCCTCATCTACAACAGGAAGTGGTCTCCTGTCTGACTGAGAACCCACTCACACAGTTCTGGGTTGTTCATCTACAACAGGAAGTGGTCTCCTGTCTGACTGAGAACCCACTCTCAAAGTTCTGGGTTGTTTAATCTACAACAGGAAGTGGTCTCCTGCCTGACTGAGAACCCACTCTCAAAGTTCTGGGTTGTTTCATCTACAACAGGAAGTGGTCTCCTGTCTGACTGAGAACCCACTCACACAGTTCTGGGTTGTTCATCTACAACAGGAAGTGGTTTCCTGTCTGACTGAGAACCCACTCACACAGTTCTGGGTTGTTCATCTACAACAGGAAGTGGTCTCCTGTCTGACTGAGAACCCACTCACACAGTTCTGGGTTGTTCATCTACAACAGGAAGTGGTCTCCTGCCTGACTGAGAACCCACTCACACTGTTCTGGGTTGTTCATCTACAACAGGAAGTGGTCTCCTGTCTGACTGAGAACCGGTTCTGGGTTGATCCTCTACAACAGGAAGTGGTCTCCTGCCTGACTGAGAACCGGTTCTGGGTTGATCCTCTACAACAGGAAGTGGTCTCCTGCCTGACTGAGAACCCACTCTCAAAGTTCTGGGTTGTTCATCTACAACAGGAAGTGGTCTCCTGCCTGACTGAGAACCGGTTCTGGGTTGATCCTCTACAACAGGAAGTGGTCTCCTGCCTGACTGAGAACCCACTCTCAAAGTTCTGGGTTGATCATCTACAACAGGAAGTGGTCTCCTGCCTGACTGAGAACCCACTCTCAAAGTTCTGGGTTGATCATCTACAACAGGAAGTGGTCTCCTGCCTGACTGAGAACCGGTTCTGGGTTGATCCTCTACAACAGGAAGTGGTCTCCTGCCTGACTGAGAACCCACTCTCAAAGTTCTGGGTTGTTCATCTACAACAGGAAGTGGTCTCCTGTCTGACTGAGAACCCACTCACACAGTTCTGGGTTGTTCATCTACAACAGGAAGTGGTCTCCTGCCTGCCTGAGAACCCACTCACACAGTTCTGGGTTGTTCATCTACAACAGGAAGTGGTCTCCTGCCTGACTGAAGAAGCAGTAGATGTTCTGATCCAATTTGGCACCACATACCTATGTGAGTCAGGTTTCTCTAGTACAGAAACAGTCTCCATGCTGAGCATGACCTCAGTGTAACACTGTCTAAAACAGAGCCCAGAATAGACCTGCTGAAAACGTCAACCAACCACACACCTCTCATTAGGACTGTGTTTTCTGGGCTACACCTGTGTGATGTGACCAATCAGTTTATTCAGTTCCAACCTAGACTGTCTATCAACAGTACTTTATGCAGTAGGATGTGCAGTAGGATGTACAGTAGTTTTGAATTGTTTATCTGTAATGTTCCTTAGTGTTGCACGGTCAAAAAGCCTGTGTGATGTGATCGATCTGTTTATTCCAGTTCAGAATTAACATTATGTCTTGTATTTTAACACAAACGGTTCCAACCTAGACAGGTACGTAAGAATAAAGTCAATAAAAATATATTTATGGGTATTTCATTGATATTTGTTTTTGTCTATGTTGCATTTTTTTTTAGGCATAAGGGCAATGAAATGTTCCGATATTTATGTATAGTTGCACATTTTCCTAAGCTTGGGTACCAGGAAAACACTTTCTCATTTGGGTCCCAGGCTGAAAGAGTTGGAGAACCGCTGGTGTACAGCCTTCTCAAAATACAAAGCAGAGATCATGCCTTTCAAGAAACTTGTTTCAAATCATCATTAGAGTCTCATCATGCAGCCTTACAATGTATTAAATCTAAACATAAAGACCAACGTTTGTAGAACAACTAAAGTTACATTAATAACTCTAAATTAAACATATAGGAGGACCTGTTTCTTTGTTAACCGCTCAACACAGAATAGCCGCACGTGCGCACTCCCTCAAATCACTTGGAGAAAATATCCTTTCTGTTTTATTCAGCTTTGTTCAATTATATTCTTCATACTATAAAATAATATTAAATGATGCCACGGAATTCTAACCAAATCTTGTCTGCTATATTAACTAGTGTAGCCCACAGCCAGATCAGGACCTGCTAAATGAACTAGTGTAGCCCACAGCCAGATCAGGACCTGCTAAATGAACTAGTGTAGCCCACAGCCAGATCAGGACCTGCTAAATGAACTAGTGTAGCCCACAGCCACATGGCATAGCCAGATCAGGACCTGCTAAATGAACTAGTGTAGCCCACAGCCAGATCAGGACCTGCTAAATGAACTAGTGTAGCCCACAGTCAGATCAGGACCTGCTAAATGAACTAGTGTAGCCCACAGCCATATGGCATAGCCAGATCAGGACCTGCTAAATGAACTAGTGTAGCCCACAGCCAGATCAGGACCTGCTAAATGAACTAGTGTAGCCCACAGCCATATGGCATAGCCAGATCAGGACCTGCTAAATGAACTAGTGTCGCCCACAGCCAGATCAGGACCTGCTAAATGAACTAGTGTAGCCCACAGCCATATGGTATAGCCAGATCAGGACCTGCTAAATGAACTAGTGTAGCCCACAGCCAGATCAGGACCTGCTTAATGAACTAGTGTAGCCCACAGCCAGATCAGGACCTGCTAAATGAACTAGTGTAGCCCACAGCCAGATCAGGACCTGCTTAATGAACTAGTGTAGCCCACAGCCAGATCAGGACCTGCTTAATGAACTAGTGTAGCCCACAGCCAGATCAGGACCTGCTTAATGAACTAGTGTAGCCCACAGCCAGATCAGGACCTGCTTAATGAACTAGTGTAGCCCACAGCCAGATCAGGACCTGCTTAATGAACTAGTGTAGCCCACAGCCAGATCAGGACCTGCTAAATGAACTAGTGTAGCCCACAGCCAGATCAGGACCTGCTAAATGAACTAGTGTCGCCCACAGACATATGGCATAGTCAGATCAGGACCTAACATAATGACAACTAAGAGTATGCTATTCTGTTCTTCTGAAATAGACTACATTTTCTTCATATCATGATTCTTTAGAGCTGTCTAAAATAAATGATGGATTTATTGTGGTGTAGGTTATATTACATGGATTTATTAGACTTCTTAACATGTAGATGTTCCAAAGGTCTGCATCGGTGGCAATAACGTGAGAACGACAGTTATTGTCTTGACAATCACTGGCTGATTAAATTTCGTGACCGCCACAGCTCTAGTTAGTCCTCAGGCTGGTTAGGGTTGGTTAGTCCTCAGGTTGGTTAGGGTCGGTTAGTCCTCAGGCTGGTTAGGGTTGGTTAGTCCTCAGGTTGGTTAGGGTCGGTTAGTCCTCAGGCTGGTTAGGGTTGGTTAGTCCTCAGGTTGGTTAGGGTCGGTTAGTCCTCAGGTTGGTTAGGGTCGGTTAGTCCTCAGGCTGGTTAGGGTCGGTTAGTCCTCAGGCTGGTTAGGGTCGGTTAGTCCTCAGGCTGGTTAGGGTCGGTTAGTCCTCAGGCTGGTTAGGGTTGGTTAGTCCTCAGGCTGGTTAGGGTCGGTTAGTCCTCAGGCTGGTTAGGGTCGGTTAGTCCTCAGGCTGGTTAGGGTCGGTTAGTCCTCAGGCTGGTTAGGGTCGGTTAGTCCTCAGGCTGGTTAGGGTCGGTTCGTCCTCAGGCTGGTTAGGGTTGGTTAGTCCTCAGGTTGGTTAGGGTCGGTTAGTCCTCAGGCTGGTTAGGGTCGGTTAGTCCTCAGGCTGGTTAGGGTCGGTTAGTCCTCAGGCTGGTTAGGGTCGGTTAGTCCTCAGGCTGGTTAGGGTCGGTTAGTCCTCAGGCTGGTTAGGGTCGGTTAGTCCTCAGGCTGGTTAGGGTCGGTTAGTCCTCAGGCTGGTTAGGGTTGGTTAGTCCTCAGGCTGGTTAGGGTTGGTTAGTCCTCAGGCTGGTTAGGGTTGGTTAGTCCTCAGGCTAGTTAGGGTTGGTTAGTCCTCAGGTTGGTTAGGGTCGGTTAGTCCTCAGGCTGGTTAGGGTCGGTTAGTCCTCAGGTTGGTTAGGGTCGGTTAGTCCTCAGGTTGGTTAGGGTCGGTTAGTCCTCAGGCTGGTTAGGGTCGGTTAGTCGTCAGGCTGGTTAGGGCTGGTTAGTCCTCAGGCTGGTTAGGGCTGGTTAGTCCTCAAGCTGGTTAGGGTCGATTAGTCCTCAGGCTGGTTAGGGCTGGTTAGTCCTCAGGCTGGCCAGGCCCTGTCACTCATTCTGTAGACAAACACAAAGACACATCAGTGATGTCTGTAGAAAGACGTCTAACACATAAAGGTGAGATGTTAAAGGTCATGTCTTCACCTCAACTTCCAGGTCTGACTTCCTCTGAACCTTCTGAGTTTCTCTCCTCCTGGCCCCCTCTCTGCTCACCGCACCTACAAACACATACAGCACATCTTAAATGTGTAGCGTGTGTGCCTGCACATACAGTGTGTGGGGGTGTGTGTGTGTGTGCCTGCACATACAGTGTGTGTGTGTTTGTGTGTGTGCCTGCACATACAGTGTGTGGGTGTGTGTTTGTGTGTCTCACCATAGTCTGAGAGGCTGGTTGGTCTTTCTGGCTGGTCTCTCTCTGGTTGTCTGTCTGGCAGGTCTCTCTCTGGTTGTCTGTCTGGCAGGTCTCTCTCTGGTTGAGGTTCATCAGACTTCTTATAGTAGTAGTCCTGGTCAGGGGGCCCGAATCTCTGACAAACATAGTACTATTGGATTAGTGTGTGTGTGTGTGTGTGTGTGTGTGTGTGTGTGTGTGTGTGTGTGTGTGTGTGTGTGTGTGTGTGTGTGTGTGTGTGTGTGTGTGTGTGTGTGTGTGTGTGTGTGTGTGTGTCTGTGTGTGTGTGTGTGTGTGTGTGTGTGTGTGTGTGTGTGTCTGTGTGTGTGTGTGTGTGTGTGTACCTTGTCCGGCCACATGTAGCTGATAAAGAGGATGATGGGTAATCCCACCGTGAAGATGTAGACACCCCAGAGCCAGGGACGAGAGTTAGTTGCTATCAGGAGTCGCTCCAACCGGCCGGGCTGGGAGAACACAAACCGCACACAGTTATTTCCGAGTGGAGTATCACAAAGAGAGACGTACAGATTGAGAGAGAGAGACGTACAGATTGAGAGAGACGTACAGATTGAGAGAGAGAGACATACAGATTGAGAGAAAGAGACATACAGATTGAGAGAGAGAGACATAAAGATTGAGAGAGAGAGAGAGACGTACAGATTGAGAGAGAGAGACGTACAGATTGAGAGAGAGAGACATACAGATTGAGAGAGAGAGACATACAGATTGAGAGAGAGACGTACAGATTGAGAGAGAGAGACGTACAGATTGAAAGAGAGAGACGTACAGATTGAGAGAGAGAGAGACGTACAGATTGAGAGAGAGAGACATACAGATTGAGAGAGAGAGACGTACAGATTGAGAGAGAGAGACGTACAGATTGAGAGAGAGAGACGTACAGATTGAGAGAGAGAGAGACGTACAGATTGAGAGAGAGAGACATACAGATTGAGAGAGAGAGACGTACAGATTGAGAGAGAGAGACGTACAGATTGAGAGAGAGAGACGTACAGATTGAGAGAGAGAGACGTACAGATTGAGAGAGAGAGACGTACAGATTGAGAGAGAGAGACATACAGATTGAGAGAGAGAGACGTACAGATTGAGAGAGAGAGACGTACAGATTGAGAGAGAGAGACATACAGATTGAGAGAGAGAGACATACAGATTGAGAGAGAGAGAGACATACAGATTGAGAGAGAGAGACATACAGATTGAGAGAGAGAGACATACAGATTGAGAGAGAGAGACGTACAGATTGAGAGAGAGAGACATACAGATTGAGAGAGAGAGACGTACAGATTGAGAGAGAGAGACGTACAGATTGAGAGAGAGAGACGTACAGATTGAGAGAGAGAGACGTACAGATTGAGAGAGAGAGACATACAGATTGAGAGAGAGAGACATACAGATTGAGAGAGAGAGACATACAGATTGAGAGAGAGAGACGTACAGATTGAGAGAGAGAGACATACAGATTGAGAGAGAGAGACGTACAGATTGAGAGAGAGAGAGACATACAGATTGAGAGAGAGAGACATACAGATTGAGAGAGAGAGACATACAGATTGAGAGAGAGAGACGTACAGATTGAGAGAGAGAGACATACAGATTGAGAGAGAGAGACGTACAGATTGAGAGAGAGAGACATACAGATTGAGAGAGAGAGACGTACAGATTGAGAGAGAGAGACGTACAGATTGAGAGAGAGAGACATACAGATTGAGAGAGAGAGATGTACAGATTGAGAGAGAGAGACGTACAGATTGAGAGAGAGAGACGTACAGATTGAGAGAGAGAGAGAGACGTACAGATTGAGAGAGAGAGACGTACAGATTGAGAGAGAGAGACGTACAGATTGAGAGAGAGAGACGTACAGATTGAGAGAGAGAGACGTACAGATTGAGAGAGAGAGAGACGTACAGATTGAGAGAGAGAGACGTACAGATTGAGAGAGAGAGACGTACAGATTGAGAGAGAGAGACGTACAGATTGAGAGAGAGAGACGTACAGATTGAGAGAGAGAGACGTACAGATTGAGAGAGAGAGACGTACAGATTGAGAGAGAGATAGACGTACAGATTGAGAGAGAGAGACGTACAGATTGAGAGAGAGAGAGACGTACAGATTGAGAGAGAGAGACGTACAGATTGAGAGAGAGAGACGTACAGATTGAGAGAGAGAGACGTACAGATTGACAGAGAGAGAGACGTACAGATTGAGAGAGAGAGAGACGTACAGATTGAGAGAGAGAGAGACGTACAGATTGAGAGAGAGAGACGTACAGATTGAGAGAGAGAGACGTACAGATTGAGAGAGAGAGAGACGTACAGATTGAGAGAGAGAGAGACGTACAGATTGAGAGAGAGAGAGACGTACAGATTGAGAGAGAGAGACGTACAGATTGAGAGAGAGAGAGACGTACAGATTGAGAGAGAGAGACGTACAGATTGAGAGAGAGAGACGTACAGATTGAGAGAGAGAGACGTACAGATTGAGAGAGAGAGAGACGTACAGATTGAGAGAGAGAGAGACGTACAGATTGAGAGAGAGAGACGTACAGATTGAGAGAGAGAGACGTACAGATTGAGAGAGAGAGACGTACAGATTGAGAGAGAGAGACGTACAGATTGAGAGAGAGAGAGACGTACAGATTGAGAGAGAGAGACGTACAGATTGAGAGAGAGAGACGTACAGATTGAGAGAGAGAGACGTACAGATTGAGAGAGAGAGACGTACAGAAAGAGAGAGAGACGTACAGATTGAGAGAGAGACGTACAGATTGAGAGAGAGACGTACAGATTGAGAGAGAGACGTACAGAAAGAGAGAGAGACATACAGAAAGAGAGAGAGACGTACAGATTGAGAGAGAGACGTACAGATTGAGAGAGAGACATACAGAAAGAGAGAGAGAGACGTACAGAAAGAGAGAGAGACGTACAGATTGAGAGAGAGAGAGACGTACAGATTGAGAGAGAGAGACGTACAGATTGAGAGAGAGAGACGTACAGATTGAGAGAGAGAGACGTACAGATTGAGAGAGAGAGACGTACAGATTGAGAGAGAGAGAGACGTACAGATTGAGAGAGAGAGACGTACAGATTGAGAGAGAGAGAGACGTACAGATTGAGAGAGAGAGACGTACAGATTGAAAGAGAGAGACGTACAGATTGAGAGAGAGAGACGTACAGATTGAGAGAGAGAGACGTACAGAAAGAGAGAGAGAGAGACGTACAGAAAGAGAGAGAGACGTACAGAAAGAGAGAGAGAGACGTACAGATTGAGAGAGAGAGACGTACAGAAAGAGAGAGAGAGACGTACAGATTGAGAGAGAGAGAGAGAGAGACGTACAGAAAGAGAGAGAGAGACGTACAGATTGAGAGAGAGAGACGTACAGATTGAGAGAGAGAGACGTACAGATTGAGAGAGAGAGACGTACAGATTGAGAGAGAGAGAGAGAGACGTACAGAAAGAGAGAGAGAGACGTACAGATTGAGAGAGAGAGAGAGAGACGTACAGAAAGAGAGAGAGAGACGTACAGATTGAGAGAGAGAGAGAGAGACGTACAGATTGAGAGAGAGAGAGAGAGACGTACAGAAAGAGAGAGAGATGAGTGAAACAGAGAGAGCGACGTACTTGTTTCCGCCCCCAGGTGTCCTGTGTCCATCTCTCAGCCAGCTTCAGGTCATCAGTCAACAGGAAATTGTCAAACATAACTTCCCCTGACAATGACCACAGTTCCAGACCCAGCGCCGCGACTGAGCCCGCCCCTAACCCAGACCCCGGGGACTCTGGTTGGCTGTCAGGGGATTCTCTGTACTGGACTTCGCCTGTCAGCAGGCGGCCTTGACTGATCAGCGATTGGTCAATGAAAATCTCATACCTGCTGTCTTGATACAATTCTACACACACACACACACACACACACACACACACACACACACACACACACACACACACACACACACACACACACACACACACACACACACACACACACACACACACACACACACACACACACACACACACACACACACACGTTAATTAAATACTTTATTTGAAGCCACCAATCAGAGGTCCCTGTCTGCATGTCCCTCAAGGGTCCAGAAAGCACCTCCTTCTCCAAGCAGCTAGGCTGCCCACGACAGCGGAAACAGAGCAGTACCTAGCCAACTGCTTTGCCCTAGTCCCACAACAGCTGAAACAGAGCTGTACCTAGCCAACTGCTTTGCCCTAGTCCCATGACAGCTGAAACAGAACAGTACCTAGCCAACTGCTTTGCCCTAGTCCCACAACAGCTGAAACAGAGCAGTACCTAGCCAACTGCTTTGCCCTAGTCCCACGACAGCTGAAACAGAGCAGTACCTAGCCAACTGCTTTGCCCTAGTCCATCGACAGCTGAAAAAGAGCAGTACCTAGCCAACTGCTTTGCCCTAGTCCCACGACAGCTGAAACAGAGCAGTACCTAGCCAACTGCTTTGCCCTAGTCCCACGACAGCTGAAACAGAGCAGTACCTAGCCAACTGCTTTTCCTTAGTCCCACGACAGCTGAAACAGAGCAGTACCTAGCCAACTGCTTTGCCCTAGTCCATCGACAGCTGAAAAAGAGCAGTACCTAGCCAACTGCTTTGTCCTAGTCCCACGACAGCTGAAACAGAGCAGTACCTAGCCAACTGCTTTGTCTTAGTCCCACAACAGCTGAAACAGAGCAGTACCTAGCCAACTGCTTTTACTTAGTTGTTGTCAGGCCCACAATCTGGTGGCCACGCACTACAAGCCTGTGAGTTTGGCTTAGACTGCCACATATCTGCACCACCAGCTTACACCTCCACCGAGGCTGTTCCAGCCTGCCTGCACCTCCACCCGAGGCTGTCCCAGCCTGCTTGCACCTCCACCCGAGGCTGTTCCAGCCCGCCTGCACCTCCACCCGAGGCTGTTCCAGCCCGCCAGCACCTCCACCGAGGCTGTTCCTGCCTGCCTGCACCTCCACCCGAGGCTGTCCCAGCGAGCCATGAGGGGCAGGTATTTAAGCAGATTCTCTGCCAATACCTTCTCCATGTAGCCATCCAATGAGCAGCCCACTTCCAAAATGAGCACCTCCCCCTGGCCTCCCACTTCAACAATAAGCACCTCCCCCTGGCCTCCCCCTTCCACAATAAGCACCTCCCCCTGGCCTCCCCCCATCAACAACAATATCTGGTGTATTTGGCTAACAGAAAAACACATCGTCACCAACATCACACCAGCTTCCTCCTTCCACAACAATGGTCATGTATGTGTGTTGTTGGTGAGACCACTTGTCTCCCTTCACTGGCTATCAGGTCAACAAGCCAGTCATGTCTAGCATTGTACAAAACCATGTATGAACCAACAGCCATTCACAACATGGGTGATGAACTCCATTACATTTGACTGATGTAGAAAACACAAAGGGTCGTGGTCTGTAGGGTACCAGAGTGCTGGATCATATGGGGAGCCTCGCCTTAACAGTAAAGGTGAGAATGTCCTCGCCAACGTTTCACGACCCATCCCCAGTTCATCAGGTGGGCGGAGCGTCATCTGGTGGGCGGAGCGTTTTCACGACCCATCCCCAGTTCATCAGGTGGGCGGAGCGTTTCACGACCCATCCCCAGTTCATCAGGTGGGCGGAGCGTTTCACGACCCATCCCCAGTTCATCAGGTGGGCGGAGCTTCATCTGGTGGGTGGAGCGTTCACGACCCATCCCCAGTTCATCTGGTGGGCGGAGCGTTTCACGACCCATCCCCAGTTCATCAGGTGGGCGGAGCGTTTCACGACCCATCCCCAGTTCATCAGGTGGGCGGAGCGTTTCACGACCCATCCCCAGTTCATCAGGTGGGCGGAGCTTCATCAGGTGGGAGGAGCGTTTTCACGACCCATCCCCAGTTCATCTGGTGGGCGGAGCGTTTCACGACCCATCCCCAGTTCATCAGGTGGGCGGAGCGTTTCACGACCCATCCCCAGTTCATCAGGTGGGCGGAGCGTTTCACGACCCATCCCCAGTTCATCAGGTGGGCGGAGCTTCATCAGGTGGGAGGAGCGTTTTCACGACCCATCCCCAGTTCATCTGGTGGGCGGAGCGTTTCACGACCCATCCCCAGTTCATCAGGTGGGCGGAGCGTTTCACGACCCATCCCCAGTTCATCAGGTGGGCGGAGCTTCATCTGGTGGGTGGAGCGTTCACGACCCATCCCCAGTTCATCTGGTGGGCGGAGCGTTTCACGACCCATCCCCAGTTCATCAGGTGGGCGGAGCGTTTCACGACCCATCCCCAGTTCATCAGGTGGGCGGAGCGTTTCACGACCCATCCCCAGTTCATCAGGTGGGCGGAGCTTCATCAGGTGGGAGGAGCGTTTTCACGACCCATCCCCAGTTCATCTGGTGGGCGGAGCGTTTCACGACCCATCCCCAGTTCATCAGGTGGGCGGAGCGTTTCACGACCCATCCCCAGTTCATCAGGTGGGCGGAGCGTTTCACGACCCATCCCCAGTTCATCAGGTGGGCGGAGCTTCATCAGGTGGGAGGAGCGTTTTCACGACCCATCCCCAGTTCATCTGGTGGGCGGAGCGTTTCACGACCCATCCCCAGTTCATCAGGTGGGCGGAGCATTTCACGACCAATCCCCAGTTCATCAGGTGGGCGGAGCGTTTCACGACCCATCTCCAATTCCTCCTTCTCCAAGCAGCTAGGCTGCCCACAACAGCTGAAACAGAGCAGTACCTAGCCAACTGCTTTGCCCTAGTCCCACAACAGCTGAAACAGAGCAGTACCTAGCCAACTGCTTTGCCCTAGTCCCATGACAGCTGAAACAGAGCAGTACCTAGCCAACTGCTTTGCCCTAGTCCCATGACAGCTGAAACAGAGCAGTACCTAGCCAACTGCTTTGCCCTAGTCCCACAACAGCTGAAACAGAGCAGTACCCAGCCAACTGCTTTGTCTTAGTCCATCGACAGCTGAACAGAGCAGTACCCAGCCAACTGCTTTTACTTAGTTGTTGTCAGGCCCACAATCTGGTGGCCACGCACTGCAAGCCTGTGAATTTGGCTTAGACTGCCACATATCAGCACCACCAGCTTACACCTCCACCCGAGGCTGTTCCAGCCTGCCAGCACCTCCACCCGAGGCTGTTCCAGCCTGCCAGCACCTCCACCCGAGGCTGTCCCAGCCCGCCAGCACTTCCACCCGAGGCTGTCCCAGCACGCCTGCACCTCCACCCGAGGCTGTTCCTGCCTGCCTGCACCTCCACCCGAGGCTGTCCCAGCGAGCCATGAGGGGCAGGTATTTAAGCAGATTCTCTGCCAATACCTTCTCCATGTAGCCATCCAATGAGCAGCCCACTTCCAAAATGAGCACCTCCCCCTGGCCTCCCACTTCAACAATAAGCACCTCCCCCTGGCCTCCCCCTTCCACAATAAGCACCTCCCCCTGGCCTCCCCCCATCAACAACAATATCTGGTGTATTTGGCTAACAGAAAAACACATCGTCACCAACATCACACCAGCTTCCTCCTTCCACAACAATGGTCATGTATGTGTGTTGTTGGTGAGACCACTTGTCTCCCTTCACTGGCTATCAGGTCAACAAGCCAGTCATGTCTAGCATTGTACAAAACCATGTATGAACCAACAGCCATTCACAACATGGGTGATGAACTCCATTACATTTGACTGATGTAGAAAACACAAAGGGTCGTGGTCTGTAGGGTACCAGAGTGCTGGATCATATGGGGAGCCTCGCCTTAACAGTAAAGGTGAGAATGTCCTCGCCAACGTTTCACGACCCATCCCCAGTTCATCAGGTGGGCGGAGCGTCATCTGGTGGGCGGAGCGTTTTCACGACCCATCCCCAGTTCATCAGGTGGGCGGAGCGTTTCACGACCCATCCCCAGTTCATCAGGTGGGCGGAGCGTTTCACGACCCATCCCCAGTTCATCAGGTGGGCGGAGCTTCATCTGGTGGGTGGAGCGTTCACGACCCATCCCCAGTTCATCTGGTGGGCGGAGCGTTTCACGACCCATCCCCAGTTCATCAGGTGGGCGGAGCGTTTCACGACCCATCCCCAGTTCATCAGGTGGGCGGAGCGTTTCACGACCCATCCCCAGTTCATCAGGTGGGCGGAGCTTCATCAGGTGGGAGGAGCGTTTTCACGACCCATCCCCAGTTCATCTGGTGGGCGGAGCGTTTCACGACCCATCCCCAGTTCATCAGGTGGGCGGAGCGTTTCACGACCCATCCCCAGTTCATCAGGTGGGCGGAGCGTTTCACGACCCATCCCCAGTTCATCAGGTGGGCGGAGCTTCATCAGGTGGGAGGAGCGTTTTCACGACCCATCCCCAGTTCATCTGGTGGGCGGAGCGTTTCACGACCCATCCCCAGTTCATCAGGTGGGCGGAGCGTTTCACGACCCATCCCCAGTTCATCAGGTGGGCGGAGCTTCATCTGGTGGGTGGAGCGTTCACGACCCATCCCCAGTTCATCTGGTGGGCGGAGCGTTTCACGACCCATCCCCAGTTCATCAGGTGGGCGGAGCGTTTCACGACCCATCCCCAGTTCATCAGGTGGGCGGAGCGTTTCACGACCCATCCCCAGTTCATCAGGTGGGCGGAGCTTCATCAGGTGGGAGGAGCGTTTTCACGACCCATCCCCAGTTCATCTGGTGGGCGGAGCGTTTCACGACCCATCCCCAGTTCATCAGGTGGGCGGAGCGTTTCACGACCCATCCCCAGTTCATCAGGTGGGCGGAGCGTTTCACGACCCATCCCCAGTTCATCAGGTGGGCGGAGCTTCATCAGGTGGGAGGAGCGTTTTCACGACCCATCCCCAGTTCATCTGGTGGGCGGAGCGTTTCACGACCCATCCCCAGTTCATCAGGTGGGCGGAGCATTTCACGACCAATCCCCAGTTCATCAGGTGGGCGGAGCGTTTCACGACCCATCTCCAATTCCTCCTTCTCCAAGCAGCTAGGCTGCCCACAACAGCTGAAACAGAGCAGTACCTAGCCAACTGCTTTGCCCTAGTCCCACAACAGCTGAAACAGAGCAGTACCTAGCCAACTGCTTTGCCCTAGTCCCATGACAGCTGAAACAGAGCAGTACCTAGCCAACTGCTTTGCCCTAGTCCCATGACAGCTGAAACAGAGCAGTACCTAGCCAACTGCTTTGCCCTAGTCCCACAACAGCTGAAACAGAGCAGTACCCAGCCAACTGCTTTGTCTTAGTCCATCGACAGCTGAACAGAGCAGTACCCAGCCAACTGCTTTTACTTAGTTGTTGTCAGGCCCACAATCTGGTGGCCACGCACTGCAAGCCTGTGAATTTGGCTTAGACTGCCACATATCAGCACCACCAGCTTACACCTCCACCCGAGGCTGTTCCAGCCTGCCAGCACCTCCACCCGAGGCTGTTCCAGCCTGCCAGCACCTCCACCCGAGGCTGTCCCAGCCCGCCAGCACTTCCACCCGAGGCTGTCCCAGCACGCCTGCACCTCCACCCGAGGCTGTCCCAGCACGCCTGCACCTCCACCCGAGGCTGTCCCAGCCTGCCTGCACCTCCACCCGAGGCTGTCCCAGCCTGCCTGCACCTCCACCCGAGGCTGTCCCAGCCTGTCTGCACCTCCACCCGAGGCTGTTCCAGCCCGCCTGCACCTCCACCCGAGGCTGTCCCACCCGAGGCTGTTCCAGCCTGCCTGCACCTCCACCCGAGGCTGTCCCACCCGAGGCTGTTCCAGTCTGCCAGCACCTCCACCCGAGGCTGTCCCAGCCTGTCTGCACCTCCACCCGAGGCTGTCCCACCCGAGGCTGTCCCACCCGAGGCTGTCCCAGCCGAGGCTGTTCCAGCCCGCCTGCACCTCCACCCGAGGCTGTCCCAGCCTCGTCTGCACCTCCACCCGAGGCTGTCCCAGCCTGCCTGCGCCTCCACCCGAGGCTGTTCCAGCCTGCCTGCACCTCCACCCGAGGCTGTTCCAGCCCGCCTGCACCTCCACCCGAGGCTGTCCCACCCGAGGCTGTCCCACCCGAGGCTGTCCCAGCCGAGGCTGTCCCACCCGAGGCTGTCCCAGCCTGCCTGCACTTCCACCCGAGGCTGTCCCAGCCCGCCTGCACCTCCACCCGAGGCTGTCCCACCCGAGGCTGTCCCAGCCTGTCTACACCTCCACCCGAGGCTGTTCCAGCCTGCCTGCACCTCCACCCGAGGCTGTCCCAGCCTGTCTGCACCTCCACCCGAGGCTGTTCCAGCCTGCCTGCACCTCCACCCGAGGCTGTCCCAGCCTGCCTGCACCTCCACCCGAGGCTGTCCCACCCGAGGCTGTCCCACCCGAGGCTGTCCCAGCGTGCCATGAGGGGCTGGTATTTAAGCAGATTCTCTGCCAATACCTTCTCCATGTAGCCATCTAATGAGCAGGCCACTTCCACAATGAGCACCTCCCCCTGGCCTCCCACTTCCACAATGAGCACCTCCCCCTGGCCTCCCACTTCCACAATGAGCACCTCCCCCTGGCCTCCAACTTCCACAATGAGCACCTCCCCCTGGCCTCCCACTTCCACAATGAGCACCTCCCCCTGGCCTCCCACTTCCACAATGAGCACCTCCCCCTGGCCTCCCACTTCAACAATAAGCACCTCCCCTGGCCTCCCACTTCCACAATGAGCACCTCCCCCTGGCCTCCCACTTCCACAATGAGCACCTCCCCCTGGCCTCCCACTTCAACAATAAGCACCTCCCCCTGGCCTCCCACTTCCACAATGAGCACCTCCCCCTGGCCTCCCACTTCAACAATAAGCACCTCCCCCTGGCCTCCCACTTCCACAATGAGCACCTCCCCCTGGCCTCCCACTTCCACAATGAGCACCTCCCCCTGGCCTCCCACTTCCACAATAAGCACCTCCCCCTGGCCTCCCACTTCCACAATGAGCACCTCCCCCTGGCCTCCCACTTCCACAATAAGCACCTCCCCCTGGCCTCCCACTTCCACAATGAGCACCTCCCCCTGGCCTCCCACTTCCACAATAAGCACCTCCCCCTGGCCTCCCACTTCAACAATAAGCACCTCCCCCTGGCCTCCCACTTCCACAATGAGCACCTCCCCCTGGCCTCCCACTTCCACAATGAGCACCTCCCCCTGGCCTCCCACTTCCACAATGAGCACCTCCCCCTGGCCTCCCACTTCCACAATGAGCACCTCCCCCTGGCCTCCAAATTCCACAATGAGCACCTCCCCCTGGCCTCCCACTTCAACAATAAGCACCTCCCCCTGGCCTCCCACTTCCACAATGAGCACCTCCCCCTGGCCTCCCACTTCCACAATAAGCACCTCCCCCTGGCCTCCCACTTCCACAATAAGCACCTCCCCCTGGCCTCCCCCCATCAACAACAATATCTGGTGTATTTGGCTCACAGAAAAACACATCGTCACCACCATCACACCATCACACCGGTGGAGCGTTCACGACCCATCCCCAAGGTAGGGTTTAGTGGTTAGGGTGCATACTAACGTAGTGTGTAGAGGTAGTGGTTAGGGTGCATACTAACGTAGTGTGTAGAGGTAGTGGTTAGGGTGCATACTAACGTAGTGTGTAGAGGTAGTGGTTAGGGTGCATACTAACGTAGTGTGTAGAGGTAGTGGTTAGGGTGCATACTAACGTAGTGTGTAGAGGTAGTGGTTAGGGTGCATACTAACGTAGTGTGTAGAGGTAGTGGATAGGGTGCATACTAACGTAGTGTGTAAAGGTAGTGGTTAGGGTGCATACTAACGTAGTGTGTAGAGTTAGTGGTTAGGGTGCATACTAACGTAGTGTGTAGAGGTAGTGGTTAGGGTGCATACTAACGTAGTGTGTAGAGGTGTGGTTGTCGGTCGGTGAAGTACACCGTCAGGTCATCGGCGGGTTGGGGGGCGTGTATCTCCCGGTTACGGCCGTTGCTAGAGTCCGTTACCCTGACGATGAGATGGATGCGGTGGCTGGTGCCGCACTTATCAGGACCAAACATCACAGAGTACGGAGTGGACTCACTGAACTGGCTCTACACACAGATATATATATATATATAAATATATATAAATATATACACAGACAGACAGACAGACAGACAGACAGACAGACAGACAGACAGACAGACAGACAGACAGACAGACAGACAGACAGACAGCATCATACAGCTTCCTCCAAAGCAACAAGGACAGATGAGCATCGTTAAAGGTTGAGTAGATGCTGAGTTGCAGCAGTTGGGTTGGCTCACCAGTCGTAGCAGATGGGTCTGAGACAGGAGTTTGATGTAGGCTCCACTGCACTCTACATCTCTCCCGAACCTCACCTCATACCTGCACACACAGTAGTAAGTAGCTTGATAAAGGCTCCACTGATGTGGGCGTGGGTGCGTACATATGTGTGTGTGTACTCACTGAAGGCAGAGCGGTGTGTGGATGAAGGTGAAGGGTGTGTGTACTCACTGCAGGCAGAGCGGTGTGTGGATGAAGGTGAAGGGTGTGTGTGTACTCACTGCAGGCAGAGCGGTGTGTGGATGAAGGTGAAGGGTGTGTGTGTACTCACTGCAGGCAGAGCGGTGTGTGGATGAAGGTGAAGGGTGTGTGTGTACTCACTGCAGGCAGAGCGGTGTGTGGATGAAGGTGAAGGGTGTGTGTAGGTAGGCAGCGATGGCATGGTGTCGTCCGGATGACTTCATCACCAGTGCTCTGTTCCCAGGATACATTGCAGCCGCTGACTCTTCCACCACCCATTGGCCTGGAGGAAACATACCTTTAACCCCTGGCTCTGTCTACCTCCCATCATACTGTCAGTACTCAGTCTACCTCCCATCATACTGTCAGTACTCTGTCTACCTCCCATCATACTGTCAGTACTCTGTCTACCTCCCATCATACTGTCAGTACTCTGTATACCTCCCATCATACTGTCAGTACTCTGTATACCTCCCATCATACTGTCAGTACTCTGTCTACCTCCCATCATACTGTCAGTACTCTGTCTACCTCCCATCATACTGTCAGTACTCTGTCTACCTCCCATCATACTGTCAGTACTCTGTCTACCTCCCATCATACTGGCATAGTGTAGTCTACCTCCCATCATACTGTCATAGTGTAGTCTACCTCCCATCATACTGTCAGTACTCAGTCTACCTCCCATCATACTGTCAGTACTCTGTCTACCTCCCATCATACTGGCATAGTGTAGTCTACCTCCCATCATACTGTCATAGTGTAGTCTACCTCCCATCATACTGTCAGTACTCTGTCTACCTCCCATCATACTGTCAGTACTCTGTCTACCTCCCATCATACTGTCAGTACTCAGTCTACCTCCCGTCAGTACTCTGTCTACCTCCCATCATACTGTCAGTACTCTGTCTACCTCCCATCACACTGTCAGTACTCTGTCTACCTCCCATCATACTGTCAGTACTCTGTCTACCTCCCATCATACTGTCAGTACTCTGTCTACCTCCCATCATACTGCCAGTACTCTGTCTACCTCCCATCATACTGTCAGTACTCTGTCTACCTCCCATCATACTGCCAGTACTCTGTCTACCTCCCATCATACTGTCAGTACTCTGTCTACCTCCCATCACACTGTCAGTACTCAGTCTACCTCCCATCATACTGCCAGTACTCTGTCTACCTCCCATCACACTGTCAGTACTCAGTCTACCTCCCATCATACTGCCAGTACTCTGTCTACCTCCCATCATACTGTCAGTACTCTGTCTACCTCCCATCATACTGTCAGTACTCTGTCTACCTCCCATCATACTGTCATAGTGTAGTCTACCTCCCATCATACTGTCAGTACTCTGTCTACCTCCCATCACACTGTCAGTACTCAGTCTACCTCCCATTATACTGCCAGTACTCTGTCTACCTCCCATCATACTGTCAGTACTCTGTCTACCTCCCATCATACTGTCAGTACTCTCAGTCTACCTCCCATCATACTGTCAGTACTCAGTCTACCTCCCATCATACTGTCAGTACTCTGTCTACCTCCCATCATACTGGCATAGTGTAGTCTACCTCCCATCATACTGGCATAGTGTAGTCTACCTCCCATCATACTGTCAGTACTCTGTATACCTCCCATCATACTGGCATAGTGTAGTCTACCTCCCATCATACTGTCAGTACTCTGTCTACCTCCCATCATACTGTCAGTACTCTGTCTACCTCCCATCATACTGTCAGTACTCTGTCTACCTCCCATCATACTGTCATAGTGTAGTCTACCTCCCATCATACTGTCAGTACTCTGTCTACCTCCCATCATACTGTCAGTACTCTGTCTACCTCCTATCATACTGTCATAGTGTAGTCTACCTCCCATCATACTGTCAGTACTCTGTCTACCTCCCATCATACTGTCAGTACTCTGTCTACCTCCCATCATACTGTCAGTACTCTGTCTACCTCCCATCATACTGCCAGTACTCTGTCTACCTCCCATCATACTGGCATAGTGTAGTCTACCTCCCATCATACTGTCAGTACTCTGTATACCTCCCATCATACTGTCAGTACTCTGTATACCTCCCATCATACTGGCATAGTGTAGTCTACCTCCCATCATACTGTCAGCACTCTGTCTACCTCCCATCATACTGGCATAGTGTAGTCTACCTCCCATCATACTGTCAGTACTCTGTCTACCTCCCATCATACTGTCAGTACTCTGTCTACCTCCCATCATACTGTCAGTACTCTGTCTACCTCCCATCATACTGTCATAGTGTAGTCTACCTCCCATCATACTGTCAGTACTCTGTCTACCTCCCATCATACTGTCAGTACTCTGTATACCTCCCATCATACTGTCAGTACTCTGTCTACCTCCCATCATACTGTCAGTACTCATTCTACCTCCCATCATACTGTCAGTACTCTGTCTACCTCCCATCATACTGTCAGTACTCAGTCTACCTCCCATCATACTGTCATAGTGTAGTCTACCTCCCATCATACTGTCAGAGTGTAGTCTACCTCCCATCATACTGTCAGTACTCTGTCTACCTCCCATCATACTGTCAGTACTCTGTCTACCTCCCATCACACTGTCAGTACTCAGTCTACCTCCCATCATACTGTCAGTACTCTGTCTACCTCCCATCATACTGGCAGTACTCTGTCTACCTCCCATCATACTGTCAGTACTCAGTCTACCTCCCATCATACTGTCATAGTGTAGTCTACCTCCCATCATACTGTCATAGTGTAGTCTACCTCCCATCATACTGTCAGTACTCTGTCTACCTCCCATCACACTGTCAGTACTCTGTCTACCTCCCATCACACTGTCAGTACTCTGTCTACCTCCCATCATACTGTCAGTACTCTGTCTACCTCCCATCATACTGGCATAGTGTAGTCTACCTCCCATCATACTGTCAGTACTCTGTCTACCTCCCATCATACTGTCAGTACTCTGTCTACCTCCCATCATACTGTCAGTACTCTGTCTACCTCCCATCATACTGTCAGTACTCTGTCTACCTCCCATCATACTGTCATAGTGTAGTCTACCTCCCATCATACTGCCAGTACTCTGTCTACCTCCCATCATACTGGCATAGTGTAGTCTACCTCCCATCATACTGTCAGTACTCTGTCTACCTCCCATCATACTGTCAGTACTCTGTCTACCTCCCATCATACTGTCAGTACTCTGTCTACCTCCCATCATACTGTCAGTACTCTGTCTACCTCCCATCATACTGTCAGTACTCTGTATACCTCCCATCATACTGTCAGTACTCAGTCTACCTCCCATCATACTGTCAGTACTCTGTCTACCTCCCATCATACTGTCAGTACTCTGTCTACCTCCCATCATACTGTCAGTACTCTGTCTACCTCCCATCATACTGTCAGTACTCTGTCTACTCCCATCATACTGTCATAGTGTAGTCTACCTCCCATCATACTGTCAGTACTCTCAGTCTACCTCCCATCATACTGTCAGTACTCTGTCTACCTCCCATCATACTGTCAGTACTCAGTCTACCTCCCATCATACTGTCAGTACTCTGTCTACCTCCCATCATACTGTCAGTACTCAGTCTACCTCCCATCATACTGTCATAGTGTAGTCTACCTCCCATCACACTGTCAGTACTCTGTCTACCTCCCATCATACTGGCAGTACTCTGTCTACCTCCCATCATACTGCCAGTACTCTGTATACCTCCCATCATACTGGCATAGTGTAGTCTACCTCCCATCATACTGTCAGTACTCTGTAAACCTCCCATCATACTGGCATAGTGTAGTCTACCTCCCATCATACTGTCAGTACTCTGTCTACCTCCCATCATACTGTCTGTACTCTGTCTACCTCCCATCATACTGTCAGTATTCTGTATACCTCCCATCATACTGGCATAGTGTAGTCTACCTCCCATCATACTGCCAGTACTCTGTCTACCTCCCATCATACTGCCAGTACTCTGTCTACCTCCCATCATACTGTCAGTACTCTGTCTACCTCCCATCATACTGTCAGTACTCTGTCTACCTCCCATCACACTGTCAGTACTCAGTCTACCTCCCATCATACTGTCAGTACTCTGTCTACCTCCCATCATACTGGCAGTACTCTGTCTACCTCCCATCATACTGTCAGTACTCAGTCTACCTCCCATCATACTGTCATAGTGTAGTCTACCTCCCATCATACTGTCATAGTGTAGTCTACCTCCCATCATACTGTCAGTACTCTGTCTACCTCCCATCACACTGTCAGTACTCTGTCTACCTCCCATCACACTGTCAGTACTCTGTCTACCTCCCATCATACTGTCAGTACTCTGTCTACCTCCCATCATACTGGCATAGTGTAGTCTACCTCCCATCATACTGTCAGTACTCTGTCTACCTCCCATCATACTGTCAGTACTCTGTCTACCTCCCATCATACTGTCAGTACTCTGTCTACCTCCCATCATACTGTCAGTACTCTGTCTACCTCCCATCATACTGTCATAGTGTAGTCTACCTCCCATCATACTGCCAGTACTCTGTCTACCTCCCATCATACTGGCATAGTGTAGTCTACCTCCCATCATACTGTCAGTACTCTGTCTACCTCCCATCATACTGTCAGTACTCTGTCTACCTCCCATCATACTGTCAGTACTCTGTCTACCTCCCATCATACTGTCAGTACTCTGTCTACCTCCCATCATACTGTCAGTACTCTGTATACCTCCCATCATACTGTCAGTACTCAGTCTACCTCCCATCATACTGTCAGTACTCTGTCTACCTCCCATCATACTGTCAGTACTCTGTCTACCTCCCATCATACTGTCAGTACTCTGTCTACCTCCCATCATACTGTCAGTACTCTGTCTACTCCCATCATACTGTCATAGTGTAGTCTACCTCCCATCATACTGTCAGTACTCTCAGTCTACCTCCCATCATACTGTCAGTACTCTGTCTACCTCCCATCATACTGTCAGTACTCAGTCTACCTCCCATCATACTGTCAGTACTCTGTCTACCTCCCATCATACTGTCAGTACTCAGTCTACCTCCCATCATACTGTCATAGTGTAGTCTACCTCCCATCACACTGTCAGTACTCTGTCTACCTCCCATCATACTGGCAGTACTCTGTCTACCTCCCATCATACTGCCAGTACTCTGTATACCTCCCATCATACTGGCATAGTGTAGTCTACCTCCCATCATACTGTCAGTACTCTGTAAACCTCCCATCATACTGGCATAGTGTAGTCTACCTCCCATCATACTGTCAGTACTCTGTCTACCTCCCATCATACTGTCTGTACTCTGTCTACCTCCCATCATACTGTCAGTATTCTGTATACCTCCCATCATACTGGCATAGTGTAGTCTACCTCCCATCATACTGCCAGTACTCTGTCTACCTCCCATCATACTGCCAGTACTCTGTCTACCTCCCATCATACTGTCAGTACTCTGTCTACCTCCCATCATACTGTCAGTACTCTGTCTACCTCCCATCATACTGTCAGTACTCTGTCTACCTCCCATCATACTGTCAGTACTCTGTCTACCTCCCATCATACTGTCAGTATTCTGTATACCTCCCATCATACTGGCATAGTGTAGTCTACCTCCCATCATACTGTCAGTACTCTGTCTACCTCCCATCATACTGTCAGTACTCTGTCTACCTCCCATCATACTGTCAGTACTCTGTCTACCTCCCATCATACTGTCAGTACTCTGTCTACCTCCCATCATACTGTCATAGTGTAGTCTACCTCCCATCATACTGCCAGTACTCTGTCTACCTCCCATCATACTGGCATAGTGTAGTCTACCTCCCATCATACTGTCAGTACTCTGTCTACCTCCCATCATACTGTCAGTACTCTGTCTACCTCCCATCATACTGTCAGTACTCTGTCTACCTCCCATCATACTGTCAGTACTCTGTCTACCTCCCATCATACTGTCAGTACTCTGTATACCTCCCATCATACTGTCAGTACTCAGTCTACCTCCCATCATACTGTCAGTACTCTGTCTACCTCCCATCATACTGTCAGTACTCAGTCTACCTCCCATCATACTGTCAGTACTCTGTCTACCTCCCATCATACTGTCAGTACTCTGTCTACCTCCCATCATACTGTCAGTACTCTGTCTACTCCCATCATACTGTCATAGTGTAGTCTACCTCCCATCATACTGTCAGTACTCTCAGTCTACCTCCCATCATACTGTCAGTACTCTGTCTACCTCCCATCATACTGTCAGTACTCAGTCTACCTCCCATCATACTGTCAGTACTCTGTCTACCTCCCATCATACTGTCAGTACTCAGTCTACCTCCCATCATACTGTCATAGTGTAGTCTACCTCCCATCACACTGTCAGTACTCTGTCTACCTCCCATCATACTGGCAGTACTCTGTCTACCTCCCATCATACTGCCAGTACTCTGTATACCTCCCATCATACTGGCATAGTGTAGTCTACCTCCCATCATACTGTCAGTACTCTGTAAACCTCCCATCATACTGGCATAGTGTAGTCTACCTCCCATCATACTGTCAGTACTCTGTCTACCTCCCATCATACTGTCTGTACTCTGTCTACCTCCCATCATACTGTCAGTATTCTGTATACCTCCCATCATACTGGCATAGTGTAGTCTACCTCCCATCATACTGCCAGTACTCTGTCTACCTCCCATCATACTGCCAGTACTCTGTCTACCTCCCATCATACTGTCAGTACTCTGTCTACCTCCCATCATACTGTCAGTACTCTGTCTACCTCCCATCATACTGTCAGTACTCTGTCTACCTCCCATCATACTGTCAGTACTCTGTCTACCTCCCATCATACTGTCAGTATTCTGTATACCTCCCATCATACTGGCATAGTGTAGTCTACCTCCCATCACACTGTCAGTACTCTGTATACCTCCCATCATACTGTCAGTACTCTGTCTACCTCCCATCATACTGTCAGTACTCTGTCTACATCCCATCATACTGTCAGTACTCTGTCTACCTCCCATCATACTGTCAGTACTCTGTCTACCACCCATCATACTGTCAGTACTCTGTATACCTCCCATCATACTGTCAGTACTCTGTCTACCTCCCATCATACTGTCAGTACTCAGTCTACCTCCCATCATACTGTCAGTATTCTGTCTACCTCCCACCATACTGCCAGTACTCAGTCTACCTCCCATCACACTGTCAGTACTCTGTCTACCTCCCATCACACTGTCAGTACTCTGTCTACCTCCCATCATACTGGCATAGTGTAGTCTACCTCCCATCATACTGTCAGTACTCTGTCTACCTCCCATCATACTGTCAGTACTCTGTCTACCTCCCATCATACTGTCAGTACTCTGTCTACCTCCCATCACACTGTCAGTACTCAGTCTACCTCCCATCATACTGTCAGTACTCTGTCTACCTCCCATCATACTGTGAGTACTCAGTCTACCTCCCGTCAGTACTCTGTCTACCTCCCATCATACTGTCATAGTGTAGTCTACCTCCCATCATACTGTCAGTACTCTGTCTACCTCCCATCATACTGTCAGTACTCAGTCTACCTCCCATCATACTGTCAGTACTCTGTCTACCTCCCATCATACTGTCAGTACTCAGTCTACCTCCCATCATACTGTCATAGTGTAGTCTACCTCCCATCACACTGTCAGTACTCTGTCTACCACCCATCATACTGTCAGTACTCTGTATACCTCCCATCATACTGTCAGTACTCTGTCTACCTCCCATCATACTGTCAGTACTCAGTCTACCTCCCATCATACTGTCAGTACTCTGTCTACCTCCCATCATACTGTCAGTACTCTGTCTACCTCCCATCATACTGTCAGTACTCTGTCTACCTCCCATCATACTGTCAGTATTCTGTATACCTCCCATCATACTGGCATAGTGTAGTCTACCTCCCATCACACTGTCAGTACTCTGTCTACCTCCCATCATACTGTCAGTACTCTGTCTACCTCCCATCATACTGCCAGTACTCTGTCTACCTCCCATCATACTGTCAGTACTCTGTCTACCTCCCATCATACTGTCAGTACTCTGTCTACCTCCCATCATACTGTCAGTACTCTGTCTACCTCCCATCATACTGTCAGTACTCTGTCTACCACCCATCATACTGTCAGTACTCTGTATACCTCCCATCATACTGTCAGTACTCTGTCTACCTCCCATCATACTGTCAGTACTCAGTCTACCTCCCATCATACTGTCAGTATTCTGTCTACCTCCCACCATACTGCCAGTACTCAGTCTACCTCCCATCACACTGTCAGTACTCTGTCTACCTCCCATCACACTGTCAGTACTCTGTCTACCTCCCATCATACTGTCAGTACTCTGTCTACCTCCCATCATACTGGCATAGTATAGTCTACCTCCCATCATACTGTCAGTACTCTGTCTACCTCCCATCATACTGGCAGTACTCTGTATACCTCCCATCATACTGTCAGTACTCAGTCTACCTCCCATCATACTGTCAGTACTCTGTCTACCTCCCATCATACTGTCAGTACTCAGTCTACCTCCCATCATACTGTCAGTACTCAGTCTACCTCCCATCATACTGTCAGTACTCTGTCTACCTCCCATCATACTGTCAGTACTCAGTCTACCTCCCATCATACTGTCATAGTGTAGTCTACCTCCCATCACACTGTCAGTACTCTGTCTACCTCCCATCATACTGGCAGTACTCTGTCTACCTCCCATCATACTGCCAGTACTCTGTATACCTCCCATCATACTGGCATAGTGTAGTCTACCTCCCATCATACTGTCAGTACTCTGTAAACCTCCCATCATACTGGCATAGTGTAGTCTACCTCCCATCATACTGTCAGTACTCTGTCTACCTCCCATCATACTGTCTGTACTCTGTCTACCTCCCATCATACTGTCAGTATTCTGTATACCTCCCATCATACTGGCATAGTGTAGTCTACCTCCCATCATACTGCCAGTACTCTGTCTACCTCCCATCATACTGTCAGTACTCTGTCTACCTCCCATCATACTGTCAGTACTCTGTCTACCTCCCATCATACTGTCAGTACTCTGTTTACCTCCCATCATACTGTCAGTACTCTGTCTACCTCCCATCATACTGTCAGTACTCTGTCTACCTCCCATCATACTGTCAGTATTCTGTATACCTCCCATCATACTGGCATAGTGTAGTCTACCTCCCATCACACTGTCAGTACTCTGTCTACCTCCCATCATACTGGCATAGTGTAGTCTACCTCCCATCATACTGTCATAGTGTAGTCTACCTCCCATCATACTGTCAGTACTCTGTCTACCTCCCATCATACTGTCAGTACTCTGTCTACCTCCCATCATACTGTCAGTACTCAGTCTACCTCCCGTCAGTACTCTGTCTACCTCCCATCATACTGTCAGTACTCTGTCTACCTCCCATCACACTGTCAGTACTCTGTCTACCTCCCATCATACTGTCAGTACTCTGTCTACCTCCCATCATACTGTCAGTACTCTGTCTACCTCCCATCATACTGCCAGTACTCTGTCTACCTCCCATCATACTGTCAGTACTCTGTCTACCTCCCATCATACTGCCAGTACTCTGTCTACCTCCCATCATACTGTCAGTACTCTGTCTACCTCCCATCACACTGTCAGTACTCAGTCTACCTCCCATCATACTGCCAGTACTCTGTCTACCTCCCATCACACTGTCAGTACTCAGTCTACCTCCCATCATACTGCCAGTACTCTGTCTACCTCCCATCATACTGTCAGTACTCTGTCTACCTCCCATCATACTGTCAGTACTCTGTCTACCTCCCATCATACTGTCATAGTGTAGTCTACCTCCCATCATACTGTCAGTACTCTGTCTACCTCCCATCACACTGTCAGTACTCAGTCTACCTCCCATCATACTGCCAGTACTCTGTCTACCTCCCATCATACTGTCAGTACTCTGTCTACCTCCCATCATACTGTCAGTACTCTCAGTCTACCTCCCATCATACTGTCAGTACTCAGTCTACCTCCCATCATACTGTCAGTACTCTGTCTACCCCCCATCATACTGGCATAGTGTAGTCTACCTCCCATCATACTGGCATAGTGTAGTCTACCTCCCATCATACTGTCAGTACTCTGTATACCTCCCATCATACTGGCATAGTGTAGTCTACCTCCCATCATACTGTCAGTACTCTGTCTACCTCCCATCATACTGTCAGTACTCTGTCTACCTCCCATCATACTGTCAGTACTCTGTCTACCTCCCATCATACTGTCATAGTGTAGTCTACCTCCCATCATACTGTCAGTACTCTGTCTACCTCCCATCATACTGTCAGTACTCTGTCTACCTCCTATCATACTGTCATAGTGTAGTCTACCTCCCATCATACTGTCAGTACTCTGTCTACCTCCCATCATACTGTCAGTACTCTGTCTACCTCCCATCATACTGTCAGTACTCTGTCTACCTCCCATCATACTGCCAGTACTCTGTCTACCTCCCATCATACTGGCATAGTGTAGTCTACCTCCCATCATACTGTCAGTACTCTGTATACCTCCCATCATACTGTCAGTACTCTGTATACCTCCCATCATACTGGCATAGTGTAGTCTACCTCCCATCATACTGTCAGTACTCTGTCTACCTCCCATCATACTGGCATAGTGTAGTCTACCTCCCATCATACTGTCAGTACTCGGTCTACCTCCCATCATACTGTCAGTACTCTGTCTACCTCCCATCATACTGTCAGTACTCTGTCTACCTCCCATCATACTGTCATAGTGTAGTCTACCTCCCATCATACTGTCAGTACTCTGTCTACCTCCCATCATACTGTCAGTACTCTGTATACCTCCCATCATACTGTCAGTACTCTGTCTACCTCCCATCATACTGTCAGTACTCATTCTACCTCCCATCGTACTGTCAGTACTCTGTCTACCTCCCATCATACTGTCAGTACTCAGTCTACCTCCCATCATACTGTCATAGTGTAGTCTACCTCCCATCATACTGTCAGAGTGTAGTCTACCTCCCATCATACTGTCAGTACTCTGTCTACCTCCCATCATACTGTCAGTACTCTGTCTACCTCCCATCACACTGTCAGTACTCTGTCTACCTCCCATCACACTGTCAGTACTCAGTCTACCTCCCATCATACTGTCAGTACTCTGTCTACCTCCCATCATACTGGCAGTACTCTGTCTACCTCCCATCATACTGTCAGTACTCAGTCTACCTCCCATCATACTGTCATAGTGTAGTCTACCTCCCATCATACTGTCATAGTGTAGTCTACCTCCCATCATACTGTCAGTACTCTGTCTACCTCCCATCACACTGTCAGTACTCTGTCTACCTCCCATCACACTGTCAGTACTCTGTCTACCTCCCATCATACTGTCAGTACTCTGTCTACCTCCCATCATACTGGCATAGTGTAGTCTACCTCCCATCATACTGTCAGTACTCTGTCTACCTCCCATCATACTGTCAGTACTCTGTCTACCTCCCATCATACTGTCAGTACTCTGTCTACCTCCCATCATACTGTCAGTACTCTGTCTACCTCCCATCATACTGTCATAGTGTAGTCTACCTCCCATCATACTGCCAGTACTCTGTCTACCTCCCATCATACTGGCATAGTGTAGTCTACCTCCCATCATACTGTCAGTACTCTGTCTACCTCCCATCATACTGTCAGTACTCTGTCTACCTCCCATCATACTGTCAGTACTCTGTCTACCTCCCATCATACTGTCAGTACTCTGTCTACCTCCCATCATACTGTCAGTACTCTGTATACCTCCCATCATACTGTCAGTACTCAGTCTACCTCCCATCATACTGTCAGTACTCTGTCTACCTCCCATCATACTGTCAGTACTCTGTCTACCTCCCATCATACTGTCAGTACTCTGTCTACCTCCCATCATACTGTCAGTACTCTGTCTACTCCCATCATACTGTCATAGTGTAGTCTACCTCCCATCATACTGTCAGTACTCTCAGTCTACCTCCCATCATACTGTCAGTACTCTGTCTACCTCCCATCATACTGTCAGTACTCAGTCTACCTCCCATCATACTGTCAGTACTCTGTCTACCTCCCATCATACTGTCAGTACTCAGTCTACCTCCCATCATACTGTCATAGAGTAGTCTACCTTACCTTCACACTGTCAGTACTCTGTCTACCTCCCATCATACTGGCAGTACTCTGTCTACCTCCCATCATACTGCCAGTACTCTGTATACCTCCCATCATACTGGCATAGTGTAGTCTACCTCCCATCATACTGTCAGTACTCTGTAAACCTCCCATCATACTGGCATAGTGTAGTCTACCTCCCATCATACTGTCAGTACTCTGTCTACCTCCCATCATACTGTCTGTACTCTGTCTACCTCCCATCATACTGTCAGTATTCTGTATACCTCCCATCATACTGGCATAGTGTAGTCTACCTCCCATCATACTGCCAGTACTCTGTCTACCTCCCATCATACTGCCAGTACTCTGTCTACCTCCCATCATACTGTCAGTACTCTGTCTACCTCCCATCATACTGTCAGTACTCTGTCTACCTCCCATCATACTGTCAGTACTCTGTCTACCTCCCATCATACTGTCAGTACTCTGTCTACCTCCCATCATACTGTCAGTATTCTGTATACCTCCCATCATACTGGCATAGTGTAGTCTACCTCCCATCATACTGTCAGTACTCTGTCTACCTCCCATCATACTGTCAGTACTCTGTCTACCTCCCATCATACTGTCAGTACTCTGTCTACCTCCCATCATACTGTCAGTACTCTGTCTACCTCCCATCATACTGTCATAGTGTAGTCTACCTCCCATCATACTGCCAGTACTCTGTCTACCTCCCATCATACTGGCATAGTGTAGTCTACCTCCCATCATACTGTCAGTACTCTGTCTACCTCCCATCATACTGTCAGTACTCTGTCTACCTCCCATCATACTGTCAGTACTCTGTCTACCTCCCATCATACTGTCAGTACTCTGTCTACCTCCCATCATACTGTCAGTACTCTGTATACCTCCCATCATACTGTCAGTACTCAGTCTACCTCCCATCATACTGTCAGTACTCTGTCTACCTCCCATCATACTGTCAGTACTCTGTCTACCTCCCATCATACTGTCAGTACTCTGTCTACCTCCCATCATACTGTCAGTACTCTGTCTACTCCCATCATACTGTCATAGTGTAGTCTACCTCCCATCATACTGTCAGTACTCTCAGTCTACCTCCCATCATACTGTCAGTACTCTGTCTACCTCCCATCATACTGTCAGTACTCAGTCTACCTCCCATCATACTGTCAGTACTCTGTCTACCTCCCATCATACTGTCAGTACTCAGTCTACCTCCCATCATACTGTCATAGTGTAGTCTACCTCCCATCACACTGTCAGTACTCTGTCTACCTCCCATCATACTGGCAGTACTCTGTCTACCTCCCATCATACTGCCAGTACTCTGTATACCTCCCATCATACTGGCATAGTGTAGTCTACCTCCCATCATACTGTCAGTACTCTGTAAACCTCCCATCATACTGGCATAGTGTAGTCTACCTCCCATCATACTGTCAGTACTCTGTCTACCTCCCATCATACTGTCTGTACTCTGTCTACCTCCCATCATACTGTCAGTATTCTGTATACCTCCCATCATACTGGCATAGTGTAGTCTACCTCCCATCATACTGCCAGTACTCTGTCTACCTCCCATCATACTGCCAGTACTCTGTCTACCTCCCATCATACTGTCAGTACTCTGTCTACCTCCCATCATTCTGTCAGTACTCTGTCTACCTCCCATCATACTGTCAGTACTCTGTCTACCTCCCATCATACTGTCAGTACTCTGTCTACCTCCCATCATACTGTCAGTATTCTGTATACCTCCCATCATACTGGCATAGTGTAGTCTACCTCCCATCACACTGTCAGTACTCTGTATACCTCCCATCATACTGTCAGTACTCTGTCTACCTCCCATCATACTGTCAGTACTCTGTCTACATCCCATCATACTGTCAGTACTCTGTCTACCTCCCATCATACTGTCAGTACTCTGTCTACCACCCATCATACTGTCAGTACTCTGTATACCTCCCATCATACTGTCAGTACTCTGTCTACCTCCCATCATACTGTCAGTACTCAGTCTACCTCCCATCATACTGTCAGTATTCTGTCTACCTCCCACCATACTGCCAGTACTCAGTCTACCTCCCATCACACTGTCAGTACTCTGTCTACCTCCCATCACACTGTCAGTACTCTGTCTACCTCCCATCATACTGGCATAGTGTAGTCTACCTCCCATCATACTGTCAGTACTCTGTCTACCTCCCATCATACTGTCAGTACTCTGTCTACCTCCCATCATACTGTCAGTACTCTGTCTACCTCCCATCACACTGTCAGTACTCAGTCTACCTCCCATCATACTGTCAGTACTCTGTCTACCTCCCATCATACTGTGAGTACTCAGTCTACCTCCCGTCAGTACTCTGTCTACCTCCCATCATACTGTCATAGTGTAGTCTACCTCCCATCATACTGTCATAGTGTAGTCTACCTTACCTTCACACTGTCAGTACTCTGTCTACCTCCCATCATACTGGCAGTACTCTGTCTACCTCCCATCATACTGCCAGTACTCTGTATACCTCCCATCATACTGGCATAGTGTAGTCTACCTCCCATCATACTGTCAGTACTCTGTAAACCTCCCATCATACTGGCATAGTGTAGTCTACCTCCCATCATACTGTCAGTACTCTGTCTACCTCCCATCATACTGTCTGTACTCTGTCTACCTCCCATCATACTGTCAGTATTCTGTATACCTCCCATCATACTGGCATAGTGTAGTCTACCTCCCATCATACTGCCAGTACTCTGTCTACCTCCCATCATACTGCCAGTACTCTGTCTACCTCCCATCATACTGTCAGTACTCTGTCTACCTCCCATCATACTGTCAGTACTCTGTCTACCTCCCATCATACTGTCAGTACTCTGTCTACCTCCCATCATACTGTCAGTACTCTGTCTACCTCCCATCATACTGTCAGTATTCTGTATACCTCCCATCATACTGGCATAGTGTAGTCTACCTCCCATCATACTGTCAGTACTCTGTCTACCTCCCATCATACTGTCAGTACTCTGTCTACCTCCCATCATACTGTCAGTACTCTGTCTACCTCCCATCATACTGTCAGTACTCTGTCTACCTCCCATCATACTGTCATAGTGTAGTCTACCTCCCATCATACTGCCAGTACTCTGTCTACCTCCCATCATACTGGCATAGTGTAGTCTACCTCCCATCATACTGTCAGTACTCTGTCTACCTCCCATCATACTGTCAGTACTCTGTCTACCTCCCATCATACTGTCAGTACTCTGTCTACCTCCCATCATACTGTCAGTACTCTGTCTACCTCCCATCATACTGTCAGTACTCTGTATACCTCCCATCATACTGTCAGTACTCAGTCTACCTCCCATCATACTGTCAGTACTCTGTCTACCTCCCATCATACTGTCAGTACTCTGTCTACCTCCCATCATACTGTCAGTACTCTGTCTACCTCCCATCATACTGTCAGTACTCTGTCTACTCCCATCATACTGTCATAGTGTAGTCTACCTCCCATCATACTGTCAGTACTCTCAGTCTACCTCCCATCATACTGTCAGTACTCTGTCTACCTCCCATCATACTGTCAGTACTCAGTCTACCTCCCATCATACTGTCAGTACTCTGTCTACCTCCCATCATACTGTCAGTACTCAGTCTACCTCCCATCATACTGTCATAGTGTAGTCTACCTCCCATCACACTGTCAGTACTCTGTCTACCTCCCATCATACTGGCAGTACTCTGTCTACCTCCCATCATACTGCCAGTACTCTGTATACCTCCCATCATACTGGCATAGTGTAGTCTACCTCCCATCATACTGTCAGTACTCTGTAAACCTCCCATCATACTGGCATAGTGTAGTCTACCTCCCATCATACTGTCAGTACTCTGTCTACCTCCCATCATACTGTCTGTACTCTGTCTACCTCCCATCATACTGTCAGTATTCTGTATACCTCCCATCATACTGGCATAGTGTAGTCTACCTCCCATCATACTGCCAGTACTCTGTCTACCTCCCATCATACTGCCAGTACTCTGTCTACCTCCCATCATACTGTCAGTACTCTGTCTACCTCCCATCATACTGTCAGTACTCTGTCTACCTCCCATCATACTGTCAGTACTCTGTCTACCTCCCATCATACTGTCAGTACTCTGTCTACCTCCCATCATACTGTCAGTATTCTGTATACCTCCCATCATACTGGCATAGTGTAGTCTACCTCCCATCACACTGTCAGTACTCTGTATACCTCCCATCATACTGTCAGTACTCTGTCTACCTCCCATCATACTGTCAGTACTCTGTCTACATCCCATCATACTGTCAGTACTCTGTCTACCTCCCATCATACTGTCAGTACTCTGTCTACCACCCATCATACTGTCAGTACTCTGTATACCTCCCATCATACTGTCAGTACTCTGTCTACCTCCCATCATACTGTCAGTACTCAGTCTACCTCCCATCATACTGTCAGTATTCTGTCTACCTCCCACCATACTGCCAGTACTCAGTCTACCTCCCATCACACTGTCAGTACTCTGTCTACCTCCCATCACACTGTCAGTACTCTGTCTACCTCCCATCATACTGGCATAGTGTAGTCTACCTCCCATCATACTGTCAGTACTCTGTCTACCTCCCATCATACTGTCAGTACTCTGTCTACCTCCCATCATACTGTCAGTACTCTGTCTACCTCCCATCACACTGTCAGTACTCAGTCTACCTCCCATCATACTGTCAGTACTCTGTCTACCTCCCATCATACTGTGAGTACTCAGTCTACCTCCCGTCAGTACTCTGTCTACCTCCCATCATACTGTCATAGTGTAGTCTACCTCCCATCATACTGTCAGTACTCTGTCTACCTCCCATCATACTGTCAGTACTCAGTCTACCTCCCATCATACTGTCAGTACTCTGTCTACCTCCCATCATACTGTCAGTACTCAGTCTACCTCCCATCATACTGTCATAGTGTAGTCTACCTCCCATCACACTGTCAGTACTCTGTCTACCACCCATCATACTGTCAGTACTCTGTATACCTCCCATCATACTGTCAGTACTCTGTCTACCTCCCATCATACTGTCAGTACTCAGTCTACCTCCCATCATACTGTCAGTACTCTGTCTACCTCCCATCATACTGTCAGTACTCTGTCTACCTCCCATCATACTGTCAGTACTCTGTCTACCTCCCATCATACTGTCAGTATTCTGTATACCTCCCATCATACTGGCATAGTGTAGTCTACCTCCCATCACACTGTCAGTACTCTGTCTACCTCCCATCATACTGTCAGTACTCTGTCTACCTCCCATCATACTGCCAGTACTCTGTCTACCTCCCATCATACTGTCAGTACTCTGTCTACCTCCCATCATACTGTCAGTACTCTGTCTACCTCCCATCATACTGTCAGTACTCTGTCTACCTCCCATCATACTGTCAGTACTCTGTCTACCACCCATCATACTGTCAGTACTCTGTATACCTCCCATCATACTGTCAGTACTCTGTCTACCTCCCATCATACTGTCAGTACTCAGTCTACCTCCCATCATACTGTCAGTATTCTGTCTACCTCCCACCATACTGCCAGTACTCAGTCTACCTCCCATCACACTGTCAGTACTCTGTCTACCTCCCATCACACTGTCAGTACTCTGTCTACCTCCCATCATACTGTCAGTACTCTGTCTACCTCCCATCATACTGGCATAGTATAGTCTACCTCCCATCATACTGTCAGTACTCTGTCTACCTCCCATCATACTGGCAGTACTCTGTATACCTCCCATCATACTGTCAGTACTCAGTCTACCTCCCATCATACTGTCAGTACTCTGTCTACCTCCCATCATACTGTCAGTACTCAGTCTACCTCCCATCATACTGTCAGTACTCAGTCTACCTCCCATCATACTGTCAGTACTCTGTCTACCTCCCATCATACTGTGAGTACTCAGTCTACCTCCCGTCAGTACTCTGTCTACCTCCCATCATACTGTCATAGTGTAGTCTACCTCCCATCATACTGTCAGTACTCTGTCTACCTCCCATCATACTGTCAGTACTCAGTCTACCTCCCATCATACTGTCAGTACTCTGTCTACCTCCCATCATACTGTCAGTACTCAGTCTACCTCCCATCATACTGTCATAGTGTAGTCTACCTCCCATCACACTGTCAGTACTCTGTCTACCACCCATCATACTGTCAGTACTCTGTATACCTCCCATCATACTGTCAGTACTCTGTCTACCTCCCATCATACTGTCAGTACTCAGTCTACCTCCCATCATACTGTCAGTACTCTGTCTACCTCCCATCATACTGTCAGTACTCTGTCTACCTCCCATCATACTGTCAGTACTCTGTCTACCTCCCATCATACTGTCAGTATTCTGTATACCTCCCATCATACTGGCATAGTGTAGTCTACCTCCCATCACACTGTCAGTACTCTGTCTACCTCCCATCATACTGTCAGTACTCTGTCTACCTCCCATCATACTGCCAGTACTCTGTCTACCTCCCATCATACCGTCAGTACTCTGTCTACCTCCCATCATACCGTCAGTACTCTGTCTACCTCCCATCATACTGTCAGTACTCTGTCTACCTCCCATCATACTGTCAGTACTCTGTCTACCACCCATCATACTGTCAGTACTCTGTATACCTCCCATCATACTGTCAGTACTCTGTCTACCTCCCATCATACTGTCAGTACTCAGTCTACCTCCCATCATACTGTCAGTATTCTGTCTACCTCCCACCATACTGCCAGTACTCAGTCTACCTCCCATCACACTGTCAGTACTCTGTCTACCTCCCATCACACTGTCAGTACTCTGTCTACCTCCCATCATACTGTCAGTACTCTGTCTACCTCCCATCATACTGGCATAGTATAGTCTACCTCCCATCATACTGTCAGTACTCTGTCTACCTCCCATCATACTGGCAGTACTCTGTATACCTCCCATCATACTGTCAGTACTCAGTCTACCTCCCATCATACTGTCAGTACTCTGTCTACCTCCCATCATACTGTCAGTACTCAGTCTACCTCCCATCATACTGTCAGTACTCAGTCTACCTCCCATCATACTGTCAGTACTCTGTCTACCTCCCATCATACTGTCAGTACTCAGTCTACCTCCCATCATACTGTCATAGTGTAGTCTACCTCCCATCACACTGTCAGTACTCTGTCTACCTCCCATCATACTGGCAGTACTCTGTCTACCTCCCATCATACTGCCAGTACTCTGTATACCTCCCATCATACTGGCATAGTGTAGTCTACCTCCCATCATACTGTCAGTACTCTGTAAACCTCCCATCATACTGGCATAGTGTAGTCTACCTCCCATCATACTGTCAGTACTCTGTCTACCTCCCATCATACTGTCTGTACTCTGTCTACCTCCCATCATACTGTCAGTATTCTGTATACCTCCCATCATACTGGCATAGTGTAGTCTACCTCCCATCATACTGCCAGTACTCTGTCTACCTCCCATCATACTGTCAGTACTCTGTCTACCTCCCATCATACTGTCAGTACTCTGTCTACCTCCCATCATACTGTCAGTACTCTGTTTACCTCCCATCATACTGTCAGTACTCTGTCTACCTCCCATCATACTGTCAGTACTCTGTCTACCTCCCATCATACTGTCAGTATTCTGTATACCTCCCATCATACTGGCATAGTGTAGTCTACCTCCCATCACACTGTCAGTACTCTGTCTACCTCCCATCATACTGTCAGTACTCTGTCTACCTCCCATCATACTGTCAGTACTCTGTCTACATCCCATCATACTGTCAGTACTCTGTCTACCTCCCATCATACTGTCAGTACTCTGTCTACCACCCATCATACTGTCAGTACTCTGTATACCTCCCATCATACTGTCAGTACTCTGTCTACCTCCCATCATACTGTCAGTACTCAGTCTACCTCCCATCATACTGTCAGTATTCTGTCTACCTCCCACCATACTGCCAGTACTCAGTCTACCTCCCATCACACTGTCAGTACTCTGTCTACCTCCCATCACACTGTCAGTACTCTGTCTACCTCCCATCATACTGTCAGTACTCTGTCTACCTCCCATCATACTGGCATAGTGTAGTCTACCTCCCATCATACTGTCAGTACTCTGTCTACCTCCCATCATACTGTCAGTACTCTGTCTACCTCCCATCATACTGTCAGTACTCTGTCTACCTCCCATCACACTGTCAGTACTCAGTCTACCTCCCATCATACTGTCAGTACTCTGTCTACCTCCCATCATACTGTGAGTACTCAGTCTACCTCCCGTCAGTACTCTGTCTACCTCCCATCATACTGTCATAGTGTAGTCTACCTCCCATCATACTGTCAGTACTCTGTCTACCTCCCATCATACTGTCAGTACTCAGTCTACCTCCCATCATACTGTCAGTACTCTGTCTACCTCCCATCATACTGTCAGTACTCAGTCTACCTCCCATCATACTGTCATAGTGTAGTCTACCTCCCATCACACTGTCAGTACTCTGTCTACCACCCATCATACTGTCAGTACTCTGTATACCTCCCATCATACTGTCAGTACTCTGTCTACCTCCCATCATACTGTCAGTACTCAGTCTACCTCCCATCATACTGTCAGTACTCTGTCTACCTCCCATCATACTGTCAGTACTCTGTCTACCTCCCATCATACTGTCAGTACTCTGTCTACCTCCCATCATACTGTCAGTATTCTGTATACCTCCCATCATACTGGCATAGTGTAGTCTACCTCCCATCACACTGTCAGTACTCTGTCTACCTCCCATCATACTGTCAGTACTCTGTCTACCTCCCATCATACTGCCAGTACTCTGTCTACCTCCCATCATACTGTCAGTACTCTGTCTACCTCCCATCATACTGTCAGTACTCTGTCTACCTCCCATCATACTGTCAGTACTCTGTCTACCTCCCATCATACTGTCAGTACTCTGTCTACCACCCATCATACTGTCAGTACTCTGTATACCTCCCATCATACTGTCAGTACTCTGTCTACCTCCCATCATACTGTCAGTACTCAGTCTACCTCCCATCATACTGTCAGTATTCTGTCTACCTCCCACCATACTGCCAGTACTCAGTCTACCTCCCATCACACTGTCAGTACTCTGTCTACCTCCCATCACACTGTCAGTACTCTGTCTACCTCCCATCATACTGTCAGTACTCTGTCTACCTCCCATCATACTGGCATAGTATAGTCTACCTCCCATCATACTGTCAGTACTCTGTCTACCTCCCATCATACTGTCAGTACTCTGTCTACCTCCCAACATACTGTCAGTACTCTGTCTACCTCCAATCATACTGTCAGTACTCTGTCTACCTCCCATCACACTGTCAGTACTCAGTCTACCTCCCATCATACTGTCAGTACTCTGTCTACCTCCCATCATACTGTCAGTACTCAGTCTACCTCCCGTCAGTACTCTGTCTACCTCCCATCATACTGTCATAGTGTAGTCTACCTCCCATCATACTGTCAGTACTCTGTCTACCTCCCATCATACTGTCAGTACTCAGTCTACCTCCCATCATACTGTCAGTACTCTGTCTACCTCCCATCATACTGTCAGTACTCAGTCTACCTCCCATCATACTGTCATAGTGTAGTCTACCTCCCATCACACTGTCAGTACTCTGTCTACCACCCATCATACTGTCAGTACTCTGTATACCTCCCATCATACTGTCAGTACTCTGTCTACCTCCCATCATACTGTCAGTACTCAGTCTACCTCCCATCATACTGTCAGTATTCTGTCTACCTCCCACCATACTGCCAGTACTCAGTCTACCTCCCATCACACTGTCAGTACTCTGTCTACCTCCCATCACACTGTCAGTACTCTGTCTACCTCCCATCATACTGTCAGTACTCTGTCTACCTCCCATCATACTGGCATAGTGTAGTCTACCTCCCATCATACTGTCAGTACTCTGTCTACCTCCCATCATACTGTCAGTACTCTGTCTACCTCCCATCATACTGTCAGTACTCTGTCTACCTCCCATCATACTGTCAGTACTCTGTCTACCTCCCATCACACTGTCAGTACTCAGTCTACCTCCCATCATACTGTCAGTACTCTGTCTACCTCCCATCATACTGTCAGTACTCAGTCTACCTCCCGTCAGTACTCTGTCTACCTCCCATCATACTGTCATAGTGTAGTCTACCTCCCATCATACTGTCAGTACTCTGTCTACCTCCCATCATACTGTCAGTACTCAGTCTACCTCCCATCATACTGTCAGTACTCTGTCTACCTCCCATCATATTGTCAGTACTCAGTCTACCTCCCATCATACTGTCATAGTGTAGTCTACCTCCCATCACACTGTCAGTACTCTGTCTACCTCCCATCATACTGGCAGTACTCTGTCTACCTCCCATCATACTGCCAGTACTCTGTATACCTCCCATCATACTGGCATAGTGTAGTCTACTTCCCATCATACTGTCAGTACTCTGTATACCTCCCATCATACTGGCATAGTGTAGTCTACCTCCCATCATACTGTCAGTACTCTGTCTACCTCCAATCATACTGTCAGTACTCTGTCTACCTCCCATCACACTGTCAGTACTCAGTCTACCTCCCATCATACTGTCAGTACTCTGTCTACCTCCCATCATACTGTCAGTACTCAGTCTACCTCCCGTCAGTACTCTGTCTACCTCCCATCATACTGTCATAGTGTAGTCTACCTCCCATCATACTGTCAGTACTCTGTCTACCTCCCATCATACTGTCAGTACTCAGTCTACCTCCCATCATACTGTCAGTACTCTGTCTACCTCCCATCATACTGTCAGTACTCAGTCTACCTCCCATCATACTGTCATAGTGTAGTCTACCTCCCATCACACTGTCAGTACTCTTTCTACCACCCATCATGCTGTCAGTACTCTGTATACCTCCCATCATACTGTCAGTACTCTGTCTACCTCCCATCATACTGTCAGTACTCAGTCTACCTCCCATCATACTGTCAGTATTCTGTCCACCTCCCACCATACTGCCAGTACTCAGTCTACCTCCCATCACACTGTCAGTACTCTGTCTACCTCCCATCACACTGTCAGTACTCTGTCTACCTCTCATCATACTGTCAGTACTCTGTCTACCTCCCATCATACTGGCATAGTGTAGTCTACCTCCCATCATACTGTCAGTACTCTGTCTACCTCCCATCATACTGTCAGTACTCTGTCTACCTCCCATCATACTGTCAGTACTCTGTCTACCTCCCATCATACTGTCAGTACTCTGTCTACCTCCCATCACACTGTCAGTACTCAGTCTACCTCCCATCATACTGTCAGTACTCTGTCTACCTCCCATCATACTGTCAGTACTCAGTCTACCTCCCGTCAGTACTCTGTCTACCTCCCATCATACTGTCATAGTGTAGTCTACCTCCCATCATACTGTCAGTACTCTGTCTACCTCCCATCATATTGTCAGTACTCAGTCTACCTCCCATCATACTGTCATAGTGTAGTCTACCTCCCATCACACTGTCAGTACTCTGTCTACCTCCCATCATACTGGCAGTACTCTGTCTACCTCCCATCATACTGCCAGTACTCTGTATACCTCCCATCATACTGGCATAGTGTAGTCTACTTCCCATCATACTGTCAGTACTCTGTATACCTCCCATCATACTGGCATAGTGTAGTCTACCTCCCATCATACTGGCATAGTGTAATCTACCTCCCATCATACTGTCAGTACTCTGTATACCTCCCATCATACTGGCATAGTGTAGTCTACCTCCCATCATACTGTCAGTACTCTGTATACCTCCCATCATACTGGCATAGTGTAGTCTACCTCCCATCATACTGTCAGTACTCAGTCTACCTCCCATCATACTGTCAGTACTCTGTCTACCTCCCATCATACTGTCAGTACTCAGTCTACCTCCCATCATACTGTCAGTACTCTGTCTACTCCCATCATACTGTCAGTATTCTGTATACCTCCCATCATACTGGCATAGTGTAGTCTACCTCCCATCATACTGTCAGTACTCAGTCTACCTCCCATCATACTGCCAGTACTCTGTCTACCTCCCATCATACTGTCAGTACTCTGTCTACCTCCCATCATACTGTCAGTACTCTGTCTACCTCCCATCATACTGTCATAGTGTAGTCTACCTCCCATCATACTGTCAGTACTCAGTCTACCTCCCATCATACTGTCAGTACTCTGTCTACCTCCCATCATACTGTCAGTACTCAGTCTACCTCCCATCATACTGTCATAGTGTAGTCTACCTCCCATCATACTGTCATAGTGTAGTCTACCTCCCATCATACTGTCAGTACTCTGTCTACCTCCCATCATACTGTCAGTACTCAGTCTACCTCCCATCATACTGTCAGTACTCTGTCTACCTCCCATCATACTGTCAGTACTCAGTCTACCTCCCATCATACTGTCAGTACTCTGTCTACCTCCCATCATACTGTCAGTACTCAGTCTACCTCCCATCATACTGTCATAGTGTAGTCTACCTCCCATCATACTGTCATAGTGTAGTCTACCTCCCATCATACTGTCAGTACTCTGTCTACCTCCCATCACACTGTCAGTACTCAGTCTACCTCCCATCATACTGTCAGTACTCAGTCTACCTCCCGTCAGTACTCTGTCTACCTCCCATCATACTGTCATAGTGTAGTCTACCTCCCATCATACTGTCAGTACTCTGTCTACCTCCCATCATACTGTCAGTACTCAGTCTACCTCCCATCATACTGTCAGTACTCTGTCTACCTCCCACCATACTGTCAGTACTCTGTCTACCTCCCATCATACTGTCAGTAATCTGTCTACCTCCCATCATACTGTCAGTACTCAGTCTACCTCCCATCATACTGGCATAGTGTAGTCTACCTCCCATCACACTGTCAGTACTCTGTCTACCTCCCATCATACTGGCAGTACTCAGTCTACCTCCCATCATACCATCATAGTGTAGTCTACCTCCCATCATACTGTCAGTACTCTGTCTACCTCCCATCATACTGTCATAGTGTAGTCTACCTCCCATCATACTGTCAGTACTCTGTCTACCTCCCATCATACTGTCATAGTGTAGTCTACCTCCCATCATACTGTCAGTACTCTGTCTACCTCCCATCATACTGTCAGTACTCTGTCTACCTCCCATCATACTGTCAGTACTCTGTCTACCTCCCATCATACTGTCAGTACTCTGTCTACCTCCCATCATACTGTCAGTACTCTGTCTACCTCCCATCATACTGTCAGTACTCAGTCTACCTCCCATCATACTGTCAGTACTCTGTCTACCTCCCATCATACTGTCATAGTGTAGTCTACCTCCCATCATACTGTCAGTACTCTGTCTACCTCCCATCATACTGTCAGTACTCAGTCTACCTCCCATCATACTGTCATAGTGTAGTCTACCTCCCATCATACTGTCAGTACTCTGTCTACCACCCATCATACTGTCAGTTCTCTGTCTACCTCCCATCATACTGTCAGTACTCTGTCTGCCTCCCATCATACTGTCAGTACTCTGTCTACCTCCCATCATACTGCCAGTACTCTGTCTACCTCCCATCATACTGTCAGTACTCAGTCTACCTCCCATCATACTGTCATAGTGTAGTCTACCTCCCATCATACTGTCATAGTGTAGTCTACCTCCCATCACACTGTCAGTACTCTGTCTACCTCCCATCATACTGGCAGTACTCAGTCTACCTCCCATCATACCATCATAGTGTAGTCTACCTCCCATCACACTGTCAGTACTCTGTCTACCTCCCATCATACTGTCAGTACTCTGTCTACCTCCCATCACACTGTCAGTACTCTGTCTACCTCCCATCACACTGTCAGTACTCAGTCTACCTCCCATCATACTGTCAGTACTCAGTCTACCTCCCGTCAGTACTCTGTCTACCTCCCGTCAGTACTCTGTCTACCTCCCATCATACTGTCATAGTGTAGTCTACCTCCCATCATACTGTCAGTACTCAGTCTACCTCCCATCATACTGTCAGTACTCAGTCTACCTCCCATCATACTGTCAGTACTCTGTCTACCTCCCATCATACTGTCAGTACTCTGTCTACCTCCCATCATACTGTCAGTACTCTGTCTACCTCCCATCATACTGTCAGTACTCGGTCTACCACCCATTATACTGTCATAGTGTAGTCTACCTCCCATCATACTGTCAGTACTCTGTCTACCTCCCATCATACTGTCAGTACTCGGTCTACCTCCCATCATACTGGCATAGTGTAGTCTACCTCCCATCATACTGTCAGTACTCTGTCTACCTCCCATCATACTGTCAGTACTCTGTCTACCTCCCATCATACTGTCAGTACTCTGTCTACCTCCCATCATACTGTCAGCACTCAGTCTACCTCCCATCATACTGTCAGTACTCTGTCTACCTCCCATCATACTGTCAGTACTCAGTCTACCTCCCATCATACTGTCATAGTGCAGTCTACCTCCCATCATACTGTCAGTACTCTGTCTACCACCCATCATACTGTCAGTTCTCTGTCTACCTCCCATCATACTGGCAGTACTCTGTCTACCTCCCATCATACTGTCAGTACTCAGTCTACCTCCCATCATACTGTCATAGTGTAGTCTACCTCCCATCATACTGTCATAGTGTAGTCTACCTCCCATCATACTGTCAGTACTCTGTCTACCTCCCCTCATACTGCCAGTACTCTGTCTACCTCCCATCATACTGTCAGTACTCAGTCTACCTCCCATCATACTGTCATAGTGTAGTCTACCTCCCATCATACTGTCATAGTGTAGTCTACCTCCCATCATACTGTCAGTACTCAGTCTACCTCCCATCATACTGTCATAGTGTAGTCTACCTCCCATCATACTGTCAGTACTCTGTCTACCTCCCATCATACTGTCAGTACTCTGTCTACCTCCCATCATACTGTCAGTACTCTGTCTACCTCCCATCATACTGTCAGTACTCTGTCTACCTCCCATCATACTGTCAGTACTCAGTCTACCTCCCATCATACTGTCAGTACTCAGTCTACCTCCCATCATACTGTCAGTACTCAGTCTACCTCCCATCATACTGTCAGTACTCAGTCTACCTCCCATCATACTGTCAGTACTCAGTCTACCTCCCATCATACTGTCAGTACTCAGTCTACCTCCCATCATACTGTCAGTACTCAGTCTACCTCCCATCATACTGTCAGTACTCTGTCTACCTCCCATCATACTGCCAGTACTCTGTCTACCTCCCATCACACTGTCAGTACTCTGTATACCTCCCATCATACTGTCAGTACTCTGTTTACCTCCCATCATACTGTCAGTACTCTGTCTACCTCCCATCATACTGCCAGTACTCTGTCTACCTATCATCAAACTGTCACAGTGCATTCTACATACCATCATATTTGAGAGCCTCAGCATTTGTCTCTTTCACAGCCTTGGACTGGACCCATCTCCTGTAAAACACATGACACATTGTCTTACTGATACTATTATTACTAAGACAATAATATTACTAACTACTAATTCTAACTACTATTGCTAAGATATTGCTATTACTAACTACTATTACTAATATATTACTATTACTATCTACTATTACTGTGATATTACTATTACTATCTACTATTACTAATATATTACTATTACTAACTACTATTACTGTGATATTACTATTACTATCTACTATTACTAATATATTACTATTACTAACTACTATTACTAACTACTATTACTGTGATATTACTATTACTATCTACTATTACTAATATTTTACTATTACTATCTACTATTACTAATATATTACTATTACTAACTACTATTACTAATATATTAGTATTACTAAGACAATTATATTACTATTACTATTACTATCTACTATTACTGTGATATTACTATTACTAACTACTATTACTGTGACATTACTATTACCAACTATTATTACTGTGATATTACTATTACTATCTACTATTACTGTGATATTACTATTACTAACTACTATTACTGTGACATTACTATTACTAACTACTATTACTGTGATATTACTATTACTATCTACTATTACTGTGATATTACTATTACTAACTACAATTACTGTGACATTACTATTACTATCTACTATTACTAATATATTACTATTACTATCTACTATTACTAATATATTACTATTACTATCTACTATTACTAATATTTTACTATTACTATCTACTATTACTAATATATTACTATTACTAACTACTATTACTAAGACACTATTATTACTATCTACTATTACTGTGATATTATCTAGTTTCCAGTTTCAACTCTTCTGCCTGCGGTTATGGAACCCCTACCTGTCCCAGACCTGCTGTTTTCAACTCTTAATGATCGGCTATGAAAAGCCAACTGAGATTTATTCCTGATTATTATTTGACCATGCTTGTCATTTATGAACATTTTGAAAATCTTGGCTCTCTCTAATTTTCTCCTTCTCTCTTTCTTTCTCTCGGAGGACCTGGGCCCTAGGACCATGCGTCGGGACTGCCGCCCGTGGTGATTCCTTGCTGTCCCCAGTCCGCCTGGCCTTGCTGCTATTCCAGTTTCAGCTGTTCTGCCTGCGGTTATGGAACCGCCACCTGTCCCAGACCTGTTGTTTTTCAACTCTTAATGATCAGCTATGAAAAGCCAACTGAAAATTATTCATGATTATTATTTGACCATGCTTGTCACTTATGAACATTTTTGAACATCTTGGCATAGTTCTGTTATAATCTCCACCCGGCACAGCCAGAAGAGGACTGGCCACCCCTCATAGCCTGGTTCCTCTCTAGGTTTCTTCCTAGGTTTTGGCCTTTCTAGGGAGTTTTTCCTAGCCACCGTGCTTCTACACCTGCATTCTAGCTGTTTGGCGTTTTAGGCTGGGTTTCTGTACAGCACTTCGAGATATTATCTGATGTACGAAGGGCTATATAAAATAAAATTGATTGATTGATTGATTGATATTACTATTACTATCTACTATTACTAATATATTACTATTACTAACTACTATTACTGTGATATTACTATTACTATCTACTATTACTGTGACATTACTATTACTAACTACTATTACTAATATATTACTATTACTATCTACTATTACTAATATATTACTATTACTAACTACTATTACTAATATATTACTATTACTAACTACTATTACTAATATATTACTATTACTAACTACTATTACTAATATATTACTATTACTAACTACTATTACTAATATATTACTATTACTAACTACTATTACCAAGGAATTACAATTACTAATGACTGATTCTAAGACATTACCAGTACTAACTACTGTTACTAAGACAATTATATTACTAACTACTAATACTAACTACTATTACCAATATATTACTATTACTAACTACTATTACTAATATATTACTATTACTAACTACTATTACCAATATATTATTATTACTAACTACTATTACTAATATATTATTATTACTAACTACTATTACTAATATATTACTATTACTACCTACTATTACTAATATATTACTATTACTAACTACTATTACCAAGGAATTACAATTACTAATGACTGATTCTAAGACATTACCAGTACTAACTACTGTTACTAAGACAATTATATTACTAACTACTAATACTAACTACTATTACCAATATATTACTATTACTAACTACTATTACTAACTACTATTACCAATATATTACTATTACTAACTACTATTACTAACTACTATTACCAATATATTATTATTACTAACTACTAATACTAACTACTATTACCAATATATTACTATTACTAACTACTATTACTAACTACTATTACCAATATATTATTATTACTAACTACTATTACTACCTACTATTACTAATATATTATTATTACTAACTACTATTACTAATATATTACTATTACTACCTACTATTACTAATATATTACTATTACTAACTACTATTACCAAGGAATTACAATTACTAATGACTGATTCTAAGACATTACCAGTACTAACTACTGTTACTAAGACAATTATATTACTAACTACTAATACTAACTACTATTACCAATATATTACTATTACTAACTACTATTACTAACTACTATTACCAATATATTACTATTACTAACTACTATTACTAACTACTATTACCAATATATTATTATTACTAACTACTAATACTAACTACTATTACCAATATATTACTATTACTAACTACTATTACTAACTACTATTACCAATATATTATTATTACTAACTACTATTACTACCTACTATTACCAATATATTATTATTACTAACTACTATTACTAATATATTACTATTACTACCTACTATTACCAATATATTATTATTACTAACTACTATTACTAATATATTACTATTACTACCTACTATTACTAATATATTACTATTACTAACTACTATTACCAATATATTATTATTACTAACTACTATTACTACCTACTATTACCAATATATTATTATTACTAACTACTATTACTAATATATTACTATTACTACCTACTATTACTAATATATTACTATTACTACCTACTATTACTAATATATTACTATTACTACCTACTATTACTAATATATTACTATTACTAACTACTATTACTAACTACTATTACCAATATATTATTATTACTAACTACTATTACTAATATATTACTATTACCAACTACTATTACTAACTACTATTACTAACTACTAATACTACGATATTACTATTACTAACTACTATTACTATATATTACTATTACTAACTACTATTACTAAGACAATACTATTACTAACTACTATTACTAATATATTACTATTACTAACTACTATTACTATATATTACTATTACTAACTACTATTACTAAGACAATACTATTACTAATATATTACTAACTACTATTACTAATATATTACTATTACTAACTACTATTACTAATATATTACTATTACTAACTACTATTACTAACTACTATTACTAATATATTACTATTACTAACTACTATTACTAACTACTATTACTAACTACTATTACTAATATATTACTATTACTAACTACTATTACTAACTACTATTACTAATATATTACTATTACTAACTAATATTACTAATATATTACTATTACTAACTACTATTACTAACTACTATTACTAATATATTACTATTACTAACTACTATTACTAATATATTACTATTACTAACTACTATTACTAACTACTACTACTAATATATTACTATTACTAACTACTATTACTAATATATTACTATTACTAACTACTATTACTAATATATTACTAACTACTATTACTAATATATTACTATTACTAACTACTATTACTAATATATTACTATTACTAACTACTATTACTAACTACTATTACTAATATATTACTATTACTAACTACTATTACTAACTACTATTACTAATATATTACTATTACTAACTACTATTACTAATATATTACTATTACTAACTACTATTACTAACTACTATTACTAATATATTACTATTACTAACTACTATTACTAACTACTATTACTAACTACTATTACTAATATATTACTATTACTAACTACTATTACTAACTACTATTACTAATATATTACTATTACTAACTAATATTACTAATATATTACTATTACTAACTACTATTACTAACTACTATTACTAATATATTACTATTACTAACTACTATTACTAATATATTACTATTACTAACTACTATTACTAATATATTACTATTACTAAATACTATTACTAATATATTACTATTACTAAATACTATTACTAATACACTACTATTACTAATATATTACTATTACTAACTACTATTACTAATACATTACTATTACTAACTACTATTACTAATACGTTACTATTACTAACTACTATTACTAATACATTACTATTACTAACTACTATTACTAATACATTACTATTACTAACTACTATTACTAATATATTACTATTACTAAATACTATTACTAATACATTACTATTACTAATATATTACTATTACTAACTACTTTTACTAACTACTATTACAAATATATTACTATTACCAACTACTATTACTAAAACAATACTATTACTAACTACTATTACTAACTACTATAACCAAGATATGACTATTACTAACTACTATTACTAAAACAATACTATTACTAACTACTATTACTAACTACTATTACTAAGACAATACTATTACTAACTACTATTACTAACTACTATAACCAAGATATGACTATTACTAATATATTACTATTACTAACTACTATTACTAATATATTTCTATTACTAACTACTATTACTAATACATTACTATTACTAACTACTATTACTAAGCCATTACTATTACTAACTACTATTACTAATATATTACTACTACTAACTAGTATTACTAACTACTATTACTAAGACATTACCACTATTCTTAACTACTATCACTAAACATTACCAACTACTAATACCAAAACATTACTTTTACTAACTACCATTACTAAAACATTATTTCACTAACTAGTATTACTAAGACCTTATTATTACTAACTACTATTACTAATATATTACTATTACTAACTATTATTACTAATATATTACTGTTACTAACTACTATTACTAATATATTACTATTACTAACTACTATTACTAATGTATTACTATTAGTAACTACTATTACTAATATATTACTATTACTAACTACTATTACTAATATATTACTATTACTAACTACTATTACTAATATATTACTATTACTAACTACTATTACATACATATTACTATTACTAACTACTATTACTAATATATTACTATTACTAACTACTATTACCAAGACAATACTATTATTAACTACCATTACCAAGGAATTACTATTACTAACTACTATTACTACCTACAATTACTAAGATATTACTATATGGTGAATGTAGAATACAGATTTCAACAGATCATTTCACCTGTCTAGAGGATCTGAGTCAAACGTCTCTGCAAAATGTGCTTCTTCTGGAACCTGAAAAAGTCTGTAGGTAGCCTGAAAGGGAGAGAGAGAGAGATAGAGGAGAGAGAGAGGGGAATAGAGTGTGTGAGAGAGAGAGAGAGAAGGGAGAGAGAGAGAGAGAGAGAGAGAGAAAGAAGAGACAGAGAGAGAGAGAGAGAGTGACAGAGACAGAGAGAGAGGGAGAAGAGAGTGAGAGAAGTTAGAGAGAGAGACAGAAAGAGACAGAGAGAGTGACAGAGACAGAGAGAGAGAGAGAAAGGAGAGAGAGAGAGAGACAGAGAGAGAGACAGAGACAGAGAGAGAGAGAGAAAGGAGAGAGAGAGAGACAGAGAGAGAGAGAGAGAGAGAGAGAGAGAGAGAGAGAGAGAGAGAGAGACAGAGAGAGAGAGAGAAGAAGGGAGAGAGTGAGAGCGGTAAACAACAGTTTATAGGTTAACAGGGTAGTTAAAGAGTAAAGAGGTCAGTGTCACATCAGTTAATAAATCACCGACAGTAGAACAGCACTCAATAACTATTATATCATGGCACATGTAGTAGACATTACAGTAGTCCAGGTCCTATATCTAGTATGAATGATAGTAATCCAGGTCATGTATCTAGTATGAATGGTAGTAATCCAGGTCATATATCTAGTATGAATGATAGTAATCCTATATCTAGTATGAATGGTAGTAATCCAGGTCATATATCTAGTATGAATGATAGTAATCCTATATCTAGTATGAGTGGTAGTAATCCAGGTCATGTATCTAGTATGAATGGTAGTAATCCAGGTCATATATCTAGTATGAATGGTAGTAATCCTATATCTAGTATGAATGGTAGTAATCCATGTCATATATCTAGTATGAATGATAGTAATCCAGGTCATATATCTAGTATGAATGGTAGTAATCCTATATCTAGTATGAATGGTAGTAATCCAGGTCCTATATCTAGTATGAATGGTAGTAATCCAGGTCCTACATCTAGTATGAATGGTAGTAATCCTATTTCTAGTATGAATGATAGTAATCCTATATCTAGTATGAATGGTAGAAATCCAGGTCATATATCTAGTATGAATGGTAGTAATCCAGGTCCTATATCTAGTATGAATGATAGTAATCCTATATCTAGTATGAATGGTAGTAATCCAGGTCCTACATCTAGTATGAATGATAGTAATCCTATATCTAGTATGAATGATAGTAATCCAGGTCCTACATCTAGTATGAATGATAGTAATCCTATATCTAGTATGAATGGTAGTAATCCAGGTCCTACATCTAGTATGAATGATAGTAATCCTATATCTAGTATGAATGGTAGTAATCCTATATCTAGTATGAATGGTAGTAATCCTATATCTAGTATGAATGGTAGTAATCCTATATCTAGTATGAATGATAGTAATCCTATATCTAGTATGAATGGTAGTAATCCTATATCTAGTATGAATGGTAGTAATCCAGGTCCTATATCTAGTATGAATGGTAGTAATCCAGGTCCTATATCTAGTATGAATGGTAGTAATCCAGGTCCTATATCTAGTATGAATGGTAGTAATCCAGGTCCTATATCTAGTATGAATGGTAGTAAGCCTATATCTAGTATGAATGGTAGTAATCCTATATCTAGTATGAATGGTAGTAATCCAGGTCCTATATCTAGTATGAAAGATAGTAATCCAGGTCATATCTAGTATGAATGGTAGTAATCCAGGTCATATATCTAGTATGAATGGTAGTAATCCAGGTCATATATCTAGTATGAATGATATTAATCCAGGTCCTATATCTAGTATGAATGGTAGTAATCCTATTTCTAGTATGAATGGTAGTAATCCTATATCTAGTATGAATGATATAAATCCAGGTCATATATCTAGTATGAATGGTAGTAATCCAGGTCCTATATCTAGTATGAATGATAGTAATCCTATATCTAGTATGAATGGTAGTAATCCAGGTCATATATCTAGTATGAATGGTAGTAATCCTATATCTAGTAATAATGGTAGTAATCCAGGTCATATATCTAGTATGAATTATAGTAATCCAGGTCATATATGTAGTATGAATGGTAGTAATCCTATATCTAGTATGAATGGTAGTAATCCAGGTCATATATCTAGTATGAATGATAGTAATCCAGGTCATATATCTAGTATGAATGGTAGTAATCCTATATCTAGTATGAATGGTAGTAATCCTATATCTAGTATGAATGGTAGTAATCAAGGTCATATATCTAGTATGAATGATAGTAATCCAGGTCCTATATCTAGTATGAATGGTAGTAATCCTATATCTAGTATGAATGGTAGTAATCCAGGTCCTATATCTAGTATGAATGATAGTAATCCAGGTCCTATATCTAGTATGAATGGTAGTAATCCTATATCTAGTATGAATGATAGTAATCCAGGTCCTATATCTAGTATGAATGATAGTAATCCAGGTCCTATATCTAGTATGAATGGTAGTAATACTATATCTAGTATGAATGGTAGTAATCCAGGTCATACATCTAGTATTAATGGTAGTAATCCAGGTCCTATATCTAGTATGAATGGTAGTAATCCTATATCTAGTATGAATGATAGTAATCCTATATCTAGTATGAATGATAGTAATCCAGGTCATATATCTAGTATGAATGGTAGTAATCCTATATCTAGTATGAATGATAGTAATCCAGGTCATATATCTAGTATGAATGATAGTAATCCAGGTCATATATCTAGTATGAATGGTAGTAATCCAGGTCCTATATCTAGTATGAATGGTAGTAATCCAGGTCCTATATCTAGTATGAATGATAGTAATCCAGGTCCTATATCTAGTATGAATGGTAGTAATCCAGGTCCTATATCTAGTATGAATGGTAGTAATCCAGGTCCTATATCTAGTATGAATGATAGTAATCCAGGTCCTATATCTAGTATGAATGATAGTAATCCTATATCTAGTATGAATGATAGTAATCCAGGTCATATATCTAGTATGAATGGTAGTAATCCTATATCTAGTATGAATGGTAGTAATCCAGGTCATATATCTAGTATGAATGATAGTAATCCAGGTCCTATATCTAGTATGAATGGTAGTAATCCAGGTCCTATATCTAGTATGAATGATAGTAATCCAGGTCCTATATCTAGTATGAATGATAGTAATCCTATATCTAGTATGAATGGTAGTAATCCAGGTCATACATCTAGTATGAATGATAGTAATCCAGGTCCTATATCTAGTATGAATGGTAGTAATCCAGGTCCTATATCTAGTATGAATGATAGTAATCCTATATCTAGTATGAATGGTAGTAATCCAGGTCATATATCTAGTATGAATGGTAGTAATCCAGGTCCTATATCTAGTATGAATGGTAGTAATCCAGGTCCTATATCTAGTATGAATGGTAGTAATCCAGGTCCTATATCTAGTATGAATGGTAGTAATCCAGGTCCTATATCTAGTATGAATGGTAGTAATCCAGGTCCTATTTCTACTATGAATGGTAGTAAGTCTATATCTAGTATGAATGGTAGTAATCCTATATCTAGTATGAATGGTAGTAATCCAGGTCCTATATCTAGTATGAATGATAGTAATCCAGGTCATATATCTAGTATGAATGGTAGTAATCCAGGTCATATATCTAGTATGAATGGTAGTAATCCAGGTCCTATATCTAGTATGAATGATAGTAATCCTATATCTAGTATGAATGGTAGTAATCCAGGTCATATATCTAGTATGAATTATAGTAATCCAGGTCATATATCTAGTATGAATGGTAGTAATCCAGGTCATATATCTAGTATGAATGATAGTATTCCTATATCTAGTATGAATGGTAGTAATCCAGGTCATATATCTAGTATGAATGATAGTAATCCAGGTCATATATCTAGTATGAATGATAGTAATCCTATATCTAGTATGAATGGTAGTAATCCAGGTCATATATCTAGTATGAATGATAGTTATCCAGGTCATATATCTAGTATGAATGGTAGTAATCCTATATCTAGTATGAATGGTAGTAATCCTATATCTAGTATGAATGGTAGTAATCCAGGTCATATATCTAGTATGAATGATAGTAATCCAGGTCCTATATCTAGTATGAATGGTAGTAATCCTATATCTAGTATGAATAGTAGTAATCCTATATCTAGTATGAATGATAGTAATCCAGGTCATATATCTAGTATGAATGATAGTAATCCAGGTCCTATATCTAGTATGAATGATAGTAATCCTATATCTAGTATGAATGATAGTAATCCAGGTCATATATCTAGTATGAATGGTAGTAATCCTATATCTAGTATGAATGATAGTAATCCAGGTCCTATATCTAGTATGAATGGTAGTAATCCTATATCTAGTATGAATGATAGTAATCCAGGTCCTATATCTAGTATGAATGGTAGTAATCCTATATCTAGTATGAATGATAGTAATCCAGGTCATATATCTAGTATGAATGGTAGTAATCGTATATCTAGTATGAATGATAGTAATCCTATATCTAGTATGAATGGTAGTAATCCTATATCTAGTATGAATGATAGTAATCCAGGTCCTATATCTAGTATGAATGATAGTAATCATATATCTAGTATGAATGGTAGTAATCCTATATCTAGTATGAATGGTAGTAATCCTATATCTAGTATGAATGATAGTAATCCAGGTCCTATATCTAGTATGAATGGTAGTAATCCAGGTCCTATATCTAGTATGAATGATAGTAATCCAGGTCTATATCTAGTATGAATGATAGTAATCCAGGTCCTATATCTAGTATGAATGATAGTAATCCTATATCTAGTATGAATGGTAGTAATCCAGGTCATACATCTAGTATGAATGATAGTAATCCAGGTCCTATATCTAGTATGAATGGTAGTAATCCAGGTCATATATCTAGTATGAATGGTAGTAATCCAGGTCCTATATCTAGTATGAATGATAGTAATCCTATATCTAGTATGAATGATAGTAATCCAGGTCATATATCTAGTATGAATGGTAGTAATCCAGGTCCTATATCTAGTATGAATGGTAGTAATCCAGGTCCTATATCTAGTATGAATGGTAGTAATCCTATATCTAGTATGAATGATAGTAATCCTATATCTAGTATGAATGGTAGTAATCCAGGTCCTATATCTAGTATGAATGGTAGTAATCCAGGTCCTATATCTAGTATGAATGGTAGTAATCCAGGTCCTATATCTAGTATGAATGATAGTAATCCAGGTCATATATCTAGTATGAATGATAGTAATCCAGGTCCTATATCTAGTATGAATGGTAGTAATCAAGGTCCTATATCTAGTATGAATGGTAGTAATCCAGGTCATATATCTAGTATGAATGATAGTAATCCAGGTCCTATATCTAGTATGAATGGTAGTAATCCAGGTCCTCTATCTAGTATGAATGATAGTAATCCTATATCTAGTATGAATGGTAGTAATCCAGGTCATATATCTAGTATGAATGGTAGTAATCCAGGTCCTATATCTAGTATGAATGGTAGTAATCCAGGTCATATATCTAGTATGAATGGTAGTAATCCAGGTCATATATCTAGTATGAATGATAGTAATCCAGGTCCTATATCTAGTATGAATGATAGTAATCCAGGTCATATATCTAGTATGAATGATAGTAATCCTATATCTAGTATGAATGGTAGTAATCCAGGTCATATATCTAGTATGAATGATAGTAATCCTATATCTAGTATGAATGGTAGTAATCCAGGTCCTATATCTAGTATGAATGGTAGTAATCCAGGTCCTATATCTAGTATGAATGATAGTAATCCAATATCTAGTATGAATGGTAGTAATCCAGGTCCTATATCTAGTATGAATGATAGTAATCCTATATCTAGTATGAATGGTAGTAATCCAGGTCCTATATCTAGTATGAATGATAGTAATCCTATATCTAGTATGAATGGTAGTAATCCAGGTCCTATATCTAGTATGAATGGTAGTAATCCAGGTCATATATCTAGTATGAATGGTAGTAATCCTATATCTAGTATGAATGGTAGTAATCCAGGTCATTTATCTAGTATGAATGGTAGTAATCCAGGTCATATATCTAGTATGAATGGTAGTAATCCAGGTCCTATATCTAGTATGAATGGTGGTAATCCAGGTCCTATATCTAGTATGAATGGTAGTAATCCAGGTCCTATATCTAGTATGAATGGTAGTAATCCAGGTCCTATATCTAGTATGAATGGTAGTAATCCAGGTCATATATCTAGTATGAATGATAGTAATCCTATATCTAGTATGAATGGTAGTAATCCAGGTCCTATATATAGTATGAATGGTAGTAATCCAAGTCCTATATCTAGTATGAATGATAGTAATCCAGGTCATATATCTAGTATGAATGGTAGTAATCCAGGTCCTATATCTAGTATGAATGGTTGTAATCCTATATCTAGTATGAATGATAGTAATCCTATATCTAGTATGAATGGTAGTAATCCTATATCTAGTATGAATGGTAGTAATCCAGGTCCTATATCTAGTATGAATGGTAGTAATCCAGGTCATATATCTAGTATGAATGATAGTAATCCTATATCTAGTATGAATGGTAGTAATCCAGGTCATATATCTAGTATGAATGATAGTAATCCTATATCTAGTATGAATGGTAGTAATCCAGGTCCTATATCTAGTATGAATGGTAGTAATCCAGGTCCTATATCTAGTATGAATGGTAGTAATCCAGGTCCTATATCTAGTATAAATGGTAGTAATCCAGGTCCTATATCTAGTATGAATGGTAGTAATCCAGGTCCTATATCTAGTATGAATGGTAGTAATCCAGGTCATATATCTAGTATGAATGATAGTAATCCAGGTCCTATATCTAGTATGAATGGTAGTAATCCAGGTCCTATATCTAGTTTGAATGGTAGTAATCCAGGTCATATATCTAATATGAATGGTAGTAATCCTATATCTAGTATGAATGGTAGTAATCCAGGTCCTATATCTAGTATGAATGGTAGTAATCCTATATCTAGTATGAATGGTAGTAATCCAGGTCATATATCTAATATGAATGGTAGTAATCCTATATCTAGTATGAATGGTAGTAATCCAGGTCCTATATCTAGTATGAATGGTAGTAATCCTATATCTAGTATGAATGGTAGTAATCCAGGTCCTATATCTAGTATGAATGGTAGTAATCCTATATCTAGTATGAATGGTAGTAATCCAGGTCCTATATCTAGTATGAATGGTAGTAATCCTATATCTAGTATGAATGGTAGTAATCCAGGTCCTATATCTAGTATGAATGGTAGTAATCCTATATCTAGTATGAATGGTAGTAATCCTATATCTAGTATGAATGGTAGTAATCCTATATCTAGTATGAATGGTAGTAATCCAGGTCCTATATCTAGTATGAATGGTAGTAATCCAGGTCCTATATCTAGTATGAATGGTAGTAATCCAGGTCCTATATCTAGTATGAATGATATCAGCAGAACCTGACCTGAACTGGATCCGCCGGGGTTAAAATCACACAGGCAAGCAGCAGGCGGCCGAACATCATGTCTGTTGTCACATCACACACACACACACACACACACACACACACACACACACACACACACACACACACACACACACACACACACACACACACACACACACACACACACACACACACACACACACACACACACACACACACACACACACACACACACAATACATAACCATGTTTCACTCTCGTCAAGGGTTACGTCGCTAGCTACTAGATAACAGATACTGTATCAACACAACAGAGTCCTATAACCTACAAACACCGCCACTCCAACAAGATACAATACGTAGTCACCACTTTGGTAAAAAAAACATATTTATAATAGTTGTGAGTGTTTACCTGGTCAGACGAGGTGCTCAGAGACAGGGGGCTCGGTGTGAAGCAGACTTCCTCAATGTGTTCATGGTAATTACAGCTGGACTCTGACCCCTCTTCAGTCAGCCATCTCTTAGCAACCAAGGAGCTTAGTCACCATTACTTCACTAAGGCATTAATAGCAGCAATGCACTGTGGGATTGACATCAAGTACTGCAGTTTCATCTGTGTTGGTCATCATTATTTAGTGATGTAAATCTAGTTTAATCTGTGTTGGTCATCATTATTTAGTGATGTAAATCCAGTTTAATCTGTGTTGGTCATCATTATTTAGTGATGTAAATCCAGTTTAATCTGTGTTGGTCATCATTATTTAGTGATGTAAATCTAGTTTAATCTGTGTTGGTCATCATTATTTAGTGATGTAAATCCAGTTTAATCTGTGTTGGTCATCATTATTTAGTGATGTAAATCTAGTTTAATCTGTGTTGGTCATCATTATTTAGTGATGTAAATCCAGTTTAATCTGTGTTGGTCATCATTATTTAGTGATGTAAATCTAGTTTAATCTGTGTTGGTCATCATTATTTAGTGATGTAAATCTAGTTTCATCTGTGTTGGTCATCATTATTTAGTGATGTAAATCCAGTTTAATCTGTGTTGGTCATCATTATTTAGTGATGTAAATCCAGTTTAATCTGTGTTGGTCATTATTATTTAGTGATGTAAATCTAGTTTCATCTGTGTTGGTCATCATTATTTAGTGATGTAAATCTAGTTTAATCTGTGTTGGTCATCATTATTTAGTGATGTAAATCCAGTTTCATCTGTGTTGGTCATCATTATTTAGTGATGTAAATCTAGTTTAATCTGTGTTGGTCATCATTATTTAGTGATGTAAATCTAGTTTAATCTGTGTTGGTCATTATTATTTAGTGATGTAAATCTAGTTTAATCTGTGTTGGTCATCATTATTTAGTGATGTAAATCTAGTTTCATCTGTGTTGGTCATTATTATTTAGTGATGTAAATCCAGTTTAATCTGTGTTGGTCATCATTATTTAGTGATGTAAATCTAGTTTAATCTGTGTTGGTCATCATTATTTAGTGATGTAAATCTAGTTTAATCTGTGTTGGTCATCATTATTTAGTGATGTAAATCTAGTTTCATCTGTGTTGGTCATCATTATTTAGTGATGTAAATCCAGTTTCATCTGTGTTGGTCTTCATTATTTAGTGATGTAAATCCAGTTTCATCTGTGTTGGTCATTATTATTTAGTGATGTAAATCCAGTTTCATCTGTGTTGGTCTTCATTATTTAGTGATGTAAATCCAGTTTCATCTGTGTTGGTCATCATTATTTAGTGATGTAAATCCAGTTTAATCTGTGTTGGTCATTATTATTTAGTGATGTAAATCCAGTTTAATCTGTGTTGGTCATCATTATTTAGTGATGTAAATCTAGTTTAATCTGTGTTGGTCATCATTATTTAGTGATGTAAATCCAGTTTCATCTGTGTTGGTCATCATTATTTAGTGATGTAAATCCAGTTTCATCTGTGTTGGTCATTATTATTTAGTGATGTAAATCTAGTTTCATCTGTGTTGGTCATCATTATTTAGTGATGTAAATCCAGTTTAATCTGTGTTGGTCATCATTATTTAGTGATGTAAATCTAGTTTCATCTGTGTTGGTTATCATTATTTAGTGATGTAAATCTAGTTTAATCTGTGTTGGTCATCATTATTTAGTGATGTAAATCCAGTTTAATCTGTGTTGGTCATCATTATTTAGTGATGTAAATCCAGTTTCATCTGTGTTGGTCATCATTATTTAGTGATGTAAATCTAGTTTCATCTGTGTTGGTCATCATTATTTAGTGATGTAAATCTAGTTTAATCTGTGTTGGTCATCATTATTTAGTGATGTAAATCCAGTTTCATCTGTGTTGGTCATCATTATTTAGTGATGTAAATCCAGTTTCATCTGTGTTGGTCATCATTATTTAGTGATGTAAATCCAGTTTAATCTGTGTTGGTCATCATTATTTAGTGATGTAAATCTAGTTTCATCTGTGTTGGTCATCATTATTTAGTGATGTAAATCTAGTTTAATCTGTGTTGGTCATTATTATTTAGTGATGTAAATCTAGTTTAATCTGTGTTGGTCATTATTATTTAGTGATGTAAATCTAGTTTAATCTGTGTTGGTCATTATTATTTAGTGATGTAAATCCAGTTTAATCTGTGTTGGTCATCATTATTTAGTGATGTAAATCTAGTTTAATCTGTGTTGGTCATCATTATTTAGTGATGTAAATCTAGTTTAATCTGTGTTGGTCATTATTATTTAGTGATGTAAATCTAGTTTAATCTGTGTTGGTCATCATTATTTAGTGATGTAAATCTAGTTTAATCTGTGTTGGTCATCATTATTTAGTGATGTAAATCCAGTTTAATCTGTGTTGGTCATTATTATTTAGTGATGTAAATCCAGTTTCATCTGTGTTGGTCATCATTATTTAGTGATGTAAATCCAGTTTAATCTGTGTTGGTCATTATTATTTAGTGATGTAAATCTAGTTTAATCTGTGTTGGTCATCATTATTTAGTGATGTAAATCCAGTTTCATCTGTGTTGGTCATCATTATTTAGTGATGTAAATCTAGTTTCATCTGTGTTGGTCATCATTATTTAGTGATGTAAATCTAGTTTAATCTGTGTTGGTCATCATTATTTAGTGATGTAAATCTAGTTTAATCTGTTTTGGTCATTATTATTTAGTGATGTAAATCTAGTTTCATCTGTGTTGGTCATCATTATTTAGTGATGTAAATCTAGTTTTATCTGTGTTGGTCATCATTATTTAGTGATGTAAATCTAGTTTCATCTGTGTTGGTCATCATTATTTAGTGATGTAAATCTAGTTTCATCTGTGTTGGTCATCATTATTTAGTGATGTAAATCTAGTTTTATCTGTGTTGGTCATCATTATTTAGTGATGTAAATCCAGTTTCATCTGTGTTGGTCATCATTATTTAGTGATGTAAATCTAGTTTAATCTGTGTTGGTCATTATTATTTAGTGATGTAAATCTAGTTTAATCTGTTTTGGTCATTATTATTTAGTGATGTAAATCTAGTTTCATCTGTGTTGGTCATCATTATTTAGTGATGTAAATCTAGTTTTATCTGTGTTGGTCATCATTATTTAGTGATGTAAATCTAGTTTCATCTGTGTTGGTCATCATTATTTAGTGATGTAAATCTAGTTTCATCTGTGTTGGTCATCATTATTTAGTGATGTAAATCTAGTTTTATCTGTGTTGGTCATCATTATTTAGTGATGTAAATCCAGTTTCATCTGTGTTGGTCATCATTATTTAGTGATGTAAATCTAGTTTAATCTGTGTTGGTCATCATTATTTAGTGATGTAAATCTAGTTTAATCTGTGTTGGTCATCATTATTTAGTGATGTAAATCTAGTTTCATCTGTGTTGGTCATCATTATTTAGTGATGTAAATCTAGTTTCATCTGTGTTGGTCATTATTATTTAGTGATGTAAATCCAGTTTCATCTGTGTTGGTCATCATTATTTAGTGATGTAAATCTAGTTTAATCTGTGTTGGTCATCATTATTTAGTGATGTAAATCCAGTTTAATCTGTGTTGGTCATCATTATTTAGTGCTGTAAATCCAGTTTAATCTGTGTTGGTCATCATTATTTAGTGATGTAAAACAAAGGTTACGTATGTAACCAAGGTTATGTGAGCTATATGGATCACTCCAATATATTGGTATCACTCCGTGGCGGAGGGATACGTCCGAGGTGAGGATTTACAGTTTTACTCCCGTGTACACCTGTGTCACGGCTAGGGTCCGCCCCTATATATAGACCCCATGGCCGCGACACACGTTCTCTACATCATTTCTGAGGCTCCTCTAGCACCGTAGAGGATTGTAGTGATCCATATAGCTCACATAACCGTGGTTACATACGTAACCTTCATTACGTTTCACTATATTGGATCACTCCAATTTATTGGTATACCCGTACCAGATTAGTCGGTGCTAGAGGGACCTGGCCAGCCAGCGGTGAAGTCCCAGCGCGGGACCGAGACGCAGGGGCCGTCAACGTGGAAGGGGGTCCCGGCACAGTCCCCGGAAGGGGAGGCGATGCCCAGGACCGCTGATCCAAACGCAGAGGAAGTTGCCACATTTACCTGATAGTACCTAACAAAGGTGCAAGAGGAAGCCCAGCTGGCCGCAGCAACGATATCAGCGAGGGGCACTCCTCTCAGTAGAGCCCAGGACGCAGCCACACCTCGTGTTGAATGTTCCACCACAGATCCCAACACTGGCCTGCCAGCCAGGCGGTATGCTGTCGTAATCTTGTCCACGATCCAGTGAGACCAGCCGATGCTTTAATAGCCCCCAGGTTACTCTCACCATAGCAAACAAAGAGCTGGTCTGTTGTTCTCACTGACCGTGTCCGCTCCACATAGGCAGCCAGTGCCCTCACAGGGCACAGCATACCAGAGGGAGGCCCAGACTCCCCCTCTACTGCCAGGGGGTCATAAGTAGACAGGATAAAAGGGATGTTCACATGCCGTCAGAAAAAATGAAGGGTTGGAGAGAAATGAAGGGTTGGGGAGAAATGAAGGGTTGGGGAGGAAATGAAGGGTTGGGGGGAAATGAAGGGTTGGGGGGGAAATGAAGGGTTGGGGGGAAATGAAGGGTTGGGGGGAAATGAAGAGTTGGGGGGAAATTAAGGGTTGGGGAGGAATGAAGGGTTGGGGAGGAATGAAGGGTTGGGGGGAAATGAAGGGTTGGGGAGGAATGAAGGGTTGGGGAGAAATGAAGGGTTGGGGAGGAATGAAGGGTTGGGGGGAAATGAAGGGTTGGGGGGAAATGAAGGGTTGGGGGGAAATGAAGGGTTGGGGGGAAATGAAGGGTTGGGGAGGAATGAAGGGTTGGGAGGAATGAAGGGTTGGGGGGAAATGAAGGGTTGGGGGGAAATGAAGGGTTGGGGGGAAATGAAGGGTTGGAGAGGAATGAAGGGTTGGGGGGAATGAAGGGTTGGGGAGGAATGAAGGGTTGGGGGAAATGAAGGGTTGGGGAGGAATGAAGGGTTGGGGGAAATGAAGGGTTGGGGAGGAATGAAGGGTTGGGGGGAAATGAAGGGTTGGGGAGGAATGAAGGGTTGGGGGGAAATGAAGGGTTGGAGAGGAATGAAGGGTTGGGGGGAATGAAGGGTTGGGAGGAATGAAGGGTTGGGGAGGAATGAAGGGTTGGGGGGAAATGAAGGGTTGGAGAGGAATGAAGGGTTGGGGGGAAATGAAGGGTTGGGGAGGAATGAAGGGTTGGGGGGAAATGAAGGGTTGGGGAGGAATGAAGGGTTGGGGGGAAATGAAGGGTTGGAGAGGAATGAAGGGTTGGGGGGAATGAAGGGTTGGGAGGAATGAAGGGTTGGGGAGGAATGAAGGGTTGGGGGGAAATGAAGGGTTGGGGGGAAATGAAGGGTTGGGGGGAAATGAAGGGTTGGGGAGGAATGAAGGGTTGGGAGGAATGAAGGGTTGGGGGAAATGAAGGGTTGGGGAGGAATGAAGGGTTGGGGGGAAATGAAGGGTTGGGGGGAAATGAAGGGTTGGGGGAAATGAAGGGTTGGGGAGGAATGAAGGGTTGGGGGGAAATGAAGGGTTGGGGGGAAATGAAGGGTTGGGGAGGAATGAAGGGTTGGGGGGAAATGAAGGGTTGGGGAGAAATGAAGGGTTGGGGAGAAATGAAGGTTTGGGGGGAAATGAAGGGTTGGGGGGAAATGAAGGGTTGGGGAGAAATGAAGGGTTGGGGGGAAATGAAGGGTTGGGAGGAATGAAGGGTTGGGGAGAAATGAAGGGTTGGGGAGGAATGAAGGGTTGGGAGGAATGAAGGGTTGGGGGGAAATGAAGGGTTGGGGGGAAGTGAAGGGTTGGAGAGGAATGAAGGGTTGGGGAGAAATGAAGGGTTGGGGGGAAGTGAAGGGTTGGAGAGGAATGAAGGGTTGGGGGGAAATGAAGGGTTGGGGAGAAATGAAGGGTTGGGGAGGAATGAAGGGTTGGGGGGAAATGAAGGGTTGGGGGAAATGAAGGGTTGGGGGGAAGTGAAGGGTTGGGGAGAAATGAAGGGTTGGGGAGAAATGAAGGGTTGGAGAGGAATGAAGGGTTGGGGGGAAATGAAGAGTTGGGGGGAAATGAAGGGTTCGGGAGAAATGAAGGGTTGGGGAGGAATGAAGAGTTGGGGGGAAATGAAGGGTTGGGGCGGAGAGATATATTCCTCCCCCCGGGGTCCACCTGGCAGCACTCAGAACTTACCGAAAGAGGATGGAGCTCACCCACCCTCTTCAAGAAAGCCACCTTCATAGAGAGGTGTTTCAGGGAGGCAGACTCCAACGAAAGGCGGCTTTGCCAAAGCTGCCAAGACCACATCCAGATCCCAGCTCGCCATTGAGCGGGTCTTAGCTGGACGCAGGCGACGAACCCCCTTCATAAACCTGGAGACCAAGGGATGGCGCCCCTCTGGCCTAGCAGGCAGATATAGCGGCCAAATACCCTCTCAGTGTAGAGGATGCCAAGGCCTCATCCAAGCGAGACTGCAGGTAATGAAGGACATACTGCACCCCGCATGACTCGGGCACAATACCAGAGCACCGAGCACCAATACCAGAGCACCAATACCAGAGCACCAATACCAGAGCACCAAGCACCAATACCAGAGCACCAATACCAGAGCACCAATACCAGAGCACCAAGCAGGACAACCGCCAGTGCAACTGGTATGCCGTGGTTGTAGCTGGCTCCCTTGTGCTCTGCATGGTGTTCATTACACCCTCCTGTAGTCCTAACATGGATCATTGGTGCCGTTCAGTGGCCAAGCCCACAGACTGAGGCGGTTCGGCCTCGGATGCCACAGAGTTCCCCCAGCCTGAGACAGCAAGTCCAGTCTCAGGGGAAGTTGCAAAGATGTCTCGGACAACAGGGACAGGAGAAGGCTGAACCAGGGTCATCTGGGCCAGTATGGGGCCACCAGAAGCATACGATGCTCTGCCATCCTGGTTCTGCCTTGCATCAGGGGAAAAGGGGGAATGCATAAAGCTCCAGCCCTAGCCAATCGTGCTGCACCACCTGGGGATATCTTCTGCCACATTCAGGATGCCAGATACGTGCACTGCGCGTAGAGACGCTAGAAAGCCCTGAGCCCAGAGGGCTATAAGATTGAGGCGGTCAGTCCACGCTGATGGTTGATGTTATTTCACTAGGACATGTCTTCTCTTCAGATGTGGAAGGATAGAAAGACCGCAGGGCCAGCAGTAAAGCTCGGAGCTCTAGTGTATTGATGTGCCTGCCGCTCCAAGGGGTAGCAAACAGCTGCTGGCCAACCTGCCCTTGGTCAAACCCCTCAGCTGATCTGAGAGGTGTCTGTGCTGACCAGCTCCCAGCGGCACATCCTCAGCATCTCCACCCCACCTGAGAGAAAGGAGTGACAGCGCCACCTCAACAATACCCTGAGGCCCTGTGGCAGCTGGTAGTGACGGTGGTGCTTTGGGTGCAGCTGGTGGGAGTTGAACCACCGTTGAAGAGGAGACGGAGCAGGCCCAAGGGAATAATGCACCAGCCCACCGTTGTGGGTCAGGAGTCTCTGTCTGACTGGACCTGGGTCCTGGTCGTGGGACAAGTCAGACAATTGTACAGGTAATTGAGGATCAACAAGCCTCGGGACGTGAGAGGTGCCAGGACAGCACCTATGCACTTTGTGAAAGTGCGGGGTGCCGAGGAGAGGCCGAAGGGAAGAACCAAGAATTCGTAAGCCGTCCGTACGAAGGTGAATCGGAGGTACTGCCAATGAGCTGGGTGAACAGGAACATGGGAGTACACATCCCTCAGGTCTAGCTCCACAAACCACTAATTTGAGGTGGACTATATGATCACACCGGTAATAGATCCATTGCTGTATTACTTGTGAGGCACAGCTGAGTGAGCATACATTTAAATATTTTAATTTTTATTTTACTGGGCTGCTGGTGCATCTGATGGTCAGTAGACTGAGGTTCCGTCTCTCAACATCCCTCCTCTCTCTTTTCCTCTGATGACACTGGCCAAAAAGGGACACCGTCTTCCAGCTGATGGCAAAACGGGAGTTGCACCGCATTATTTCTGCCTCTTGCACCAATTCATGTTGTTACTCCTATGAACAGAGAAAATGAAATATTCCTGAATATTAAAAAAGGCCCAAGATGCTAATAATAACGACGCCTATAGATACACTCTGCTACTCATACATTACTGCTGCAGAGCAACAACTGAAATTTTACATTTACATAAAGATTCAGACCCTTTACTCAGTACTTTGTTGAAGCACGTTTGGCAGCGATTACAGCCTTGAGTCTTCTTGGGTATGACGCTACAAGTTTGGCACACCTGTATTTGGGGAGTTTCTTCCATTCTTCTCTGTAGATCCTCTCAAGCTCTGTCAGGTTGGATGGGGAGCGTCGCTGCGCAGCTATTTTCAGGTCTCTCCAGAGATGTTCGATCAGGTTCAAGTCCGGGCTCTGGCTGCGCTGCTCAAGGACATTCAGAGACTTGTCCCGAAGCCACTTTTGAGTTGTCTTGGCTGTGTGCTTAGGGTTGCTGTCCTGTTGGAAGGTGAATCTTCGCCCCTAGTCTGAGGTCTTGAGCACTCTGGAGCAGGTTTTCCTCAAAGATCTCTCTGTACTTTGCTCTGTTCATCTTTTCCTCGTTCCTGACTAGTCTCCCAGTCCCTTTCGCTGAAAAACATCCCCACAGCATGATGCTGCCACCACCATGCTTCACCTCTAGCTTGGTACTCACTTTCAGGCCAAAGTGTTCCATCTTGGTTTCATCAGACCAGAGAATCTTGTTTCTGAGAGTCCTTTATGTGCCTTTTACTGAGGAGTGGCTTCCGTCTGACCACTTTACCATAAAGACCTGATTGGTGGAGTGCTGCCGAGACGATTGTCCTTCTGGAAGGTTCTCCCATCTCTACAGAGGAACTCTGGGGCTCTGTTAGAGTAGCCATTGGGTTCTTGGTCCCCTTCCCCAGATCTGTGTGTCTCAACACAATCCTGACTCGGAGCTCTACAGACAATTCCTTCGACTTCATGGCTTGGTTTTTGCTCTGACATGCACTTTCAACCGTGGGACCTTATATAGACAGGTGTGTGCCTTTCCAATCAATTAAATTTACCACAGGTGATTCCAATCAAGTTGCAGAAACAACTCAAGGATGATCAATGGAAACAGGATGCACCAGAGCTCAATGTTGAGTCTCATAGCAAAGGGTCTGAATACTTACATAAATAAGATATTTCTGTTTTTTATTTTTAATACATTTGCAATGTCTAAAAACCTGTTTTCATTTTATGGGGTATTGTATATAGATTGACAAGGATTTTAAAAAACAATTTTAGAATAAGGCTGCAACGTAAGAAAATGTGGAAAAATCAAGAGGTCTGAATACTTTTCAAATGCATTGTAAAATATTTTCTGTATTTGTGGACAGTCTCTAATCATTGTTTTACAAGTTTTTTGTTTTACAAATCTCACAGTATCAAATTGGCTGTAGCTTTCTTTTAAGCCTGCTAGGTTACAGCAGACACAATAATCTGAGCAATCTGATTGGCCAGCGGTAGACCTATAGTGCACTTGATTTGCTCTCCGGGCCCACAGGGAAGGCAGAATTTGTACCTCCAGACACTTGAAATGGTTCAAAATGGGAACAGTTTGCCTATTCGGCCAGCAGGGCAGCTGAATCAGGTGCACCTACCGCCACCAGCCCGAGACAAATAAAAAATACGAACGCAAGGCTTTATCGTTTTATTTTTTTTACTGAAATGTTTGGTGATCGACCAGTGGATCGTGATGGACTAGGTATGCCTTGGAGATCGACCAATGGGTCGTGATGGACTAGGAATGCCTTGAAGATCGACCAATGGATCGTGATGGACTAGGAATGCCTTGGAGATCAACCAGTGGATCGTGATGGACTAGGAAGGCCTTGAAGATCGACCAATGGATCGTGATGGACTAGGAATGCCTTGGAGATCAACCAGTGGATCGTGATGGACTAGGAAGGCCTTGAAGATCGACCAATGGATCGTGATGGACTAGGAAGGCCTTGGAGATCAACCAGTGGATCATGATGGTGACCAGTGCTTTAACCCCATTCTCAACCGTCGTCAGGTTTGACAAAAGAAGTGGATATGAAAATAATCTTCAGTTGAACTGATTGGTCAACTCCCCCAGCCCTCCTGCTGCAATTGACATAATTGGTATCCTTTTGGGTTGCTGCAGTTCAGTATTGTGGCACTCTAAGCTGTCCCACTCAGAGGGCAAGAAAACTCTAAATCACATAAAAGGCTTTTCAGTTGTTGAGGGATTAATCAAACAAATCAAATTGTATTTGTCACATGCGCTGAATACAACAGTGAAATGCTTCCTTACAAGCTGTCACGCCCTGACCTTAGATATCTCTGTTTTTCTATATATTTTGGTTAGGTCAGGATGTGACTAGGGTACGCTAGTTTTTGTATGTCTAGGGGTTTTGGTATGTCTAGGGGTTTTGGTATGTCTAGGGGTTTTTGTATGTCTATGGTGGCCTGATATGGGCCCCATTCAGAGACAGCTGTTTATCGTTGTCTCTGATTGGGGATCATATTTAGGTAGCCATTTTCCTCATTTGTGTTGTGGGATCTTGTTTTTGTATCGTTGCCTTGTGCAACATTTTTTATATTCTTTGTTGTTTTTGTTGTAAGTTTCACTAATAAAGAATGTGGAACTCTATGCATGCTGCACCTTGGTCCTTTCAATGAACGTGACACAAGCCCTTAACTTATTATGGCTGAAGGGGCAGTATTGAGTAGCTTGGCTGAAAGGTGCACAGAGATGCACATATTAAACAGCCTGCTCCTCATTCCCAGTTGCTAATATATGCATATTATTATTCATATTGGATAGAAAACACTCTGAAGTTTCTAAAACTGTTTGAATTATGTCTGTGAGTATAACAGAACTCACATGGCAGGCAAAAACCTGAGAAGTTCCACTTCCTGTTTGTATTTTTTCTGGGGGTGCCAATTTTCAACCAAGCTCTCATTGAAATCACAGAGAGATATTGGTGAATTTTCTCTTCCTACGGCTTCCACTAGATGTCAACAGTCAATAGAACTTTGTCTGATGAATCTAATGTGAAGGGGGGCCGAAGGAGACAGGAATGAGTAATCACTTCCACGGGCTGACCATGCTTTCACCGTGCGCCTTCACCTGAGGAGGACCTCCGTTCCACCGCTCTTCTGAAGTCAATCTAATTCTCCGGTTGGAACGTTATTCAAGATGTATGTTAACAGCATTCTAAAGATTGATTCAGTACATCGTTTGACATGTTTCTACTGACTGTTACGGAACTTTTGGACATTTCATCACGTTATAGTGGAGGCGCTTTCTGACTTTGGAATTGTTTACCGAAGGCGCGAATCAAAGTAGCTAATTTGACATAAATAACGGACATTAACGAACAAATCAAGCATTTATTGTGGACCTGGGATTTCTAGGACTGCATTCTGATGAATTCATCAAAGGTAAGGAAACATTTATCATGTATTTTCTGGTTTCTGTTGAGTCCAACATGGCGGCTAATTTGGCTATTGTTCTGAGCCTTGTCTCAGATTATTGCATGATTTGCTTTTTCCATAAAGTTTTTTTGAAATCTGACACAGCGGTTGCATTAAGGAGAGGTATATCTATAATTCCATGTGTATAACTTGTATTATCATCTATATTTATGATGAGTATTTCTGTTGAAACGATGTGGCTATGCAAAGTCACTTGATGTTTTTGCAACTAGTGAATCTAATGCGTGCGTCAATGTAAACTCAGATTTGTTTATATAACTATGAACTTCTTCCTGTAGTCCAAAATCATCTCCTTTGTCTTGATCACGTTGAGGGAGAAGTAGTTTGCACCACACGGTCAGGTCTCTGACCTCCTCCCTATAGGCTGTCTCATCATTGTCGGTGATCAGTCCTACCACTATTGTGTCATTGGCAAACTTAATGAGGGTGTTGGAGTCGTGCTTGGCCATGCTGTCATGAGTGAACAGGGAGTACAGGAGGGGACTGAGCACGCACCCCTGAGGGGCCCCTGTGTTGAGGATCAGCATGGCGAATGTGTTGTTACCTACCCTTACCACCTGGGGGGGCGGTCCGTCAGGAAGTCCAGGATCCAGTTGCAGAGGGAGGTGTTTAGTCCCAGGATCCTTAGCTTAGTGATGAGCTTTGAGGGCACTATGGTTTTGAACGCTGAGCTGTAGTCAATTAATAGCATTCTCACATAGATGTTCCTTTTGTCCGGGTGTGAAAGGGCAGTGTGGAGTGCAATAGAGAATGCATAATCTGTGGATCTGTTGGGGCGGGTCTAGGGTTTCTGGGATAATGGTGTTGATGTGAGCCATGTCCAGCCTTTCAAAGCATTTCATGGCTATGGGTAGGTAGTCATTTAGGCAGGTTACCTTAGTCCCTGTGCCAAAGAATACTATGATGGTCTACTTGAAGCATGTTGGTATTACAGACTCAGTCAGTGAAGACACTTCCCAGTTGGTCAGCGCATTCTCGGAGTACATGTCCTTGTAATCCATCTGGCCCTGCGGCTGTGTGAATGTTGACCTCAAACCTTTCTGAACCACCCATCCCGGATCCGGGATAATTGTCATCAGAAACGCTGACTAGCATAGCCTAGCCTAGCGCCACAGGTATATAATATAATATAATTTCATGAAATCACAAGTGCAATATTGCAAAACACAGTTTAGCCTTTTGTTAATCCACCTGTCGTCTCAGATTTTGAAATTATGCTTTACAGCGAAAGCAATACAAGCGTTTGTGTAAGTTTATCGATCGCTCGACATAACAATAAGTACACCTAGCATCAGGTAACTTGGTCACGAAAATCAGAAAAGCAATCAAATTAATCATTTACCTTTGATGATCTTCTGATGTTTTCACTCACGAGACTCCCAGTTAGACAACAAATGTTCCTTTTGTTCCATAAAGATATTTTTTATATCCAAATACCTCCGTTAGTTTGATGCGTTATGCCCAGGATTCCACCGGAAAGAGCGGTCGCGACAACGCCGACAAAAATTCCAAATTATATCCATAATGTCCACAGAAACATGTCAAACGTTTTTTATAATCTATCCTTAGGGTGTTTTTTCAAATATCTTTTCGATAATATATCAACCGGGACAGTTGGCCTTTCACTAGGACCGAGAGAAACAATGGCTGCCTTTCTCTTTTGCGCACAAGTCACTCTGAGAGCCCCCACCTATCCACTTACGCAATGTGGTCGTTCACGCTTATTCTTCAAAATAAAAGCCTGAAACTATGTCTAAAGGCTGTTGACACATTAGAGAAGCCATAGAAAAAGAAGTCTGGTTGATATCCCTTTAAATGGGCAATAGGGATGCATAGGAACAGAGAGGTTTCAAGAACAGGGGCACTTCCTGATTGGAGTTTCCTCAGGTTTTAGCCTGCAATATCAGTTCTGTTTAACTCACAGACAAAGTTTTTACAGTTTTGGAAACTTTAGAGTGTTTTCCATCATAATCTGACAACTATATGCATATTCTAGTTTCGGGGGCTGAGAAATAGGCAGTTTCAAATGGGTACGCTTTTTAGCCAAAAACAAAAATATCGCCGCCTAGTCTTAAGAAGAGAAAAAGAGGAAAGGTCTTACTCACATCGGCTGCGGTTAGAACGTGATCACACAGTCGTCCAGAACAGCTGATGCTCTCATGCATGTTACAGTGTTACTTGCCTCGAAGTGAGCATAGAAGTTATTTAGCTCATCTGGTAGGCTCGTGTCATTGGGCAGCTCTCGTCTGTGCTTCCCTTTGTATTCTGTAATAGTTTGCAAGCCCTGCCACATCCGACGAGAGTAGGAGCCGGTGTAGTACGATTCGATCTTAGTTCTGTATTGACACTTTGTCTGTTTGATGGTTTGTCGGTGGGCATAGCGGGATTTCTTATAATCTTCCAGGTTAGAGTCTACCCTTTAGCTCAGTGCGAATGTTGCCTGTAATCCATGGCTTCTGGTTGGGGTATGTACATACAGTCACTGTGTGCAAAGTTGTCGATGCACTTATTGATGAAGCCAGTGTTTGATGTGATGTGCTCCTCAATGCCATTTGAAGAATCCCGGAACATATTCCAGTCTGTGCTAGCAAAACCACTCCTGTTAGTAGAGACCTTGAAGAGTAGGAGTATTAAAATAAATAGTTAAAATTTAAAAGGCTAAAAAGCTAGATAAAAAAATATTCTGTGCTCAAACAAGGTAGTCTAAGAATAAGGTACTTTCGTTTTTGTTATATACTTATTTTTGGTGAAAATTATTATTTAATTGTCGACAACATACTATATTAGAACACATCAATTGGTTAAACCATATTTCCTGACCCATGGGGTCAATTAGTAAATATTCAGACTTAAGGTCACCTATACAAAAGGACTTAATAAGGTCACCTATACAATAATGACTATAATTGTAATAAAAGATGGAACTTTATATTATCTCCAAAGTTAATGCTGTTGAACACGGAACTCGGTTTGTGGTTTTGGAAAGTTTGTTGTTCTGGAAAGTTTTGAAAGTCTTTTGAAAAAGCTTGGTTACTAGCTAGCTACCTTTTCAGTTTGGATCCAGGTTGGCATCAGTTGCTGGGACAGCTACTATCTGTCCAGTGATCCTGCTGACCAAGGCCAGGTCTGAGGAGCTGCGTGGCATAGTAGCTAGACTAGCTGCCAGCTAGCTGCCTATCAAGCTAGCAGGGTTTTCTTGAGAGCTTAAACGCAGCCCACAAAACGGTTAGCCATTGTTCTTGAAAGAAAATTGACAATAGGAAGGTTGTAGGAGCTGTACTGTTAGATTTCATTGCAACCTTTGTTATTATTGACCATAACCTGTTGTTGAGAAAACGTGTGTTATGGGTTTTCAACCTCTGCCATATCGTGGATTGAGAGCCATCTATCTAATAGAACAGAGGGTTTTCATTTTTCATTCATGGAAGCTTCTCTAATGTCAAACATGTAAAGTGTGGTGTACCGCAGAGCAGTTCCCTAGACCCTCTACTCTTTTCTATTTTTACCAATGACCTGCCTTTGGCATTAAACAAAGCATGTGTGTCCATGTATACTCATAATTCAACCATCAGCAACCACAGATGAAGTCACTGAAACCCTTAACAAAGAGTTACAGTCTGTTTTGGAATGGGTGGCCAGTAATAAACTGGTCCTGAACATCTCTAAAACTAAGAGCGTTGTATTTGGTACAAATCATTCCCTAAGTTCTAGACCTCAGCTGAATCTCGTAATGAATGGTGTGGCTGTTGAACAAGTTGAGACTAAATTACTTGATGTTACCTTAGATTGTAAACCGTCATGGTCAAAACATATAGATTCAATGGTTGTAAAGATGGGGAGAGGTCTGGCCGTAATAAAGATATGCTTTGCTTTTTTGACACCACACTCCGCAAAGCAAATCCTGCAGGCTCTAGTTTTATCTTATCTTGATTATTGTCCAGTCATATGGTCAAGTGCTGTAAAGAAAGACCTAGTTAACTTCTTTGGGCTGCAAGCCCGAAGCCGGGCACAATATGACAACAGCCACTTCAAGTGCAGGGCGCGAAATTCAAAATATATTTTTTAGAAATATTTAACTTTCACACATTAACAAGTCCAATACAGCATATGAAAGATAAACATCTTGTGAATCCAGCCAACATGTCTGATTTTTAAAATGTTTTACAGCGAAAACACCACATATATTTATGTTAGCTCACCACCAAATACAAAAAAGGACAGACATTTTTCACAGCACAGGTAGCATGCACAAAGCCAACCTAACTAACCAAGAACCAACCAAACTAACCAAGAAACAACTTCATCAGATGACAGTCTTATAACATGTTATACAATAAATCTATGTTTTGTTCGAAAAATGTGCATATTTGAGGTATAAATCAGTTTTACATTGCAGCTACCATCACAGCTACCATCACAAATAGGACCGAAGCAGCCAGAGTAATTACAGACACCAACGTCAAATACCTAAATACTCATCATAAAACATTTCTGAAAAAATCGATGGTGTATAGCAAATTAAAGACAAACATCTTGTGAATCCAGCCAGCAAGAATTGAGTACGAGGCCGTTTGAAATGGGCACCTTTTATCCGGCTACTCAATACTGCCCCTGCAGCCCAAACAGGTTAAGCTGCAGCTGGTCCCAGAACAGAGCGGCACGTCTTGCTCTTCATTGTAATCAGAGGGCTATACTGTATCAACACCGTGCATGCCAGTCTCTCCGTCCATGCCAGTCTCTCCGTCCATGCCAGTCTCTCCGTCCATGCCAGTCTCTCCGTCCGTGCCAGTCTCTCCGTCCGTGCCAGTCTCTCCGTCCGTGCCAGTCTCTCCGTCCGTGCCAGTCTCTCCGTCCATGCCAGTCTCTCCGTCCATGCCAGTCTCTCCGTCCATGCCAGTCTCTCCGTCCGTGCCAGTCTCTCCGTCCGTGCCAGTCTCTCCGTCCGTGCCAGTCTCTCCGTCCGTGCCAGTCTCTCCGTCCATGCCAGTCTCTCCGTCCGTGCCAGTCTCTCCGTCCATGCCAGTCTCTCCGTCCATGCCAGTCTCTCTCTCGGCTAAGAGTCGAGGAAGACTGACTGCGTCTCTTCTTCTTTTTATAAGAAACATTCACGTGAAGGAAATTCAAATTTGTTTTCATAGTCAACTTCCACACAGCTCTGACACACACAGTTACCCCACCAGGCATGCCACCAGGGGTCTTTGCACAGTATTATACAGAGCCATGAGTGCATGGGACTCCCTTCCATCTTATATAGTGAACAGCTGGTTTCAAAAACGAATAAAGCAACAACTCATTTCAGTTGAATGCATTCAGTTGTACAACCGATTAGGTATCCCCCCTTTTCCCTTTCCTTACGGCACAACGCCTCTCCTCCATGTGACCTACTTGTTGTGTGTATGTACTGACATGTATGTGGCTCCCACGGCGGACTAAGCCACTGCATCTCAGTGCAAAAGGCATTGCTACAGTCCCTGGTTCAAATCCAGGCTGTATCACATCCAGCTGTGATTGGGAGTCCCATAGGGCGGCGCACAATTGGCCCAGCGGCATCCTGGTTTGGCTGTCGACTGACTTGCCTAGTTAAATAAAGGTTAAATACAAATAAATGTGTAACTGATAGATGCATACACTATATGTAAACGGTCCCGTGGCTCAGTTGGTAGAGTATGGCGCTTGCAACGCCAGGGTTGTGGGTTCAATTCCCACGGGAAGACCAGGGTTCAATTCCCACGGGGGGACCAGGATGAATATGTATGAGCTTTCCAATTTGTAAGTCGCTCTGGATAAGAGCGTCTGCTAAATGACGTAAATTATACATTAATTTGTCTGTACTGTACTTTTTTGTTATGTGTAAGACCCTAGTAAGACTCGCTGTCATCATTGGCATTGGCTAATGGGAATCCTAAAAATTCAAATCACCTGGGAAACCTGGATCATTTCAACTTTAAGGAAACCATTTTGAGGGACATTGCACTATTCACCACTTGAAAACACATACATTTTAATGTAATTGAATACTCATGTTTAGACATATAAGATGACCATATTTTATTAACATTTGACATCAGTCATTATTTGACCCATAGCAGATCTAAAGTATTTAAAAACTATATTGTTGAAATTAGTAAAATGGTATGCAAATTACATTCTAATATGGCATTGCTGGTATGACCCTCTTTAGACTTCTCAACCGCCTGGTAGAGAGAGCTCTGTTATTTCCTGTTGACTTCTCAACCGCCTGGTAGAGAGATCTGTTATTTCCTGTTGACTTCTCAACCGCCTGGTAGAGAGATCTGTTATTTCCTGTTGACTTCTCAACCGCCTGGTAGAGAGAGATCTGTTATTTCCTGTTGACTTCTCAACCGCCTGGTAGAGAGATCTGTTATTTCCTGTTGACTTCTCAACCGCCTGGTAGAGAGATCTGTTATTTCCTGTTGACTTCTCAAACGCCTGGTAGAGAGAGCTCTGTTATTTCCTGTTGACTTCTCAACCGCCTGGTAGAGAGAGCTCTGTTATTTCCTGTTGACTTCTCAACCGCCTGGTAGAGAGAGATCTGTTATTTCCTGTTGACTTCTCAAACGCCTGGTAGAGAGAGATCTGTTATTTCCTGTTGACTTCTCAACCGCCTGGTAGAAAGCTCTGTTATTTCCTGTTGACTTCTCAACCGCCTGGTAGAGAGAGATCTGTTATTTCCTGTTGACTTCTCAAACGCCTGGTAGAGAGAGCTCTGTTATTTCCTGTTGACTTCTCAACCGCCTGGTAGAGAGAGCTCTGTTATTTCCTGTTGACTTCTCAACCGCCTGGTAGAGAGAGATCTGTTATTTCCTGTTGACTTCTCAAACGCCTGGTAGAGAGAGATCTGTTATTTCCTGTTGACTTCTCAAACGCCTGGTAGAGAGAGATCTGTTATTTCCTGTTGACTTCTCAACCGCCTGGTAGAGAGAGATCTGTTATTTCCTGTTGACTTCTCAACCGCCTGGTAGAGAGAGATCTGTTATTTCCTGTTGACTTCTCAACCGCCTGGTAGAGAGAGATCTGTTATTTCCTGTTGACTTCTCAACCGCCTGGTAGAGAGAGATCTGTTATTTCCTGTTGACTTCTCAACCGCCTGGTAGAGAGAGCTGTTATTTCCTGTTGACTTCTCAACCGCCTGGTAGAGAGAGATCTGTTATTTCCTGTTGACTTCTCAAACGCCTGGTAGAGAGAGATCTGTTATTTCCTGTTGACTTCTCAAACGCCTGGTAGAGAGAGATCTGTTATTTCCTGTTGACTTCTCAACCGCCTGGTAGAGAGAGATCTGTTATTTCCTGTTGACTTCTCAACCGCCTGGTAGAGAGAGATCTGTTATTTCCTGTTGACTTCTCAACCGCCTGGTAGAGAGAGCTGTTATTTCCTGTTGACTTCTCAACCGCCTGGTAGAGAGAGCTCTGTTATTTCCTGTTGACTTCTCAACCGCCTGGTAGAGAGAGATCTGTTATTTCCTGTTGACTTCTCAACCGCCTGGTAGAGAGCTCTGATATTTCCAAAATAACCATCAAGTAAAATAATAACTATTGGAAGTTATTATTTGGGTTGTCATTAACAGGAAGTTAAGGTGAAATCATTGTTTTTACATTGTTGAACATACAGTAGCTTACAGGTAGACTCAGCGTTACACCATCATTAAACGCAGTGACACCCTGCTTACAGACATAAACAACAACAGATTTCAAATCTGCCACAAAATATAAATCTAACTAAATAAAACAGAGAGTAAATAAGATAAACACTCTTCCAGCTGTCTCTATGGCGATACAGCGTTGTTGTCACAGTCTGATGTTGATCTCACTGCGTGTTCCGTCGTCACCGCCACTCTCGTTGCCGTCGGCGTCGGACAGGAAACCGCTCCCGACGGTAACCGTGGTGCCGACGCTGTGTTCCAGAGCCGTGATGCGCTGCTTTAGACGTTGCTGCGCGGTGGCATACTCCATTTGTAACCGTGCCAACCGCGTCTGGAGACGATCCACACACGCCTCCAACTTCTCCACCTATCAGAGGACAGTAGTTAAG
>NC_074693.1:3861706-3964206 GCF_029448725.1 Salvelinus fontinalis
CACCCAATAGGTTAATATTCTGGGGTTAAGACACCCAATATGTTAATATTCTGGGGTTAAGACACCCAATATGTTAATATTCTGGGGTTAAGACACCCAATATGTTAATATTCCAGGATTAAGACACCCAATATGTTAATATTCCAGGATTAAGACACCCAATAGGTTAATGTACTATAATACAGACACACAATATGTGAAAGTTTCCACAGAGGGTTCTCCCTGGAACCAAAAAGGGTTCTCCCTGGAACCAAAAAGGGTTCTTCTATGGGGACAGCTGAAGAACCATTTTGGAACCCTTTTTCCTAAAAGTGTACCTGATCTAGGGAATAGGGAGCACTATCTAGGGAATAGGGAGCACTATCTGGGGAATAGGGAGCACTATCTGGGGAATAGGGAGCACTATCTGGGGAATAGGGAGCACTATCTGGGGAATAGGGAGCACTATCTAGGGAATAGGGAGCACTATCTGGGGAATAGGGAGCACTATCTGGGGAATAGGGAGCACTTTCTGGGGAATAGGGAGCACTATCTGGGGAATAGGGAGCACTATCTGGGGAATAGGGAGCACTATCTGGGGAATAGGGAGCACTATCTGGGGAATAGGGAGCACTATCTGGGGAATAGGGAGCACTATCTGGGGAATAGGGAGCACTATCTGGGGAATAGGGAGCACTATCTAGGGAATAGGGAGCACTATCTGGGGAATAGGGAGCACTATCTGGGGAATAGGGAGCACTATCTAGGGAATAGGGAGCACTATCTGGGGAATAGGGAGCACTATCTAGGGAATAGGGAGCACTATCTAGGGAATAGGGAGCACTATCTGGGGAATAGGGAGCACTATCTAGGGAATAGGGAGCACTATCTAGGGAATAGGGAGCACTATCTAGGGAATAGGGAGCACTGTCCTGGGAATAGGGAGCACTACCTGGGAATAGGGAGCACTATCCTGGGAATAGGGAGCACTATCCTGGGAATAGGGAGCACTATCTAGGGAATAGGGAGCACTATCCTGGGAATAGGGAGCACTATCTAGGGAATAGGTAGCACTATCTAGGGAATAGGGAGCACTATCTAGGGAATAGGGAGCACTATCCTGGGAATAGGGAGCACTATCTAGGGAATAGGGAGCACTATCTAGGGAATAGGGAGCACTATCTAGGGAATAGGGAGCACTATGCTGGGTATAGGGAGCACTATCTAGGGAATAGGGAGCACTATCCTGGGGGGGGGGGCATTCAGCATATACCTGATAACATTATGTGGGTCCTGGGGGGGGGGGGGGGACATTCAGCATATACCTGATAACATTATGTGGGTCCTGGGGAGGGACATTCAGCATATACCTGATAACATTATGTGGGTCCTGGGGGGGGAGGGACATTCAGCATATACCTGATAACATTATGTGGGTCCTGGGGGGGGGGGCATTCAGCATACACCTGATAACATTATGTGGGTCCTGGGGGGGGGGACATTCAGCATATACCTGATAACATTATGTGGGTCCTGGGGGGGGGCATTCAGCGTATACCTGATAACATTATGTGGGTCCTGGGGGGGGGGGGGACATTCAGCACATACCTGATAACATTATGTGGGTCCTGGGGGGGGGGGGGGGGGGGGACATTCAGCATATACCTGATAACATTATGTGGGTCCTGGGGGGGGGCATTCAGCGTATACCTGATAACATTATGTGGGTCCTGGGGGGGCATTCAACATATACCTGATAACATTATGTGGGTCCTGGGGGGGGGGGGGGGGGGGGGGGGGGGGGGGGGCATTCAGCATATAGAACTATGATATATGACTATGCTGCATAGAACTAGCCCACTGTACCAAGCAGAGCAGCTTAATCTACGGACCCCCCCTCCCTTAAAAGTCCCCCCTTAAAACCTCTACCGCTTCTCCCTCCCGGATCCGGGATCATTCTCATCAAAAAAGCTGACTAGCCTGCCTAGCGCCACAGGGATATCACATAATATAATTTCATGAAATCACAAGTCCAATACAGCAAATGAAAGATAAACATCTTGTGAATCCAGCCAACATTTCCTATTTTTAAAATGTTTTACAGCGAAAACACAATATATATTTATGTTAGCTCACCACAATAGCCAAACACACAACGCCATTTTTTCACCGCAAACATAGCTTTCACAAAACCCACAAATAGAGATAAAATTAATCACTAACCTTTGAACAACTTCATCAGATGACAGTCATATGACATCATGTTACACAATACATTTATGTTTTGTTCGATAATGTGCATATTTATATCCACAAATCTCGGTTTACATTGGCGCCATGTTCAGAAATGCCTCCAAAATATCCAGAGTAATTACAGTGAAATAACAGAAATACTCATCATAAAACTTTGATGAAAGATACATGTTTTACATATAATTAAAGATACACTGGTTCTTAATGCAACCGCTGTGTCAGATTTAAAAAAATCTTTTAGTAAAAGGCACACCATGCAATAATCTGAGACGGCGCTCAAATATAAATAACATTTCTCCGCCATGTTGGGGTCAACAGAAATACGAAATACATCATAAACATTCCCTTACCTTTGATGATCTTTCATCAGAATGCAGTGCCAGGAATCCTAGTTCCACAATAAATCGTTGTTTTGTTCGATAATGTCCATTACTTCTGTCGAATTAGCTGAGCAACTTTAGCTAGCATGTGTAGTACACGTGTCCAAACACTGGCGCAATTGAACGAAAACGTCGAACGAAAACTTTAAAAAGTGATATTACAAGTCGAATAAACTGGTCAAACTCAGTTGAGAATCAATCTTCAGGATGTTGTTATCATATATATCCAATAACGTTCCAACCGGAGCATTTCTTCATGTCTATATAACTCATGGCAAACATGGACATCACATGCCTAGCGTGCGTGGCCAGGAACTGGCAATCTGCCAGACCAGTCACTCCAATAGCTCTCATCCGGCCCAACATCATGCTATAGGCTTCATTCAACATTCTACTGACTGTTGACATCTAGTGGAAGGCGTAGGAAGTGCATACAGATCCACAAATGACATAGATTTGAATAGGCGATGACTATCCCAAACAATTTTTAAAGAACTTAGCAACTTCTGCCTGGTCATAACATGAAACATCATCAATATCCAGACCAATACTACAGGATTTTACCACATCACCATCAATATCCAGACCAATACTACAGGATTTTACCACATCATCATCAATATCCAGACCAATACTACAGGATTTTACCGTATCATCATCAATATCCAGGCCAATACTACAGGATTTTACCACATCATCATCATCAATATCCAGGCCAATACTACAGGATTTACCATATCATCATCATCAATATCCAGACCAATACTACAGGATTTTACCATATCATCATCAATATCCAGACCAATACTACAGGATTTTACCACATCATCATCAATATCCAGGCCAATACTACAGGATTTTACCGTATCATCATCAATATCCAGGCCAATACTACAGGATTTTACCACATCATCATCATCAATATCCAGGCCAAAACTACAGGATTTTACCACATCATCATCAATATCCAGGCCAAAACTACAGGATTTTACCACATCATCATCATCAATATCCAGACCAATACTACAGGATTTTACCGTATGGGAAGTTTTTGAGCCAATGTCCTTTAAAATGTTCCACAGTTCACGAGGCTGATGTAAGGTGTCATTCACAGTGTCTATGTGATGTTAGGAGTTGGCCTTATCCATTTAGTATCTGGTTTCTACAGTTAACCATCATTGTCTTGTAGTAGATTTGTCCTTCTGAATCTGGCCAGGTAGCGATCCCTTTTCCTTACGAGGTCTAAGATCTCGGAAGTGATCCATTTCCCTGACCGCTGTTTGATTCCAATTTGTTTCATCGGAGCCAGAGAGTCGAGTGCAGACAGGAACAGATCTTTAAAAAGATACCGATCAAATCAAACTTTAATTTGTCGCCGAATACAACATGTATTCTTACCGTGAAATACTTACTTACAAGCCCTTAACAGTGCAGTTCAAGAAGACTTAAGAAAATATTGGCCTGTGTGGAGTCTATATACAGGGGGCACCGGTAGTGAGTCAGTGTGCGGGGGTACAGGTTAGTAGAGGTCATTTGTACATGTAGGTGGGGGTGACGTCACAGTTTACTACATCAGACCAATCCACATTTCCAAGTACCTCAACAAAACGTTCCATTGAGTTTTGTGTCATAGACCGTACCGTCATGTAGTTATTACCTGGCTCAAGTAGCAGTGTGGATGTCTTACGGGTACAGCAGGTAACCATATAATCACTAAAACCAATATTTAAGACTCCTGACTGACAGATGTTGTCTTGGTCTGATACAATAATCAAATCCAAAGTTGATTTACTGTCAATACGCTTAGGAGGCCGATAGCACACACCAACAAGTACAGGACGTTCTTCTGCTTGGGAGGCTGATAGCACACACCAACAAGTACAGGACGACACTCAGGAAGAAGGGTTTCTACCCATACAACCTCAAGACCATCCATTTTCAGATCAGAATGAGGGTTAAAATGCACATCCTTCCTAGTAAAAACACAATGTCACCATTTCAGTTTCAGATAATTCTATAAATGCTATAAACCTGGTAGCTCAACATCATGGTCCTCAGATGACCCATCGATCCTCCGTCACAGCAACTATATGAAGGGTGTTGGAGGAGGTTTAATTCCTCTCGGCAGCAGGCTCCGTGTGCGTTCACATGGATAAAGTGAAGTCCTCTCTGAATGAAACATGTCAAACATGTCATCTTCTGTGCCCATGGCTGATACATCGACCATCTAGATTTCCCTCATCATCCCTGCTTGTGTCAAGCATCCCAATGTTTGGAACCACATTTACCCAGCATACATTGCAAACAAGCAAAAAAATGTTACTTTGAGACTTTACAGATTCATCACATGACAAGTGTTGGATATCTCCACACTTTATGTGATCAAACAAATCACAAATGTCATTAGCCACCGCATTTGAATTCTTCCTTACGGTCTTACCGCAGTTCGGGCATAGTTGTTGAGCTTTGTGGTGTTTGGGCCAGGACAGGGGGTGTACATCAGCACAGAGTAGCAGACTGAAAGTAATAAGCAGCTTGATAGGGTTAACACCGGGCTCAGCTGCAGAGTTTCCTGTGTACATCAAGATAAGAGGTCTCTACCTCTTTGGGACACTGTAAAGTCCATGGAGAATAAGAGCACCTTCTCCCAGCTGCCCACTGCACTGAGGATAGGAAACACTGTCACCACCGATAAATCTACGATAATCTAACATTTCAATAAGCATTTTTCTATGGCTGGCCATGCTCTCCACCTGGCTACCCCTACCCAGGTCAACATTTCAGCACCCCCCGCAGCAACTTGCCCAACCCCCCCCCCCCCCCCCCCCCCCACTTCTCCTTCACCCAAATCCAGACAGCTGATGTTCTGAAAGAGCTGCAAAATCTGGACCCCTACAAATCAGCTGGGCTAGACAATCTGGTCCCTCTCTAAAATTATCCACCGAAATTGTTGCAACCCCTATTACTGGCCTGTTCAACCTCTCTTTTGTATCGTCTGAGATCCCCAAAGATTGGAAAGCTGCCGCGGTCATCCCCCTCTTCAAAGGGGTAGACACTCTAGACCCAAACTGCTACAGACCTATATCTATACTACCCTGCCTTTCTAAAGTCTTCAAAAGCCAAGTTAACAAACAGATCACCGACCATTTCGAATGCCACCGTACCTTCTCCGCTATGCAATCTGGTTTCAGAGCTGGTCATGGGTGCACCTCAGCCACGCTCAAGGTCCTAAACGATATCCTAACCGTCATCGATAAAAGACAGTACTGTGCAGCCGTCTTCATCGACCTGGCCAAGGCTTTCGACTCTGTCAATCACCGCATTCTTATTGGCAGACTCAATAGCCTAGGTACTGCACTATTCAGGGAATAGTGTCCTATGTCAGACATAAAGTTGTCCACTATCTAGGGAACAGGGTTCCATGTCAGACAAAGTAGTGCACTATCTAGGTCAATTGGTTCCATATCAGAAATAAAATGGTACACTATCTATGGAATAGGGTATATGGTATAGGGTTACATTATACACTCACCAGGAAGTCAAAGACCACAAAGAGGAACTCCTCATCTCGTACGGGTGGCGGTGTCTCTCCTATGGTGGTGAGGGTGAGGGTGGACCAGTAGAGGCAGTAGATGTAACCCCGCGACAGAGTGGTCTGGTTGGGATACACCCAGGAGTCAGACCCCAGTCCCAGGGCCTTGGAGAAGGAGTAGTAGATACAGGCGTTCCAGTGGATGATCACCTGGAGGAGAAACAACAGGTCAGATCAACAGTTATTTGTCAACAGGTGTAGACTAACAGGAAAAGCTTATGGGTCCTTTTCCAACAACGGATTGTTTCCTCGTCATTTCAACCCCTCAAATCTATGCGATAATGTTGAATCAGGATAGCAGACAGACTCAGGATAGCAGACAGACTCAGAATAGCAGACAGACTCAGGATAGCAGACAGACTCAGGATAGCAGACATACTCAGGATAGGAGACAGACTCAGGGTAGGAGACAGACTCAGGATAGCAGACAGACTCAGGATAGCAGACAGACACAGGATAGCAGACAGACTCAGGATAGCAGACAGACTCAGGGTAGCAGACAGACTCAGGATAACAGAAAGACTCAGGATAGCAGACAGACTCAGGGTAGCAGACAGACTCAGGGTAGCAGACAGACTCAGAGTAGCAGACAGACTCAGAGTAGCAGACAGACTCAGGGTAGCAGACAGACTCAGGGTAGCAGACAGACTCAGGGTAGCAGACAGACTCAGGTTAGCAGACAGACTCAGGGTAGAAGACAGACTCAGGGTAGCAGACAGACTCAGGGTAGCAGACAGACTCAGGGTAGCAGACAGACTCAGAATAGCAGACAGACTCAGAATAGCAGACAGACTCAGGGTATTAGACAGACTCAGGATAGCAGACAGACTCAGGATAGCAGACAGGCTCAGGATAGCAGACAGACTCAGAATAGCAGACAGACTCAGGGTAGCAGACAGACTCAGGATAGCAGACAGACTCAGGGTATTAGACAGACTCAGGATAGCAGACAGACTCAGGATAGCATACAGACTCAGGGTATTAGACAGACTCAGGATAGCAGACAGACTCAGGGTAGCAGACAGACTCAGGATAACAGAAAGACTCAGGATAGCAGACAGGCTCAGGATAGCAGACAGACTCAGAATAGCAGACAGACTCAGGGTAGCAGACAGACTCAGGATAGCAGACAGACTCAGGGTATTAGACAGACTCAGGATAGCAGACAGACTCAGGATAGCATACAGACTCAGGGTATTAGACAGACTCAGGATAGCAGACAGACTCAGGGTAGCAGACAGACTCAGGATAACAGAAAGACTCAGGATAGCAGACAGACTCAGGGTAGCAGACAGACTCAGGGTAGCAGACAGACTCAGAGTAGCAGACAGACTCAGAGTAGCAGACAGACTCAGAATAGCAGACAGACTCAGGGTAGCAGACAGACTCAGGGTAGCAGACAGACTCAGGGTAGCAGACAGACTCAGGGTAGAAGACAGACTCAGGTTAGCAGACAGACTCAGGGTAGAAGACAGACTCAGGGTAGCAGACAGACTCAGGGTAGCAGACAGACTCAGGGTAGCAGACAGACTCAGAATAGCAGACAGACTCAGGATAGCAGACAGACTCAGAATAGCAGACAGACTCAGGGTAGCAGACAGACTCAGGATAGCAGACAGACTCAGGGTATTAGACAGACTCAGGATAGCAGACAGACTCAGGATAGCAGACAGGCTCAGGATAGCATACAGACTCAGGGTATTAGACAGACTCAGGATAGCAGACAGACTCAGGATAGCATACAAACTCAGGATAGCAGACAGACTCAGGATAGCAGACAGGCTCAGGATAGCAGTCAGACTCAGGGTAGAAGACAGACTCAGGGTAGCAGACAGACTCAGGATAGCAGACAGACTCAGGGTATTAGACAGACTCAGGATAGCAGACAGACTCAGGATAGCAGGCTCAGGATAGCAGACAGGCTCATTGGATTTGCAAAAAGTCATCAGCGTAAGGACATTTAGTATTTTTTCACCCAACTTTGACCGTAAATCCGATGACAGGTAGCCTATCGGTTAGGAGTGTTGGGCCAGTAACCGAAAGGTTGCTGGTTTGAATCCCCAAGCTGACGAGGTAAAACATCTGCCGATTTCCCCATGAGCAAGACACTTAACCCTATCTGCTCCTGTATGTCACTCTGAATAAGAGGGTCTGCTAAATTACTCAAGTGTGTCTGTGTGTGTGTGTGTGTGTGTGTGTGTGTGTGTGTGTGTGTGTGTGTGTGTGTGTGTGTGTGTGTGTGTGTGTGTGTGTGTGTGTGTGTGTGTGTGTGTGTGTGTGTGTGTGTGTGTGTGTGTGTGTGTGTGTGTGTGTGTTGGGGTGTCAGTATATGTATGTGTTAGTGTGTCTGTATGTGTTAGTGTGTCTGTATGTGTTAGTGTGTATGTAGAGTCAGTGTAAAAGAGTTAGCTGGATAAAGGGTAAATGCAGGTAGTCCGAGGTAACCATTTGATGAGCTATTTAGCAGTCTGATGGCTTGTGGGTAGAAGCTGTTCAGGTTCCTGTTGGGTGGCTGGACTCTCCTCTTGGTATAGAGGTACTGGATGGAAGGGAACTCGGCCCCAGTGATGTACTGGGCCGTCCACACCACCCTTCCCAGTGATGTACTGGGCCGTTCACACCACCCCTCCCAGTGATGTACTGGGCCGTTCACACCACCCCTCCCAGTGATGTACTGGGCCGTCCACACCACCACCTCCCAGTGATGTACTGGGCCGTCCACACCACCCTTCCCAGTGATGTACTGGGCCGTTCACACCACCCCTCCCAGTGATGTACTGGGCCGTCCACACCACCACCTCCCAGTGATGTACTGGGCCGTCCACACCACCTCCCCTCCCAGTGATGTACTGGGCCGTCCACACCACCACCTCCCAGTGATGTACTGGGCCGTCCACACCACCTCCCTTCCCAGTGATGTACTGGGCCGTCCACACCACCACCTCCCAGTGATGTACTGGGCCGTCCACACCACCACCTTCCAGTGATGTACTGGGCCGTTCACACCACCACCCTTCCCAGTGATGTACTGGGCCGTTCACACCACCTTCCCAGTGATGTACTGGGCCGTTCAAACCACCACCCCTCCCAGTGATGTACTGGGCCGTTCACACCACCACCCTTCCCAGTGATGTACTGGGCCGTCCACACCACCCTCCCCAGTGATGTACTGGGGCGTTCACACCACCACCTTCCAGTGATGTACTGGGCCGTCCACACCACCACCTTCCAGTGATGTACTGGGCCGTTCACACCACCACCCTTCCCAGTGATGTACTGGGCCGTCCACACCACCACCCTTCCCAGTGATGTACTGGGCCGTTCACACCACCTCCCTTCCCAGTGATGTACTGGGCCGTCCACACCACCACCTTCCAGTGATGTACTGGGCCGTTCACACCACCACCCTTCCCAGTGATGTACTGGGCCGTTCACACCACCCTTCCCAGTGATGTACTGGGCCGTTCACACCACCCTTCCCAGTGATGTACTGGGCCGTTCACACCACCCTTCCCAGTGATGTACTGGGCCGTCCACACCACCCTTTGAAGTCACATCATTACTGTCACAACAGCGCCTTACGGTTGGGTGCATTGCAGTTGCCATACCAAGCGGTGATGCAGCCAGTCAAGATGCTCTCAGTGGTGCAGCTGTAGAACCTTTTGAAGATCTGAGGGACCATGTCAATCTTTTCAGCCTCGTGAGAGGGACGAGGCGCTATTGTGCCCTCTTCACAACTGTGTGGGGTGTGTGTGGACCATGATAATTCCTTAGTAATGTGGACGCCGTACGTGCCTGCGTGCGTACGTACCAGTATGTAAAGGACCAGGTTCGTGATGCGGAAGGCGTTGGGGTAACTGGTCCTGGTCTCTGTACGGTCGAAGAACTCAAACATACGGTTGAACCGCAGCAGTCTGTTGAAGCGGAGGAGAGGAGTGTGTATTCCCAGAGAGAGGTAGAACAGGTCCGTAGGCAGGATAGACAACAGGTCTAGTTTAAACTGAACCGTCTTCAGGTAACTGTCTCTCAGCTTAGATAGGTCCTTCACCAACAGACCCTGCTCCAGGAAACCTGATCAACAAACAGAGATACACAGTCAGTGTTAGGGCACAGGCTCAGGGTAGGCAGACAGGCTCGGGGTAGACAGGCTCGGGGTAGACAGACAGGCTCAGGGTAGACAGACAGGCTCAGGGCAGACAGACAGGCTCAGGGCAGACAGACAGGCTCAGGGCAGACAGGCTCGGGGTAGGCAGACAGGCTCAGGGCAGACAGGCTCGGGGTAGACAGACAGGCTCAGGGTAGACAGACAGGCTCAGGGCAGACAGACAGGCTCAGGGCAGACAGGCTCGGGGTAGGCAGACAGGCTCAGGGCAGACAGGCTCAGGGAAGGCAGACAGACTCAGGGTAGGCAGACGGACTCAGGGTAGGCAGACAGGCTCAGGGTAGACAGACAGGCTCAGGGTAGGCAGACAGGCTCAGGGTAGGCAGACAGGCTCAGGGTAGACAGACAGACTCAGGGTAGGCAGACAGGCTCAGGGTAGGCAGACAGGCTCAGGGTAGGCAGACAGACTCGGGGTAGGCAGACAGACTCAGGGTGGACAGACAGACTCAGGGTAGACAGACAGACTCAGGGTAGACAGACAGGCTCAGGGTAGACAGACAGACTCAACACAGACTCAGGGTAGGAAGACAAACTCGGGGTAGACAGACAGACTCGGGGTAGGCAGACAGACTCGGGGTAGGCAGACAGACTCAGGGTGGACAGACAGACTCAGGGTAGGCAGACAGGCTCAGGGTAGGCAGACAGACTCAGGGTAGACAGACAGGCTCAGGGTAGACAGACAGACTCAACACAGACTCAGGGAAGGCAGACAGACTCAGGGTAGGCAGACAGACTCAGGGTAGACAGACAGTCTCAGGGTAGACAGACAGACTCAACACAGACTCAGGGTAGGCAGACAGACTCGGGGTAGGCAGATAGACTCGGGGTAGACAGACAGACTCGGGGTAGGCAGACAGACTCAGGGTGGACAGACAGACTCAGGGTAGGCAGACAGGCTCAGGGTAGGCAGACAGACTCAGGGTAGACAGACAGGCTCAGGGTAGACAGACAGACTCAACACAGACTCAGGGTAGGCAAACAGACTCAGGGTAGACAGACAGACTCAGGGTAGACAGACAGACTCAACACAGACTCAGGGTAGGCAGACAGACTCGGGGTAGGCAGACAGACTCAGGGTGGACAGACAGACTCATGGTAGACAGACAGGCTCAGGGTAGGCAGACAGACTCAGGGTAGGCAGACAGACTCAGGGTAGACAGACAGACTCAGAGTAGGCAGACAGACTCAGGGTAGGCAGACGGACTCGGGGTAGGCAGACAGACTCAGGGTAGACAGACAGACTCAGGGTAGTCAGACGGACTCAGGGTAGGCAGACAGACTCAGGGTAGGCAGACAGACTCAGGGTAGACAGACAGACGCAGGGTAGACAGACAGACTCAGGGTAGGCAGACAGACTCAGGGTAGGCAGACAGACTCAGGGTAGGCAGACAGACTCAGGGTAGGCAGACAGACTCAGGGTAGGCAGACAAACTCAGGGTAGACAGACAGACTCAGGGTAGACAGACAGACTCAGGGTAGACAGACAGACTCAGGGTAGGCTCAGGGTGGATATTGTCCTCCAATGCTCTTTGAGGAGGTGAGAACAGGGGACGTGAGGAATCAAGGAAAGAGAACAGAAACACGACAGAAACACATTGTGGAAAATTGACCTCTGACCTGTGCGTAGCCTGACGGCTGTGTCCAAGATGTAGAGACCGTCACACAGGTAGTCCAACACAAGCCACACGATGGCACCACTCGTCTGAAGCTCATCAAAACATGCCCTGCACAGAACACACAGCAATACTGTCACCACATTACTGTCACTACATTACCGTCACTATATTACCGTCACTACAATACTGTCACTACAACACTACATTACAGTCACTACATTACCGTCACTACATTACCGTCACTACATTACCATCACTATATTACCGTCACTACAATACTGTCACTACATTACCGTCACTATATTACCGGCACTAGAATACTGTCACTACATTACCGTCACTCTGTTACCGTCACTAGAATACTTTCACTACAATACTGTCACTACATTACCGTCACTATATTACCGTCACTAGAATACTGTCACTACATTACCGTCACTATATTACCGTCACTAGAATACTGTCACTACATTACCGTCACTATGTTACCGTCACTAGAATACTTTCACTACAATACTGTCACTACATTACCGTCACTACATTACTGTCACTACAATACTGTCACTACAATACTGTCACTACAATACTGTCACTACATTACCGTCAATACATTACCGTCACTACAATACCGTCAATACATTACTGTCACTACAATACTGTCACTACATTACTACATTACTGTCACTACAATACTGTCACTACAATACTGTCACTACATTACTGTCACTACAATACTGTCACTACATTACTACATTACTGTCACTACAATACTGTCACTACAATACTGTCACTACATTACTGTCACTACAATACTGTCACTACAATACTGTCACTACAATACTGTCACTACAATACTGTCACTACATTACTGTCACTACAATACTGTCACTACAATACTGTCACTACATTACTGTCACTACAATACTGTCACTACAATACTGTCACTACATTACTGTCACTACAATACTGTCACTACAATACTGTCACTACATTACTGTCACTACAATACTGTCACTACATTACTGTCACTACAATACTGTCACTACAATACTGTCACTACATTACTGTCACTACATTACTGTCACTACATTACTGTCACTACAATACTGTCACTACAATACTGTCACTACATTACTGTCACTACAATACTGTCACTACAATACTGTCACTACATTACTGTCACTACATTACTGTCACTACAATACTGTCACTACATTACTGTCACTACAATACTGTCACTACATTACTACATTACTGTCACTACATTACTGTCACTACAATACTGTCACTACATTACTGTCACTACATTACTGTCACTACATTACTGTCACTACATTACTGTCACTACAATACTGTCACTACATTACTACATTACTGTCACTACAATACTGTCACTACAATACTGTCACTACATTACTACATTACTGTCACTACATTACCGTCACTATATTACCGTCACTACAATACTGTCACTACAATACTACATTACAGTCACTACATTACCGTCACTACATCACTGTCACTACATTACCATCACTATATTACCGTCACTACAATACTGTCACTACATTACCGTCACTATATTACCGGCACTAGAATACTGTCACTACATTACCGTCACTCTGTTACCGTCACTAGAATACTTTCACTACAATACTGTCACTACATTACCGTCACTATATTACCGTCACTAGAATACTGTCACTACATTACCGTCACTATATTACCGTCACTAGAATACTGTCACTACATTACCGTCACTATGTTACCGTCACTAGAATACTTTCACTACAATACTGTCACTACATTACCGTCACTACATTACTGTCACTACAATACTGTCACTACAATACTGTCACTACAATACTGTCACTACATTACCGTCAATACATTACCGTCACTACAATACCGTCAATACATTACTGTCACTACAATACTGTCACTACATTACTACATTACTGTCACTACAATACTGTCACTATAATACTGTCACTACATTACTGTCACTACAATACTGTCACTACAATACTGTCACTACAATACTGTCACTACAATACTGTCACTACATTACTGTCACTACAATACTGTCACTACAATACTGTCACTACATTACTGTCACTACAATACTGTCACTACAATACTGTCACTACATTACTGTCACTACAATACTGTCACTACAATACTGTCACTACATTACTGTCACTACATTACTGTCACTACATTACTGTCACTACAATACTGTCACTACATTACTGTCACTACAATACTGTCACTACAATACTGTCACTACATTACTGTCACTACATTACTGTCACTACATTACTGTCACTACAATACTGTCACTACAATACTGTCACTACATTACTGTCACTACAATACTGTCACTACAATACTGTCACTACATTACTGTCACTACAATACTGTCACTACATTACTGTCACTACAATACTGTCACTACATTACTACATTACTGTCACTACATTACTGTCACTACAATACTGTCACTACATTACTGTCACTACATTACTGTCACTACATTACTGTCACTACATTACTGTCACTACAATACTGTCACTACATTACTACATTACTGTCACTACAATACTGTCACTACAATACTGTCACTACATTACTACATTACTGTCACTACATTACTGTCACTACAATACTGTCACTACATCACTGTCACTACAATACTATCACTACATTACTACATTACTGTCACTACATTACTGTCACTACATTACTACATTACTGTCACTACATTACTGTCACTACAATACTGTCACTACATCACTGTCACTACAATACTATCACTACATTACTACATTACTGTCACGACATTACTGTCACTACAATACTGTCACTACAATACTGTCACTACATTACTACATTACTGTCACTAAATTACTACATTACTGTCACTACATTACTGTCACTACATTACTGTCACTACATTACTGTCACTACAATACTGTCACTACAATACTGTCACTACATTACTACATTACTGTCACTACATTACTGTCACTACAATACTGTCACTACAATACTGTCACTACATTACTGTCACTACATTACTGTCACTACATTACTGTCACTACATTACTACATTACTGTCACTACATTACTGTCACTACATTACTGTCACTACATTACTGTCACTACATTACTGTTACTACATTACTGTCACTACATTACTGTCACTATATTACTGTCACTACATTACTGTCACTACATTACTGTCACTACAATACTGTCACTACAATACTGTCACTATATTACTGTCACTACATTACTGTCACTACATTACTGTCACTACAATACTGTCACTACAATACTGTCACTACATTACTACATTACTATCACTACATTACTACATTACTGTCACTACATTACTGTCACTACAATACTGTCACTACAATACTGTCACTACATTACTACATTACTGTCACTACATTACTACATTACTGTCACTACATTACTGTCATTACATTACTGTCACTACATTACTGTCACTACAATACTGTCATTACATTACTGTCATTACAATACTGTCACTACATTACTGTCATTACAATACTGTCACTACATTACTGTCACTACATTACAGTCACTACATTACTGTCACTACATTACTGTCACTACAATACTGTCACTACATTACTGTCACTACATTACTGTCACTACATTACTGTCACTACATTACTACATTACTGTCACTACATTACTGTCACTACATTACTACATTACTGTCACTACATTACTACATTACTGTCACTACAATACTGTCACTACATTACTGTAACTACATTACTGTCACTACATTACTGTCACTACATTACTGTCAATACATTACTACATTACTGTCACTACATTACTGTCACTACAATACTGTCACTACAATACTGTCATTACATTACTGTCACTCCATTACTGTCACTACATTACTGTCACTACATTACTGTCACTACATTACTACATTACTGTCACTACATTACTGTCACTACATTACTGTCACTACAATACTGTCACTACAATACTACATTACTGTAACTACATTACTGTCACTACATTACTGTCACTACATTACTGTCACTACATTACTGTCACTACATTACTACATTACTGTCACTACATTACTGTCACTACATTACTGTCACTACATTACTGTCACTACAATACTGTCACGACATTACTGTCACTACAATACTGTCATTACATTACTGTCACTCCATTACTGTCACTACATTACTGTCACTACAATACTGTCACTACATTACTGTCACTACATTACTGTCACTCCATTACTGTCACTACATTACTGTCACTACATTACTACATTACTGTCACTACAATACCGTCATTACATTACTGTCACTACATTACTGTCACTACAATACTATCACTACATTACTACATTACTGTCACTACATTACTGTCACTACATTACTACATTACTGTCACTACATTACTGTCACTACAATACTGTCACTACATCACTGTCACTACAATACTATCACTACATTACTACATTACTGTCACGACATTACTGTCACTACAATACTGTCACTACAATACTGTCACTACATTACTACATTACTGTCACTAAATTACTACATTACTGTCACCACATTACTGTCACTACATTACTGTCACTACATTACTGTCACTACAATACTGTCACTACAATACTGTCACTACATTACTACATTACTGTCACTACATTACTGTCACTACAATACTGTCACTACAATACTGTCACTACATTACTGTCACTACATTACTGTCACTACATTACTGTCACTACATTACTGTCACTACATTACTACATTACTGTCACTACATTACTGTCACTACATTACTGTCACTACATTACTGTCACTACATTACTGTTACTACATTACTGTCACTACATTACTGTCACTACAATACTGTCACTACATTACTGTCACTATATTACTGTCACGACATTACTGTCACTACATTACTGTCACTACAATACTGTCACTACAATACTGTCACTATATTACTGTCACTACATTACTGTCACTACATTACTGTCACCACAATACTGTCACTACAATACTGTCACTACATTACTACATTACTGTCACTACATTACTACATTACTGTCACTACATTACTGTCATTACATTACTGTCACTACATTACTGTCACTACAATACTGTCATTACATTACTGTCATTACAATACTGTCACTACATTACTGTCATTACAATACTGTCACTACATTACTGTCACTACATTACTGTCACTACATTACAGTCACTACATTACTGTCACTACATTACTGTCACTACAATACTGTCACTACATTACTGTCACTACATTACTGTCACTACATTACTGTCACTACATTACTACATTACTGTCACTACATTACTGTCACTACATTACTACATTACTGTCACTACATTACTACATTACTGTCACTACAATACTGTCACTACATTACTGTAACTACATTACTGTCACTACATTACTGTCACTACATTACTGTCACTACATTACTACATTACTGTCACTACATTACTGTCACTACAATACTGTCACTACAATACTGTCATTACATTACTGTCACTCCATTACTGTCACTACATTACTGTCACTACATTACTGTCACTACATTACTACATTACTGTCACTACATTACTGTCACTACATTACTGTCACTACAATACTGTCACTACAATACTACATTACTGTAACTACATTACTGTCACTACATTACTGTCACTACATTACTGTCACTACATTACTGTCACTACATTACTACATTACTGTCACTACATTACTGTCACTACATTACTGTCACTACATTACTGTCACTACAATACTGTCACGACATTACTGTCACTACAATACTGTCATTACATTACTGTCACTCCATTACTGTCACTACATTACTGTCACTACAATACTGTCACTACATTACTGTCACTACATTACTGTCACTCCATTACTGTCACTACATTACTGTCACTACATTACTACATTACTGTCACTACAATACCGTCATTACATTACTGTCACTACATTACTGTCACTACAATACTGTCACTACAATACTGTCATTACATTACTGTCACTACATTACTGTCACTACATTACTGTCACTACATTACTACATTACTGTCACTACATTACTGTCACTACATTACTACATTACTGTCACTACATTACTGTCACTACATTACTACATTACTGTCACTACATTACTGTCAATACATTACTACATTACTGTCACTACATTACCGTCACCACATTACTGTCACTACATTACTGTCACTCCATTACTACATTACTGTCACTACATTACTACAATACTTTCACTACATTACTGTCATTACATTACTGTCACTACATTACTGTCACTACAATACTGTCATTACATTACTGTCATTACAATACTGTCACTACATTACTGTCATTACAATACTGTCACTACATTACTGTCACTACATTACTGTCACTACATTACAGTCACTACATTACTGTCACTACATTACTGTCACTACAATACTGTCACTACATTACTGTCACTACATTACTGTCACTACATTACTGTCACTACATTACTACATTACTGTCACTACATTACTGTCACTACATTACTACATTACTGTCACTACATTACTACATTACTGTCACTACAATACTGTCACTACATTACTGTAACTACATTACTGTCACTACATTACTGTCACTACATTACTGTCACTACATTACTACATTACTGTCACTACATTACTGTCACTACAATACTGTCACTACAATACTGTCATTACATTACTGTCACTCCATTACTGTCACTACATTACTGTCACTACATTACTGTCACTACATTACTACATTACTGTCACTACATTACTGTCACTACATTACTGTCACTACAATACTGTCACTACAATACTACATTACTGTAACTACATTACTGTCACTACATTACTGTCACTACATTACTGTCACTACATTACTGTCACTACATTACTACATTACTGTCACTACATTACTGTCACTACATTACTGTCATTACATTACTGTCACTCCATTACTGTCACTCCATTACTGTCACTCCATTACTGTCACTACAATACTGTCACTACATTACTGTCACTACATTACTGTCACTCCATTACTGTCACTACATTACTGTCACTACATTACTACATTACTGTCACTACAATTCCGTCATTACATTACTGTCACTACATTACTGTCACTACAATACTGTCACTACAATACTGTCATTACATTACTGTCACTCCATTACTGTCACTACATTACTGTCACTACAATACTGTCACTACATTACTACATTACATTACTGTCACTACATTACTACATTACTGTCACTACATTACTGTCACTACATTACTGTTACTACATTACTACATTACTGTCACTACATTACTGTTACTACATTACTGTCACTACAATACTGTCACTACATTACTGTCACTACATTACTGTTACTACATTACTACATTACTGTCACTACATTACTGTCACTACATTACTGTCACTACATTACTGTCACTACATTACTACATTACTGTCACTACATTACTACATTACTGTCACTACATTACTGTCATTACAATACTGTCACTACATTACTGTCACTACATTACTGTCACTACATTACAGTCACTACATTACTGTCACTACATTACTGTCACTACAATACTGTCACTACATTACTGTCACTACATTACTGTCACTACATTACTGTCACTACATTACTACATTACTGTCACTACATTACTGTCACTACATTACTACATTACTGTCACTACATTACTACATTACTGTCACTACAATACTGTCACTACATTACTGTAACTACATTACTGTCACTACATTACTGTCACTACATTACTGTCACTACATTACTACATTACTGTCACTACATTACTGTCACTACAATACTGTCACTACAATACTGTCATTACATTACTGTCACTCCATTACTGTCACTACATTACTGTCACTACATTACTGTCACTACATTACTACATTACTGTCACTACATTACTGTCACTACATTACTGTCACTACAATACTGTCACTACAATACTACATTACTGTAACTACATTACTGTCACTACATTACTGTCACTACATTACTGTCACTACATTACTACATTACTGTCACTACATTACTGTCACTACATTACTGTCACTACATTACTGTCACTACAATACTGTCACGACATTACTGTCACTACAATACTGTCATTACATTACTGTCACTCCATTACTGTCACTACATTACTGTCACTACAATACTGTCACTACATTACTGTCACTACATTACTGTCACTCCATTACTGTCACTACATTACTGTCACTACATTACTACATTACTGTCACTACAATACCGTCATTACATTACTGTCACTACATTACTGTCACTACAATACTGTCACTACAATACTGTCATTACATTACTGTCACTACATTACTGTCACTACATTACTGTCACTACATTACTGTCACTACATTACTACATTACTGTCACTACATTACTGTCACTACATTACTACATTACTGTCACTACATTACTGTCACTACATTACTACATTACTGTCACTACATTACTGTCAATACATTACTACATTACTGTCACTACATTACCGTCACCACATTACTGTCACTACATTACTGTCACTCCATTACTACATTACTGTCACTACATTACTACAATACTTTCACTACATTACTGTCATTACATTACTGTCACTACATTACTGTCACTACAATACTGTCATTACATTACTGTCATTACAATACTGTCACTACATTACTGTCATTACAATACTGTCACTACATTACTGTCACTACATTACTGTCACTACATTACAGTCACTACATTACTGTCACTACATTACTGTCACTACAATACTGTCACTACATTACTGTCACTACATTACTGTCACTACATTACTGTCACTACATTACTACATTACTGTCACTACATTACTGTCACTACATTACTACATTACTGTCACTACATTACTACATTACTGTCACTACAATACTGTCACTACATTACTGTAACTACATTACTGTCACTACATTACTGTCACTACATTACTGTCACTACATTACTACATTACTGTCACTACATTACTGTCACTACAATACTGTCACTACAATACTGTCATTACATTACTGTCACTCCATTACTGTCACTACATTACTGTCACTACATTACTGTCACTACATTACTACATTACTGTCACTACATTACTGTCACTACATTACTGTCACTACAATACTGTCACTACAATACTACATTACTGTAACTACATTACTGTCACTACATTACTGTCACTACATTACTGTCACTACATTACTGTCACTACATTACTACATTACTGTCACTACATTACTGTCACTACATTACTGTCATTACATTACTGTCACTCCATTACTGTCACTCCATTACTGTCACTCCATTACTGTCACTACAATACTGTCACTACATTACTGTCACTACATTACTGTCACTCCATTACTGTCACTACATTACTGTCACTACATTACTACATTACTGTCACTACAATTCCGTCATTACATTACTGTCACTACATTACTGTCACTACAATACTGTCACTACAATACTGTCATTACATTACTGTCACTCCATTACTGTCACTACATTACTGTCACTACAATACTGTCACTACATTACTACATTACATTACTGTCACTACATTACTACATTACTGTCACTACATTACTGTCACTACATTACTGTTACTACATTACTACATTACTGTCACTACATTACTGTTACTACATTACTGTCACTACAATACTGTCACTACATTACTGTCACTACATTACTGTTACTACATTACTACATTACTGTCACTACATTACTGTCATTACATTACTGTCACTACATTACTACATTACTGTCACTACATTACTGTCACTACATTACTGTCACTACATTACTGTTACTACATTACTACAATACTGTCACTACATTACTACATTACTGTCACTACATTACTACATTACTGTCACTACATTACTGTCACTACATTACTGTCACTACATTACTACATTACTGTCACTACATTACTGTCACTACATTACTACATTACTGTCACTACATTACTGTCACTACATTACTACATTACTGTCACTACATTACTGTCACTACATTACTACATTACTGTCACTACATTACCGTCACCACATTACTGTCACTACATTACTGTCACTCCATTACTACATTACTGTCACTACATTACTACAATACTTTCACTACATTACTGTCACTACAATACTGTCACTCCATTACTGTCACTACATTACTGTCACTACAATACTGTCACTCCATTATTGTCACTACATTACTGTCACTCCATTACTGTCACTATATTACTACATTACTGTCACTACATTACTACATTACTGTCATTACAATACTGTCACTCCATTACTGTCACTACAATACTGTCACTACAATACTGTCACTACATTACTGTCACTACAATACTGTCACTACAATACTGTCACTACATTACTGTCACTACATTACTGTCACTACAATACTGTCACTACATTACTGTCACTACATTACTGTCACTACAATGCTGTCACTACAATACTGTCACTACATTACTGTCACTACAATACTGTCACTACAATACTGTCACTACATTACTGTCACTACATTACTGTCACTACATTACTGTCACTACAATACTGTCACTACATTACTGTCACTACAATACTGTCACTACATTACTACATTACTGTCACTACATTCCTGTCACTACAATACTGTCACTACATTACTGTCACTACATTACTGTCACTACATTACTGTCACTACATTACTGTCACTACAATACTGTCACTACATTACTACATTACTGTCACTACAATACTGTCACTACAATACTGTCACTACATTACTACATTACTGTCACTACATTACTGTCACTACAATACTGTCACTACATCCCTGGCACTACAATACTGTCACTACATTACTACATTACTGTCACTACATTACTGTCACTACATTACCACATTACTGTCACTACATTACTGTCACTACAATACTGTCACGACATTACTGTCACTACAATACTGTCACTACAATACTGTCACTACATTACTACATTACTGTCACTACATTACTACATTACTGTCACTACATTACTGTCACTACATTACTGTCACTACATTACTGTCACTACAATACTGTCACTACAATACTGTCACTACATTACTACATTACTGTCACTACATTACTACATTACTGTCACTACATTACTTTCACTACAATACTGTCACTACAATACTGTCACTACATTACTGTCACTACATTACTGTCACTACATTACTGTCACTACATTACTACATTACTGTCACTACATTACTGTCACTACATTACTGTCACTACATTACTGTCACTACATTACTGTCACTACAATACTGTCACTACATTACTACATTACTATCACTACATTACTACATTACTGTCACTACATTACTGTCACTACAATACTGTCACTACAATACTGTCACTACATTACTACATTACTGTCACTACATTACTACATTACTGTCACTACATTACTGTCATTACATTACTGTCACTACATTACTGTCACTACAATACTGTCATTACATTACTGTCATTACAATACTGTCACTACATTACTGTCATTACAATACTGTCACTACATTACTGTCACTACATTACTGTCACTACATTACAGTCACTACATTACTGTCACTACATTACTGTCACTACAATACTGTCACTACATTACTGTCACTACATTACTGTCACTACATTACTGTCACTACATTACTACATTACTGTCACTACATTACTGTCACTACATTACTACATTACTGTCACTACATTACTACATTACTGTCACTACAATACTGTCACTACATTACTGTAACTACATTACTGTCACTACATTACTGTCACTACATTACTGTCACTACATTACTACATCACTGTCACTACATTACTGTCACTACAATACTGTCACTACAATACTGTCATTACATTACTGTCACTCCATTACCGTCACTACATTACTGTCACTACATTACTGTCACTACATTACTACATTACTGTCACTACATTACTGTCACTACATTACTGTCACTACAATACTACATTACTGTAACTACATTACTGTCACTACATTACTGTCACTACATTACTGTCACTACATTACTGTCACTACATTACTACATTACTGTCACTACATTACTGTCACTACATTACTGTCACTACAATACTGTCACTACATTACTGTCACTACAATACTGTCATTACATTACTGTCACTCCATTACTGTCACTACATTACTGTCACTACAATACTGTCACTACATTACTGTCACTACATTACTGTCACTCCATTACTGTCACTACATTACTGTCACTACATTACTACATTACTGTCACTACAATACTGTCATTACATTACTGTCACTACATTACTGTCACTACAATACTGTCACTACAATACTGTCATTACATTACTGTCACTCCATTACTGTCACTACATTACTGTCACTACAATACTGTCACTACATTACTACATTACATTACTGTCACTACATTACTACATTACTGTCACTACATTACTGTCACTACATTACTGTTACTACATTACTACATTATTGTCACTACATTACTGTTACTACATTACTGTCACTACAATACTGTCACTACATTACTGTCACTACATTACTGTTACTACATTACTACATTACTGTCACTACATTACTGTCACTGCATTACTGTCGCTACATTACTGTCACTACATTACTGTTACTACATTACTACATTACTGTCACTACATTACTGTCACTACATTACTACATTACTGTCACTACATTACTGTCACTACATTACTACATTACTGTCACTACATTACCGTCACCACATTACTGTCACTACATTACTGTCACTCCATTACTACATTACTGTCACTACATTACTACAATACTTTCACTACATTACTGTCACTACAATACTGTCACTCCATTACTGTCACTACATTACTGTCACTACAATACTGTCACTCCATTACTGTCACTACATTACTGTCACTCCATTACTGTCACTATATTACTACATTACTGTCACTACATTACTACATTACTGTCATTACAATACTGTCACTCCATTACTGTCACTACAATACTGTCACTACAATACTGTCACTACATTACTGTCACTACATTACTACATTACTGTCACTACAATACTGTCACTACAACACTGTCACTACATTACTGTCACTACAATACTACATTACTGTCATTACATTACTGTCACTACATTACTGTCACTACATTACAGTCACTACATTACTGTCACTACATTACTGTCACTACAATACTGTCACTACATTACCGTCACTACATTACTGTCACTACATTACTGTCACTACATTACTGTCGCTACAATACTGTCACTACATTACTGTCACTACATTACCGTCACTACATTACCGTCACTACAATACTGTCACTATATTACTGTCACTACAATACTGCCACTACAATACTGTCACTACATTACTGTCACTACATTACTACAATACTGTCACTATATTACTGTCACTACAATACTGTCACTACAATACTGTCACTACATTACTGTCACTACATTACTACAATACTGTCACTATATTACTGTCACTACAATACTGTCACTACATTACTGTCACTACATTACTACATTACTGTCACTACATTACCGTCACTACAATACTGTCACTACAATACTGTCACTACATTACCGTCACTACATTACCGTCACTACAATACTGTCACTACAATACTGTCACTACATTACTGTCACTACATTACTACATTACTGTCACTACATTACCGTCATTACAATCCTGTCACTATATTACTGTCACTACAATACTGTCACTACAATACTGTCACTACATTACTGTCACTACATTACTACATTACTGTCACTACATTACCGTCACTACAATACTGTCATTACATTACTGTCACTACAATACTGTCACTACATTACTGTCACTACATTACTGTCACTACATTACTACATTACTGTCACTACATTACTGTCACTACATTACTGTCACTACATTACTGTCACTACAATACTGTCACTCCATTACTGTCATTACATTACTGTCACTACATTACTACATTACTGTCACTACATTACTGTCACTACATTACTGTCACTACATTACTGTTACTACATTACTACAATACTGTCACTACATTACTACATTACTGTCACTACATTACTACATTACTGTCACTACATTACTGTCACTACATTACTGTCACTACATTACTGTTACTACATTACTGTCACTCCAATACTGTCACTACATTACTACATTACTGTCACTACATTACTACATTACTGTCATTACAATACTGTCACTCCATTACTGTCACTACATTACTGTTACTACATTACTGTCACTCCATTACTGTCACTACATTACTGTCACTACAATACTGTCACTCCATTACTGTCACTACATTACTGTCACTCCATTACTGTCACTACATTACTACATTACTGTCACTACATTACTACATTACTGTCATTACAATACTGTCACTACATTACTGTCACTACAATACTGTCACTACAATACTGTCACTACATTACTGTCACTACATTACTACATTACTGTCACTACAATACTGTCACTACAATACTGTCACTACAATACTGTCACTACAATACTGTCACTACATTACTGTCACTACATTACTGTCACTACAACACTGTCACTACATTACCATCACTACATTACTGTCACTACATTACTGTCACTACATTACTGTCACTACAATACTGTCACTACATTACTGTCACTACATTACTGTCACTACATTACTGTCACTCCAATACTGTCACTACAATACTGTCACTACATTACTGTCACTACATTACTACATTACCGTCACTACAATACTGTCACTACATTACTACATTACTGTCACTACATTACTGTCACTACATTACTGTCACTACATTACTGTCACTACATTACTGTCACTACGTTACTGTCACTACATTACTGTCACTACAATACTGTCACTACATTACTGTCACTACAATACTGTCACTACAATACTGTCACTACAATACTGTAACTACAATACTGTCACTATATTACTGTCACTACAATACTGTCACTACATTACCGTCACTACAATACTGTCACTACAATACTGTCACTACAATACTGTAACTACATTACTGTCACTATATTACTGTCACTACAATACTGTCACTACATTACCGTCACTACATTACTGTTACTACATTACTATCACTACAATACTGTCACTACAATACTGTCACTACAATACTGTCATTACATTACTGTCACTACATTACTGTCACTACATTACTGTCACTACATTACTGTCACTACATTACTACATTACTGTCACTACATTACTGTCACTACATTACTGTCACTACATTACTGTCACTACATTACTGTCACTACATTACTGTCACTACAATACTGTCACTACAATACTGTCACTACATTACTACATTACTATCACTACATTACTACATTACTGTCACTACATTACTGTCACTACAATACTGTCACTACAATACTGTCACTACATTACTACATTACTGTCACTACATTACTACATTACTGTCACTACATTACTGTCATTACATTACTGTCACTACATTACTGTCACTACAATACTGTCATTACATTACTGTCATTACAATACTGTCACTACATTACTGTCATTACAATACTGTCACTACATTACTGTCACTACATTACTGTCACTACATTACAGTCACTACATTACTGTCACTACATTACTGTCACTACAATACTGTCACTACATTACTGTCACTACATTACTGTCACTACATTACTGTCACTACATTACTACATTACTGTCACTACATTACTGTCACTACATTACTACATTACTGTCACTACATTACTACATTACTGTCACTACAATACTGTCACTACATTACTGTAACTACATTACTGTCACTACATTACTGTCACTACATTACTGTCACTACATTACTACATTACTGTCACTACATTACTGTCACTACAATACTGTCACTACAATACTGTCATTACATTACTGTCACTCCATTACTGTCACTACATTACTGTCACTACATTACTGTCACTACATTACTACATTACTGTCACTACATTACTGTCACTACATTACTGTCACTACAATACTGTCACTACAATACTACATTACTGTAACTACATTACTGTCACTACATTACTGTCACTACATTACTGTCACTACATTACTACATTACTGTCACTACATTACTGTCACTACATTACTGTCACTACATTACTGTCACTACAATACTGTCACGACATTACTGTCACTACAATACTGTCATTACATTACTGTCACTCCATTACTGTCACTACATTACTGTCACTACAATACTGTCACTACATTACTGTCACTACATTACTGTCACTCCATTACTGTCACTACATTACTGTCACTACATTACTACATTACTGTCACTACAATACCGTCATTACATTACTGTCACTACATTACTGTCACTACAATACTGTCACTACAATACTGTCATTACATTACTGTCACTACATTACTGTCACTACATTACTGTCACTACATTACTGTCACTACATTACTACATTACTGTCACTACATTACTGTCACTACATTACTACATTACTGTCACTACATTACTGTCACTACATTACTACATTACTGTCACTACATTACTGTCAATACATTACTACATTACTGTCACTACATTACCGTCACCACATTACTGTCACTACATTACTGTCACTCCATTACTACATTACTGTCACTACATTACTACAATACTTTCACTACATTACTGTCATTACATTACTGTCACTACATTACTGTCACTACAATACTGTCATTACATTACTGTCATTACAATACTGTCACTACATTACTGTCATTACAATACTGTCACTACATTACTGTCACTACATTACTGTCACTACATTACAGTCACTACATTACTGTCACTACATTACTGTCACTACAATACTGTCACTACATTACTGTCACTACATTACTGTCACTACATTACTGTCACTACATTACTACATTACTGTCACTACATTACTGTCACTACATTACTACATTACTGTCACTACATTACTACATTACTGTCACTACAATACTGTCACTACATTACTGTAACTACATTACTGTCACTACATTACTGTCACTACATTACTGTCACTACATTACTACATTACTGTCACTACATTACTGTCACTACAATACTGTCACTACAATACTGTCATTACATTACTGTCACTCCATTACTGTCACTACATTACTGTCACTACATTACTGTCACTACATTACTACATTACTGTCACTACATTACTGTCACTACATTACTGTCACTACAATACTGTCACTACAATACTACATTACTGTAACTACATTACTGTCACTACATTACTGTCACTACATTACTGTCACTACATTACTGTCACTACATTACTACATTACTGTCACTACATTACTGTCACTACATTACTGTCATTACATTACTGTCACTCCATTACTGTCACTCCATTACTGTCACTCCATTACTGTCACTACAATACTGTCACTACATTACTGTCACTACATTACTGTCACTCCATTACTGTCACTACATTACTGTCACTACATTACTACATTACTGTCACTACAATTCCGTCATTACATTACTGTCACTACATTACTGTCACTACAATACTGTCACTACAATACTGTCATTACATTACTGTCACTCCATTACTGTCACTACATTACTGTCACTACAATACTGTCACTACATTACTACATTACATTACTGTCACTACATTACTACATTACTGTCACTACATTACTGTCACTACATTACTGTTACTACATTACTACATTACTGTCACTACATTACTGTTACTACATTACTGTCACTACAATACTGTCACTACATTACTGTCACTACATTACTGTTACTACATTACTACATTACTGTCACTACATTACTGTCACTACATTACTGTCACTACATTACTGTCACTACATTACTACATTACTGTCACTACATTACTACATTACTGTCACTACATTACTGTCATTACAATACTGTCACTACATTACTGTCACTACATTACTGTCACTACATTACAGTCACTACATTACTGTCACTACATTACTGTCACTACAATACTGTCACTACATTACTGTCACTACATTACTGTCACTACATTACTGTCACTACATTACTACATTACTGTCACTACATTACTGTCACTACATTACTACATTACTGTCACTACATTACTACATTACTGTCACTACAATACTGTCACTACATTACTGTAACTACATTACTGTCACTACATTACTGTCACTACATTACTGTCACTACATTACTACATTACTGTCACTACATTACTGTCACTACAATACTGTCACTACAATACTGTCATTACATTACTGTCACTCCATTACTGTCACTACATTACTGTCACTACATTACTGTCACTACATTACTACATTACTGTCACTACATTACTGTCACTACATTACTGTCACTACAATACTGTCACTACAATACTACATTACTGTAACTACATTACTGTCACTACATTACTGTCACTACATTACTGTCACTACATTACTACATTACTGTCACTACATTACTGTCACTACATTACTGTCACTACATTACTGTCACTACAATACTGTCACGACATTACTGTCACTACAATACTGTCATTACATTACTGTCACTCCATTACTGTCACTACATTACTGTCACTACAATACTGTCACTACATTACTGTCACTACATTACTGTCACTCCATTACTGTCACTACATTACTGTCACTACATTACTACATTACTGTCACTACAATACCGTCATTACATTACTGTCACTACATTACTGTCACTACAATACTGTCACTACAATACTGTCATTACATTACTGTCACTACATTACTGTCACTACATTACTGTCACTACATTACTGTCACTACATTACTACATTACTGTCACTACATTACTGTCACTACATTACTACATTACTGTCACTACATTACTGTCACTACATTACTACATTACTGTCACTACATTACTGTCAATACATTACTACATTACTGTCACTACATTACCGTCACCACATTACTGTCACTACATTACTGTCACTCCATTACTACATTACTGTCACTACATTACTACAATACTTTCACTACATTACTGTCATTACATTACTGTCACTACATTACTGTCACTACAATACTGTCATTACATTACTGTCATTACAATACTGTCACTACATTACTGTCATTACAATACTGTCACTACATTACTGTCACTACATTACTGTCACTACATTACAGTCACTACATTACTGTCACTACATTACTGTCACTACAATACTGTCACTACATTACTGTCACTACATTACTGTCACTACATTACTGTCACTACATTACTACATTACTGTCACTACATTACTGTCACTACATTACTACATTACTGTCACTACATTACTACATTACTGTCACTACAATACTGTCACTACATTACTGTAACTACATTACTGTCACTACATTACTGTCACTACATTACTGTCACTACATTACTACATTACTGTCACTACATTACTGTCACTACAATACTGTCACTACAATACTGTCATTACATTACTGTCACTCCATTACTGTCACTACATTACTGTCACTACATTACTGTCACTACATTACTACATTACTGTCACTACATTACTGTCACTACATTACTGTCACTACAATACTGTCACTACAATACTACATTACTGTAACTACATTACTGTCACTACATTACTGTCACTACATTACTACATTACTGTCACTACATTACTGTCACTACATTACTGTCATTACATTACTGTCACTCCATTACTGTCACTCCATTACTGTCACTCCATTACTGTCACTACAATACTGTCACTACATTACTGTCACTACATTACTGTCACTCCATTACTGTCACTACATTACTGTCACTACATTACTACATTACTGTCACTACAATTCCGTCATTACATTACTGTCACTACATTACTGTCACTACAATACTGTCACTACAATACTGTCATTACATTACTGTCACTCCATTACTGTCACTACATTACTGTCACTACAATACTGTCACTACATTACTACATTACATTACTGTCACTACATTACTACATTACTGTCACTACATTACTGTCACTACATTACTGTTACTACATTACTACATTACTGTCACTACATTACTGTTACTACATTACTGTCACTACAATACTGTCACTACATTACTGTCACTACATTACTGTTACTACATTACTACATTACTGTCACTACATTACTGTCACTACATTACTGTCACTACATTACTGTCACTACATTACTACATTACTGTCACTACATTACTGTCACTACATTACTGTCACTACATTACTGTCACTACAATACTGTCACTCCATTACTGTCATTACATTACTGTCACTACATTACTACATTACTGTCACTACATTACTGTCACTACATTACTGTCACTACATTACTGTTACTACATTACTACAATACTGTCACTACATTACTAAATTACTGTCACTACATTACTACATTACTGTCACTACATTACTGTCACTACATTACTGTCACTACATTACTACATTACTGTCACTACATTACTGTCACTACATTACTACATTACTGTCACTACATTACTGTCACTACATTACTACATTACTGTCACTACATTACTGTCACTACATTACTACATTACTGTCACTACATTACCGTCACCACATTACTGTCACTACATTACTGTCACTCCATTACTACATTACTGTCACTACATTACTACAATACTTTCACTACATTACTGTCACTACAATACTGTCACTCCATTACTGTCACTACATTACTGTCACTACAATACTGTCACTCCATTATTGTCACTACATTACTGTCACTCCATTACTGTCACTATATTACTACATTACTGTCACTACATTACTACATTACTGTCATTACAATACTGTCACTCCATTACTGTCACTACAATACTGTCACTACAATACTGTCACTACATTACTGTCACTACAATACTGTCACTACAATACTGTCACTACATTACTGTCACTACATTACTGTCACTACAATACTGTCACTACATTACTGTCACTACATTACTGTCACTACAATACTGTCACTACAATACTGTCACTACATTACTGTCACTACAATACTGTCACTACAATACTGTCACTACATTACTGTCACTACATTACTGTCACTACATTACTGTCACTACAATACTGTCACTACATTACTGTCACTACAATACTGTCACTACATTACTACATTACTGTCACTACATTCCTGTCACTACAATACTGTCACTACATTACTGTCACTACATTACTGTCACTACATTACTGTCACTACATTACTGTCACTACATTACTGTCACTACAATACTGTCACTACATTACTACATTACTGTCACTACAATACTGTCACTACAATACTGTCACTACATTACTACATTACTGTCACTACATTACTGTCACTACAATACTGTCACTACATCCCTGGCACTACAATACTGTCACTACATTACTACATTACTGTCACTACATTACTGTCACTACATTACCACATTACTGTCACTACATTACTGTCACTACAATACTGTCACGACATTACTGTCACTACAATACTGTCACTACAATACTGTCACTACATTACTACATTACTGTCACTACATTACTACATTACTGTCACTACATTACTGTCACTACATTACTGTCACTACATTACTGTCACTACAATACTGTCACTACAATACTGTCACTACATTACTACATTACTGTCACTACATTACTACATTACTGTCACTACATTACTTTCACTACAATACTGTCACTACAATACTGTCACTACATTACTGTCACTACATTACTGTCACTACATTACTGTCACTACATTACTACATTACTGTCACTACATTACTGTCACTACATTACTGTCACTACATTACTGTCACTACATTACTGTCACTACATTACTGTCACTACAATACTGTCACTACATTACTACATTACTATCACTACATTACTACATTACTGTCACTACATTACTGTCACTACAATACTGTCACTACAATACTGTCACTACATTACTACATTACTGTCACTACATTACTACATTACTGTCACTACATTACTGTCATTACATTACTGTCACTACATTACTGTCACTACAATACTGTCATTACATTACTGTCATTACAATACTGTCACTACATTACTGTCATTACAATACTGTCACTACATTACTGTCACTACATTACTGTCACTACATTACAGTCACTACATTACTGTCACTACATTACTGTCACTACAATACTGTCACTACATTACTGTCACTACATTACTGTCACTACATTACTGTCACTACATTACTACATTACTGTCACTACATTACTGTCACTACATTACTACATTACTGTCACTACATTACTACATTACTGTCACTACAATACTGTCACTACATTACTGTAACTACATTACTGTCACTACATTACTGTCACTACATTACTGTCACTACATTACTACATCACTGTCACTACATTACTGTCACTACAATACTGTCACTACAATACTGTCATTACATTACTGTCACTCCATTACCGTCACTACATTACTGTCACTACATTACTGTCACTACATTACTACATTACTGTCACTACATTACTGTCACTACATTACTGTCACTACAATACTACATTACTGTAACTACATTACTGTCACTACATTACTGTCACTACATTACTGTCACTACATTACTGTCACTACATTACTACATTACTGTCACTACATTACTGTCACTACATTACTGTCACTACAATACTGTCACTACATTACTGTCACTACAATACTGTCATTACATTACTGTCACTCCATTACTGTCACTACATTACTGTCACTACAATACTGTCACTACATTACTGTCACTACATTACTGTCACTCCATTACTGTCACTACATTACTGTCACTACATTACTACATTACTGTCACTACAATACTGTCATTACATTACTGTCACTACATTACTGTCACTACAATACTGTCACTACAATACTGTCATTACATTACTGTCACTCCATTACTGTCACTACATTACTGTCACTACAATACTGTCACTACATTACTACATTACATTACTGTCACTACATTACTACATTACTGTCACTACATTACTGTCACTACATTACTGTTACTACATTACTACATTATTGTCACTACATTACTGTTACTACATTACTGTCACTACAATACTGTCACTACATTACTGTCACTACATTACTGTTACTACATTACTACATTACTGTCACTACATTACTGTCACTGCATTACTGTCGCTACATTACTGTCACTACATTACTGTTACTACATTACTACATTACTGTCACTACATTACTGTCACTACATTACTACATTACTGTCACTACATTACTGTCACTACATTACTACATTACTGTCACTACATTACCGTCACCACATTACTGTCACTACATTACTGTCACTCCATTACTACATTACTGTCACTACATTACTACAATACTTTCACTACATTACTGTCACTACAATACTGTCACTCCATTACTGTCACTACATTACTGTCACTACAATACTGTCACTCCATTACTGTCACTACATTACTGTCACTCCATTACTGTCACTATATTACTACATTACTGTCACTACATTACTACATTACTGTCATTACAATACTGTCACTCCATTACTGTCACTACAATACTGTCACTACAATACTGTCACTACATTACTGTCACTACATTACTACATTACTGTCACTACAATACTGTCACTACAACACTGTCACTACATTACTGTCACTACAATACTACATTACTGTCATTACATTACTGTCACTACATTACTGTCACTACATTACAGTCACTACATTACTGTCACTACATTACTGTCACTACAATACTGTCACTACATTACCGTCACTACATTACTGTCACTACATTACTGTCACTACATTACTGTCGCTACAATACTGTCACTACATTACTGTCACTACATTACCGTCACTACATTACCGTCACTACAATACTGTCACTATATTACTGTCACTACAATACTGCCACTACAATACTGTCACTACATTACTGTCACTACATTACTACAATACTGTCACTATATTACTGTCACTACAATACTGTCACTACAATACTGTCACTACATTACTGTCACTACATTACTACAATACTGTCACTATATTACTGTCACTACAATACTGTCACTACATTACTGTCACTACATTACTACATTACTGTCACTACATTACCGTCACTACAATACTGTCACTACAATACTGTCACTACATTACCGTCACTACATTACCGTCACTACAATACTGTCACTACAATACTGTCACTACATTACTGTCACTACATTACTACATTACTGTCACTACATTACCGTCATTACAATCCTGTCACTATATTACTGTCACTACAATACTGTCACTACAATACTGTCACTACATTACTGTCACTACATTACTACATTACTGTCACTACATTACCGTCACTACAATACTGTAACTACATTACTGTCACTATATTACTGTCACTACAATACTGTCACTACATTACTGTCACTACAATACTGTCACTACAATACTGTAACTACAATACTGTCACTATATTACTGTCACTACAATACTGTCACTACATTACCGTCACTACAATACTGTCACTACAATACTGTCACTACATTACTGTCACTACATTACTGTCACTACATTACTGTCACTACATTACTGTCACTACATTACTACATTACTGTCACTACATTACTGTCACTACATTACTGTCACTACATTACTGTCACTACATTACTGTCACTACATTACTACATTACTGTCACTACATTACTGTCATTACATTACTGTCACTACAATACTGTCACTACATTACTGTCACTACATTACTGTCACTACATTACTACATTACTGTCACTACATTACTGTCACTACATTACTGTCACTACATTACTGTCACTACAATACTGTCACTCCATTACTGTCATTACATTACTGTCACTACATTACTACATTACTGTCACTACATTACTGTCACTACATTACTGTCACTACATTACTGTTACTACATTACTACAATACTGTCACTACATTACTACATTACTGTCACTACATTACTACATTACTGTCACTACATTACTGTCACTACATTACTGTCACTACATTACTGTTACTACATTACTGTCACTCCAATACTGTCACTACATTACTACATTACTGTCACTACATTACTACATTACTGTCATTACAATACTGTCACTCCATTACTGTCACTACATTACTGTTACTACATTACTGTCACTCCATTACTGTCACTACATTACTGTCACTACAATACTGTCACTCCATTACTGTCACTACATTACTGTCACTCCATTACTGTCACTACATTACTACATTACTGTCACTACATTACTACATTACTGTCATTACAATACTGTCACTACATTACTGTCACTACAATACTGTCACTACAATACTGTCACTACATTACTGTCACTACATTACTACATTACTGTCACTACAATACTGTCACTACAATACTGTCACTACAATACTGTCACTACAATACTGTCACTACATTACTGTCACTACATTACTGTCACTACAACACTGTCACTACATTACCATCACTACATTACTGTCACTACATTACTGTCACTACATTACTGTCACTACAATACTGTCACTACATTACTGTCACTACATTACTGTCACTACATTACTGTCACTCCAATACTGTCACTACAATACTGTCACTACATTACTGTCACTACATTACTACATTACCGTCACTACAATACTGTCACTACATTACTACATTACTGTCACTACATTACTGTCACTACATTACTGTCACTACATTACTGTCACTACATTACTGTCACTACGTTACTGTCACTACATTACTGTCACTACAATACTGTCACTACATTACTGTCACTACAATACTGTCACTACAATACTGTCACTACAATACTGTAACTACAATACTGTCACTATATTACTGTCACTACAATACTGTCACTACATTACCGTCACTACAATACTGTCACTACAATACTGTCACTACAATACTGTAACTACATTACTGTCACTATATTACTGTCACTACAATACTGTCACTACATTACCGTCACTACATTACTGTTACTACATTACTATCACTACAATACTGTCACTACAATACTGTCACTACAATACTGTCATTACATTACTGTCACTACATTACTGTCACTACATTACTGTCACTACATTACTGTCACTACATTACTACATTACTGTCACTACATTACTGTCACTACATTACTGTCACTACATTACTGTCACTACATTACTGTCACTACATTACTGTCACTACAATACTGTCACTACAATACTGTCACTACATTACTACATTACTATCACTACATTACTACATTACTGTCACTACATTACTGTCACTACAATACTGTCACTACAATACTGTCACTACATTACTACATTACTGTCACTACATTACTACATTACTGTCACTACATTACTGTCATTACATTACTGTCACTACATTACTGTCACTACAATACTGTCATTACATTACTGTCATTACAATACTGTCACTACATTACTGTCATTACAATACTGTCACTACATTACTGTCACTACATTACTGTCACTACATTACAGTCACTACATTACTGTCACTACATTACTGTCACTACAATACTGTCACTACATTACTGTCACTACATTACTGTCACTACATTACTGTCACTACATTACTACATTACTGTCACTACATTACTGTCACTACATTACTACATTACTGTCACTACATTACTACATTACTGTCACTACAATACTGTCACTACATTACTGTAACTACATTACTGTCACTACATTACTGTCACTACATTACTGTCACTACATTACTACATCACTGTCACTACATTACTGTCACTACAATACTGTCACTACAATACTGTCATTACATTACTGTCACTCCATTACCGTCACTACATTACTGTCACTACATTACTGTCACTACATTACTACATTACTGTCACTACATTACTGTCACTACATTACTGTCACTACAATACTGTCACTACAATACTACATTACTGTAACTACATTACTGTCACTACATTACTGTCACTACATTACTGTCACTACATTACTGTCACTACATTACTACATTACTGTCACTACATTACTGTCACTCCATTACTGTCACTACATTACTGTCACTACAATACTGTCACTACATTACTACATTACATTACTGTCACTACATTACTACATTACTGTCACTACATTACTGTCACTACATTACTGTTACTACATTACTACATTATTGTCACTACATTACTGTTACTACATTACTGTCACTACAATACTGTCACTACATTACTGTCACTACATTACTGTTACTACATTACCACATTACTGTCACTACATTACTGTCACTGCATTACTGTCGCTACATTACTGTCACTACATTACTGTTACTACATTACTACATTACTGTCACTACATTACTGTCACTACATTACTACATTACTGTCACTACATTACTGTCACTACATTACTACATTACTGTCACTACATTACCGTCACCACATTACTGTCACTACATTACTGTCACTCCATTACTACATTACTGTCACTACATTACTACAATACTTTCACTACATTACTGTCACTACAATACTGTCACTCCATTACTGTCACTACATTACTGTCACTACAATACTGTCACTCCATTACTGTCACTACATTACTGTCACTCCATTACTGTCACTATATTACTACATTACTGTCACTACATTACTACATTACTGTCATTACAATACTGTCACTCCATTACTGTCACTACAATACTGTCACTACAATACTGTCACTACATTACTGTCACTACATTACTACATTACTGTCACTACAATACTGTCACTACAACACTGTCACTACATTACTGTCACTACAATACTACATTACTGTCATTACATTACTGTCGCTACAATACTGTCACTACATTACTGTCACTACATTACCGTCACTACATTACCGTCACTACAATACTGTCACTATATTACTGTCACTACAATACTGCCACTACAATACTGTCACTACATTACTGTCACTACATTACTACAATACTGTCACTATATTACTGTCACTACAATACTGTCACTACAATACTGTCACTACATTACTGTCACTACATTACTATAATACTGTCACTATATTACTGTCACTACGATACTGTCACTACATTACTGTCACTACATTACTACATTACTGTCACTACATTACCGTCACTACAATACTGTCACTACAATACTGTCACTACATTACCGTCACTACATTACCGTCACTACAATACTGTCACTACAATACTGTCACTACATTACTGTCACTACATTACTACATTACTGTCACTACATTACCGTCATTACAATCCTGTCACTATATTACTGTCACTACAATACTGTCACTACAATACTGTCACTACATTACTGTCACTACATTACTACATTACTGTCACTACATTACCGTCACTACAATACTGTAACTACATTACTGTCACTATATTACTGTCACTACAATACTGTCACTACATTACTGTCACTACAATACTGTCACTACAATACTGTAACTACAATACTGTCACTATATTACTGTCACTACAATACTGTCACTACATTACCGTCACTACAATACTGTCACTACAATACTGTCACTACATTACTGTCACTACATTACTGTCACTACATTACTGTCACTACATTACTGTCACTACATTACTACATTACTGTCACTACATTACTGTCACTACATTACTGTCACTACATTACTGTCACTACATTACTGTCACTACATTACTACATTACTGTCACTACATTACTGTCATTACATTACTGTCACTACATTACTACAATACTGTCACTACATTACTACATTAGTGTCACTACATTACTACATTACTGTCACTACATTACTGTCACTACATTACTGTCACTACATTACTGTTACTACATTACTGTCACTCCAATACTGTCACTACATTACTACATTACTGTCACTACATTACTACATTACTGTCATTACAATACTGTCACTCCATTACTGTCACTACATTACTGTTACTACATTACTGTCACTCCATTACTGTCACTACATTACTGTCACTACAATACTGTCACTCCATTACTGTCACTACATTACTGTCACTCCATTACTGTCACTACATTACTACATTACTGTCACTACATTACTACATTACTGTCATTACAATACTGTCACTACATTACTGTCACTACAATACTGTCACTACAATACTGTCACTACATTACTGTCACTACATTACTACATTACTGTCACTACAATACTGTCACTACAATACTGTCACTACAATACTGTCACTACAATACTGTCACTACATTACTGTCACTACATTACTGTCACTACAACACTGTCACTACATTACCATCACTACATTACTGTCACTACATTACTGTCACTACATTACTGTCACTACAATACTGTCACTACATTACTGTCACTACATTACTGTCACTACATTACTGTCACTACAATACTGTCACTACAATACTGTCACTACATTACTGTCACTACATTACTACATTACCGTCACTACAATACTGTCACTACATTACTACATTACTGTCACTACATTACTGTCACTACATTACTGTCACTACATTACTGTCACTACGTTACTGTCACTACATTACTGTCACTACAATACTGTCACTACATTACTGTCACTACAATACTGTCACTACAATACTGTCACTACAATACTGTAACTACAATACTGTCACTATATTACTGTCACTACAATACTGTCACTACATTACCGTCACTACAATACTGTCACTACAATACTGTCACTACAATACTGTAACTACATTACTGTCACTATATTACTGTCACTACAATACTGTCACTACATTACCGTCACTACATTACTGTTACTACATTACTATCACTACAATACTGTCACTACAATACTGTCACTACAATACTGTCATTACATTACTGTCACTACATTACTGTCACTACAATACCAGGCGTCCCTGTGGCTTACTGGGGGCATGCTGGGCTGAGGAGAGTGGTTCTTCCCCTGTCATCCTGTCACCCGGGTAAGGGTTAGGGTTAGGACACCACGACACTTTTGGTCTCCGGTCTCCGGGAGTATGGTGACCTTGATCCGACCTGACTTCGCCCGGTCCCTAAACCTGACTGACACTGTGGCCATTACGTGCATACACTGTGAGACCAAGGACTACCCTACCATACTCCTCCACCTACAGACCACAAAGGGACAACACACGGGACTACCCTACCATACTCCTCCACCTACAGACCACAAAGGGACAACACACGGGACTACCCTACCATACTCCTCCACCTACAGACCACAAAGGGACAACACACGGGACTACCCTACCATACTCCTCCACCTACAGACCACAAAGGGACAACACACGGGACTACCCTACCATACTCCTCCAGACCCCAAAGGGACAACACACGGGACTACCCTACCATACACCTCCAGACCACAAAGGGACAACACACGGGACTACCCTACCATACACCTCCAGACCCCAAAGGGACAACACACGGGACTACCCTACCATACTCCTCCACCTACAGACCACAAAGGGACAACACACGGTACTAGTGGGAGTCGTCCCGAACCTGCCTGTTCCGGTCCTGATCAGACGGGATTTCCCGACGTTCCGCCAACTGTGGACCAGTATGTCCGGAGATGTGGGGAACCGAGGGAACCAGAAAGGAGGAGGAAGTCAGAGAGGTGGGAGGGACACCAGAAGGAGGGATAACCTTGGTGGAACAGGTAGGAGACATGAGAGATAGGATGGCAACCCTGTGGCCCCTGGTACGGGAACACATGCTGGAAGCCCAGGAGGCCCAAGCGAGGGTGTACAACAGAGGGGCACAACGAAGGGACTTTCAGCCCGGTGTCAAAGTGTTGGTGTTGGTCTCCACTTCAGAATGTATGTTTTTGGGACCAGTTTTTGGACCAGATTTAGTGAATCTGCTAAAGAAATGGAATGTCTGTGATGTGCTCTATTCTACTTCCCAGAAGAAGGCGACCATAGAGACTGAGCCGGCGGAGGTGCCAATGGGGGAGCAGCTGAGTCAAGCCCAGAAGCAGGAACTGAGGGAGTTGGTGGTCGAAACCAGGATGTGAACCAGGACACACCAATCTGGTACAGCACCGCATCATCACCAAACCCGGGAATAAGGTGAAGTTGAGACCCTATCGCATACCGGAAGCAAGGAGAGAGGCTGTCAGGACCGAGGTTTAACCGATGTTGGAAGCTGATATAACCAAAGAGCTGAATAGTGAGTGGTGCAGCCCCATAGTGTTGGTGCCGAAACCAGACGGCACCATTTGATCCTGTAATGATTTTAGGAAGGTAAATTAAATCTCAACGTTCGACGCCCCGACTTGATGAACTAATAGAACGGCTAGGGACAGCACGCTCGACCTGACAAAGGATTATTGACAGGTGCCCTTAGCTCCCAAGGCATGGTAGAAAAGTGCTCCCGCCACCCCGGGCGGTCTGTTCCATTATAAGAAGCTGCCCTTTGAACCGGCTGATGGACCGGGTTCTCTGACCCTATCAGAAGCACGAGGTGGGGTACATCGATGATTTTGTGATCTATGAGAGTGAGTGGGAGGCACATCTCAACCAGGTGACCACAGTACCAAACCCCCTAATAAACTTCCCCTTTGCATTCTATGCTACTGGTGCCTGTTTTGTTATTGAACTTGGTGACGTGGAACGTGATCTTGCTACAATGTAAAGTGTTGGTCCCATGTTTTATGAGCTGAAATGAAAACAATCCCAGAAATGTTCCATATGCACAAAGCTTATTTGTCTAAAATATTGTGCACAAATTTGATTACGTTCCTGTTAGTGAACATTTTATCCTTTGTCAAGATAATCTAGCCACTAATCCAGCCGCATATCGAGAAGAATAAACAGCATGATCATTACGCGGGATCGTCAAGGAGGGTGAATGCTGAAATATAGCCCTTTAGTGGGGAAAAACTCATTCTGATTGGCTGGGCCTGACTCCCCAGTGGGTGGGTCTGGCTACCTCCCAGGCCCACCCATGGCTGTGCCCTCCCAGGTCCACCCATGTCTGCGCCCTCCCAGGCCCACCCATGTCTGTGCCCTCCCAGGCCCACCCATGTCTGTGCCCTCCCAGGCCCACCCATGTCTGTGCCCTCCCAGGCCCACCCATGTCTGTGCCCTCCCAGGCCCACCCATGTATGTGCCCTCCCAGGCCCACCCATGTCTGTGCCCTCCCAGGCCCACCCATGTCTGTGCCCTCCCAGGCCCACCCATGTCTGTGCCCTCCCAGGCCCACCCATGTCTGTGCCCTCCCAGGCCCACCCATGTATGTGCCCTCCCAGGCCCACCCATGTCTGTGCCCCGGCCCAGTCATGTGAAATCCATAGATTAGGGCCTAATGAATTTATATAAATTGAATCCTTATATGAACTGTAACTCAGTGAAATATTTGAAATTGTTGCATGTTGCTTTTATATTTTTGTTCAGTCTAGAATAACGTCCCTAACAGACTTTTAAAGGTGGAGCAAAATGCCTTGATTGTCAGCTGTCTAGTGCGCTGCTCTGCAAAATGCCTTGATTGTCAGCTGTCTAGTGCGCTGCTCTGCAAAATGCCTTGATTGTCAGCTGTCTAGTGCGCTGCTCTGCAAAATGCCTTGATTGTCAGCTGTCTAGTGCGCTGCTCTGCAAAATGCCTTGATTGTCAGCTGTCTAGTGCGCTGCTCTGCAAAATGCCTTGATTGTCAGCTGTCTAGTGCGCTGCTCTGCAAAATGCCTTGATTGTCAGCTGTCTAGTGCGCTGCTCTGCAAAATGCCTTGATTGTCAGCTGTCTAGTGCGCTGCTCTGCAAAATGCCTTGATTGTCAGCTGTCTAGTGCGCTGCTCTGCAAAATGCCTTGATTGTCAGCTGTCTAGTGCGCTGCTCTGCAAAATGCCTTGATTGTCAGCTGTCTAGTGCGCTGCTCTGCAAAATGCCTTGATTGTCAGCTGTCTAGTGCGCTGCTCTGCAAAATGCCTTGATTGTCAGCTGTCTAGTGCGCTGCTCTGCAAAATGCCTTGATTGTCAGCTGTCTAGTGCGCTGCTCTGCAAAATGCCTTGATTGTCAGCTGTCTAGTGCGCTGCTCTGCAAAATGCCTTGATTGTCAGCTGTCTAGTGCGCTGCTCTGCAAAATGCCTTGATTGTCAGCTGTCTAGTGCGCTGCTCTGCAAAATGCCTTGATTGTCAGCTGTCTAGTGCGCTGCTCTGCAAAATGCCTTGATTGTCAGCTGTCTAGTGCGCTGCTCTGCAAAATGCCTTGATTGTCAGCTGTCTAGTGCGCTGCTCTGCAAAATGCCTTGATTGTCAGCTGTCTAGTGCGCTGCTCTGCAAAATGCCTTGATTGTCAGCTGTCTAGTGCGCTGCTCTGCAAAATGCCTTGATTGTCAGCTGTCTAGTGCGCTGCTCTGCAAAATGCCTTGATTGTCAGCTGTCTAGTGCGCTGCTCTGCAAAATGCCTTGATTGTCAGCTGTCTAGTGCGCTGCTCTGCAAAATGCCTTGATTGTCAGCTGTCTAGTGCGCTGCTCTGCAAAATGCCTTGATTGTCAGCTGTCTAGTGCGCTGCTCTGCAAAATGCCTTGATTGTCAGCTGTCTAGTGCGCTGCTCTGCAAAATGCCTTGATTGTCAGCTGTCTAGTGCGCTGCTCTGCAAAATGCCTTGATTGTCAGCTGTCTAGTGCGCTGCTCTGCAAAATGCCTTGATTGTCAGCTGTCTAGTGCGCTGCTCTGCAAAATGCCTTGATTGTCAGCTGTCTAGTGCGCTGCTCTGCAAAATGCCTTGATTGTCAGCTGTCTAGTGCGCTGCTCTGCAAAATGCCTTGATTGTCAGCTGTCTAGTGCGCTGCTCTGCAAAATGCCTTGATTGTCAGCTGTCTAGTGCGCTGCTCTGCAAAATGCCTTGATTGTCAGCTGTCTAGTGCGCTGCTCTGCAAAATGCCTTGATTGTCAGCTGTCTAGTGCGCTGCTCTGCAAAATGCCTTGATTGTCAGCTGTCTAGTGCGCTGCTCTGCAAAATGCCTTGATTGTCAGCTGTCTAGTGCGCTGCTCTGCAAAATGCCTTGATTGTCAGCTGTCTAGTGCGCTGCTCTGCAAAATGCCTTGATTGTCAGCTGTCTAGTGCGCTGCTCTGCAAAATGCCTTGATTGTCAGCTGTCTAGTGCGCTGCTCTGCAAAATGCCTTGATTGTCAGCTGTCTAGTGCGCTGCTCTGCAAAATGCCTTGATTGTCAGCTGTCTAGTGCGCTGCTCTGCAAAATGCCTTGATTGTCAGCTGTCTAGTGCGCTGCTCTGCAAAATGCCTTGATTGTCAGCTGTCTAGTGCGCTGCTCTGCAAAATGCCTTGATTGTCAGCTGTCTAGTGCGCTGCTCTGCAAAATGCCTTGATTGTCAGCTGTCTAGTGCGCTGCTCTGCAAAATGCCTTGATTGTCAGCTGTCTAGTGCGCTGCTCTGCAAAATGCCTTGATTGTCAGCTGTCTAGTGCGCTGCTCTGCAAAATGCCTTGATTGTCAGCTGTCTAGTGCGCTGCTCTGCAAAATGCCTTGATTGTCAGCTGTCTAGTGCGCTGCTCTGCAAAATGCCTTGATTGTCAGCTGTCTAGTGCGCTGCTCTGCAAAATGCCTTGATTGTCAGCTGTCTAGTGCGCTGCTCTGCAAAATGCCTTGATTGTCAGCTGTCTAGTGCGCTGCTCTGCAAAATGCCTTGATTGTCAGCTGTCTAGTGCGCTGCTCTGCAAAATGCCTTGATTGTCAGCTGTCTAGTGCGCTGCTCTGCAAAATGCCTTGATTGTCAGCTGTCTAGTGCGCTGCTCTGCAAAATGCCTTGATTGTCAGCTGTCTAGTGCGCTGCTCTGCAAAATGCCTTGATTGTCAGCTGTCTAGTGCGCTGCTCTGCAAAATGCCTTGATTGTCAGCTGTCTAGTGCGCTGCTCTGCAAAATGCCTTGATTGTCAGCTGTCTAGTGCGCTGCTCTGCAAAATGCCTTGATTGTCAGCTGTCTAGTGCGCTGCTCTGCAAAATGCCTTGATTGTCAGCTGTCTAGTGCGCTGCTCTGCAAAATGCCTTGATTGTCAGCTGTCTAGTGCGCTGCTCTGCAAAATGCCTTGATTGTCAGCTGTCTAGTGCGCTGCTCTGCAAAATGCCTTGATTGTCAGCTGTCTAGTGCGCTGCTCTGCAAAATGCCTTGATTGTCAGCTGTCTAGTGCGCTGCTCTGCAAAATGCCTTGATTGTCAGCTGTCTAGTGCGCTGCTCTGCAAAATGCCTTGATTGTCAGCTGTCTAGTGCGCTGCTCTGCAAAATGCCTTGATTGTCAGCTGTCTAGTGCGCTGCTCTGCAAAATGCCTTGATTGTCAGCTGTCTAGTGCGCTGCTCTGCAAAATGCCTTGATTGTCAGCTGTCTAGTGCGCTGCTCTGCAAAATGCCTTGATTGTCAGCTGTCTAGTGCGCTGCTCTGCAAAATGCCTTGATTGTCAGCTGTCTAGTGCGCTGCTCTGCAAAATGCCTTGATTGTCAGCTGTCTAGTGCGCTGCTCTGCAAAATGCCTTGATTGTCAGCTGTCTAGTGCGCTGCTCTGCAAAATGCCTTGATTGTCAGCTGTCTAGTGCGCTGCTCTGCAAAATGCCTTGATTGTCAGCTGTCTAGTGCGCTGCTCTGCAAAATGCCTTGATTGTCAGCTGTCTAGTGCGCTGCTCTGCAAAATGCCTTGATTGTCAGCTGTCTAGTGCGCTGCTCTGCAAAATGCCTTGATTGTCAGCTGTCTAGTGCGCTGCTCTGCAAAATGCCTTGATTGTCAGCTGTCTAGTGCGCTGCTCTGCAAAATGCCTTGATTGTCAGCTGTCTAGTGCGCTGCTCTGCAAAATGCCTTGATTGTCAGCTGTCTAGTGCGCTGCTCTGCAAAATGCCTTGATTGTCAGCTGTCTAGTGCGCTGCTCTGCAAAATGCCTTGATTGTCAGCTGTCTAGTGCGCTGCTCTGCAAAATGCCTTGATTGTCAGCTGTCTAGTGCGCTGCTCTGCAAAATGCCTTGATTGTCAGCTGTCTAGTGCGCTGCTCTGCAAAATGCCTTGATTGTCAGCTGTCTAGTGCGCTGCTCTGCAAAATGCCTTGATTGTCAGCTGTCTAGTGCGCTGCTCTGCAAAATGCCTTGATTGTCAGCTGTCTAGTGCGCTGCTCTGCAAAATGCCTTGATTGTCAGCTGTCTAGTGCGCTGCTCTGCAAAATGCCTTGATTGTCAGCTGTCTAGTGCGCTGCTCTGCAAAATGCCTTGATTGTCAGCTGTCTAGTGCGCTGCTCTGCAAAATGCCTTGATTGTCAGCTGTCTAGTGCGCTGCTCTGCAAAATGCCTTGATTGTCAGCTGTCTAGTGCGCTGCTCTGCAAAATGCCTTGATTGTCAGCTGTCTAGTGCGCTGCTCTGCAAAATGCCTTGATTGTCAGCTGTCTAGTGCGCTGCTCTGCAAAATGCCTTGATTGTCAGCTGTCTAGTGCGCTGCTCTGCAAAATGCCTTGATTGTCAGCTGTCTAGTGCGCTGCTCTGCAAAATGCCTTGATTGTCAGCTGTCTAGTGCGCTGCTCTGCAAAATGCCTTGATTGTCAGCTGTCTAGTGCGCTGCTCTGCAAAATGCCTTGATTGTCAGCTGTCTAGTGCGCTGCTCTGCAAAATGCCTTGATTGTCAGCTGTCTAGTGCGCTGCTCTGCAAAATGCCTTGATTGTCAGCTGTCTAGTGCGCTGCTCTGCAAAATGCCTTGATTGTCAGCTGTCTAGTGCGCTGCTCTGCAAAATGCCTTGATTGTCAGCTGTCTAGTGCGCTGCTCTGCAAAATGCCTTGATTGTCAGCTGTCTAGTGCGCTGCTCTGCAAAATGCCTTGATTGTCAGCTGTCTAGTGCGCTGCTCTGCAAAATGCCTTGATTGTCAGCTGTCTAGTGCGCTGCTCTGCAAAATGCCTTGATTGTCAGCTGTCTAGTGCGCTGCTCTGCAAAATGCCTTGATTGTCAGCTGTCTAGTGCGCTGCTCTGCAAAATGCCTTGATTGTCAGCTGTCTAGTGCGCTGCTCTGCAAAATGCCTTGATTGTCAGCTGTCTAGTGCGCTGCTCTGCAAAATGCCTTGATTGTCAGCTGTCTAGTGCGCTGCTCTGCAAAATGCCTTGATTGTCAGCTGTCTAGTGCGCTGCTCTGCAAAATGCCTTGATTGTCAGCTGTCTAGTGCGCTGCTCTGCAAAATGCCTTGATTGTCAGCTGTCTAGTGCGCTGCTCTGCAAAATGCCTTGATTGTCAGCTGTCTAGTGCGCTGCTCTGCAAAATGCCTTGATTGTCAGCTGTCTAGTGCGCTGCTCTGCAAAATGCCTTGATTGTCAGCTGTCTAGTGCGCTGCTCTGCAAAATGCCTTGATTGTCAGCTGTCTAGTGCGCTGCTCTGCAAAATGCCTTGATTGTCAGCTGTCTAGTGCGCTGCTCTGCAAAATGCCTTGATTGTCAGCTGTCTAGTGCGCTGCTCTGCAAAATGCCTTGATTGTCAGCTGTCTAGTGCGCTGCTCTGCAAAATGCCTTGATTGTCAGCTGTCTAGTGCGCTGCTCTGCAAAATGCCTTGATTGTCAGCTGTCTAGTGCGCTGCTCTGCAAAATGCCTTGATTGTCAGCTGTCTAGTGCGCTGCTCTGCAAAATGCCTTGATTGTCAGCTGTCTAGTGCGCTGCTCTGCAAAATGCCTTGATTGTCAGCTGTCTAGTGCGCTGCTCTGCAAAATGCCTTGATTGTCAGCTGTCTAGTGCGCTGCTCTGCAAAATGCCTTGATTGTCAGCTGTCTAGTGCGCTGCTCTGCAAAATGCCTTGATTGTCAGCTGTCTAGTGCGCTGCTCTGCAAAATGCCTTGATTGTCAGCTGTCTAGTGCGCTGCTCTGCAAAATGCCTTGATTGTCAGCTGTCTAGTGCGCTGCTCTGCAAAATGCCTTGATTGTCAGCTGTCTAGTGCGCTGCTCTGCAAAATGCCTTGATTGTCAGCTGTCTAGTGCGCTGCTCTGCAAAATGCCTTGATTGTCAGCTGTCTAGTGCGCTGCTCTGCAAAATGCCTTGATTGTCAGCTGTCTAGTGCGCTGCTCTGCAAAATGCCTTGATTGTCAGCTGTCTAGTGCGCTGCTCTGCAAAATGCCTTGATTGTCAGCTGTCTAGTGCGCTGCTCTGCAAAATGCCTTGATTGTCAGCTGTCTAGTGCGCTGCTCTGCAAAATGCCTTGATTGTCAGCTGTCTAGTGCGCTGCTCTGCAAAATGCCTTGATTGTCAGCTGTCTAGTGCGCTGCTCTGCAAAATGCCTTGATTGTCAGCTGTCTAGTGCGCTGCTCTGCAAAATGCCTTGATTGTCAGCTGTCTAGTGCGCTGCTCTGCAAAATGCCTTGATTGTCAGCTGTCTAGTGCGCTGCTCTGCAAAATGCCTTGATTGTCAGCTGTCTAGTGCGCTGCTCTGCAAAATGCCTTGATTGTCAGCTGTCTAGTGCGCTGCTCTGCAAAATGCCTTGATTGTCAGCTGTCTAGTGCGCTGCTCTGCAAAATGCCTTGATTGTCAGCTGTCTAGTGCGCTGCTCTGCAAAATGCCTTGATTGTCAGCTGTCTAGTGCGCTGCTCTGCAAAATGCCTTGATTGTCAGCTGTCTAGTGCGCTGCTCTGCAAAATGCCTTGATTGTCAGCTGTCTAGTGCGCTGCTCTGCAAAATGCCTTGATTGTCAGCTGTCTAGTGCGCTGCTCTGCAAAATGCCTTGATTGTCAGCTGTCTAGTGCGCTGCTCTGCAAAATGCCTTGATTGTCAGCTGTCTAGTGCGCTGCTCTGCAAAATGCCTTGATTGTCAGCTGTCTAGTGCGCTGCTCTGCAAAATGCCTTGATTGTCAGCTGTCTAGTGCGCTGCTCTGCAAAATGCCTTGATTGTCAGCTGTCTAGTGCGCTGCTCTGCAAAATGCCTTGATTGTCAGCTGTCTAGTGCGCTGCTCTGCAAAATGCCTTGATTGTCAGCTGTCTAGTGCGCTGCTCTGCAAAATGCCTTGATTGTCAGCTGTCTAGTGCGCTGCTCTGCAAAATGCCTTGATTGTCAGCTGTCTAGTGCGCTGCTCTGCAAAATGCCTTGATTGTCAGCTGTCTAGTGCGCTGCTCTGCAAAATGCCTTGATTGTCAGCTGTCTAGTGCGCTGCTCTGCAAAATGCCTTGATTGTCAGCTGTCTAGTGCGCTGCTCTGCAAAATGCCTTGATTGTCAGCTGTCTAGTGCGCTGCTCTGCAAAATGCCTTGATTGTCAGCTGTCTAGTGCGCTGCTCTGCAAAATGCCTTGATTGTCAGCTGTCTAGTGCGCTGCTCTGCAAAATGCCTTGATTGTCAGCTGTCTAGTGCGCTGCTCTGCAAAATGCCTTGATTGTCAGCTGTCTAGTGCGCTGCTCTGCAAAATGCCTTGATTGTCAGCTGTCTAGTGCGCTGCTCTGCAAAATGCCTTGATTGTCAGCTGTCTAGTGCGCTGCTCTGCAAAATGCCTTGATTGTCAGCTGTCTAGTGCGCTGCTCTGCAAAATGCCTTGATTGTCAGCTGTCTAGTGCGCTGCTCTGCAAAATGCCTTGATTGTCAGCTGTCTAGTGCGCTGCTCTGCAAAATGCCTTGATTGTCAGCTGTCTAGTGCGCTGCTCTGCAAAATGCCTTGATTGTCAGCTGTCTAGTGCGCTGCTCTGCAAAATGCCTTGATTGTCAGCTGTCTAGTGCGCTGCTCTGCAAAATGCCTTGATTGTCAGCTGTCTAGTGCGCTGCTCTGCAAAATGCCTTGATTGTCAGCTGTCTAGTGCGCTGCTCTGCAAAATGCCTTGATTGTCAGCTGTCTAGTGCGCTGCTCTGCAAAATGCCTTGATTGTCAGCTGTCTAGTGCGCTGCTCTGCAAAATGCCTTGATTGTCAGCTGTCTAGTGCGCTGCTCTGCAAAATGCCTTGATTGTCAGCTGTCTAGTGCGCTGCTCTGCAAAATGCCTTGATTGTCAGCTGTCTAGTGCGCTGCTCTGCAAAATGCCTTGATTGTCAGCTGTCTAGTGCGCTGCTCTGCAAAATGCCTTGATTGTCAGCTGTCTAGTGCGCTGCTCTGCAAAATGCCTTGATTGTCAGCTGTCTAGTGCGCTGCTCTGCAAAATGCCTTGATTGTCAGCTGTCTAGTGCGCTGCTCTGCAAAATGCCTTGATTGTCAGCTGTCTAGTGCGCTGCTCTGCAAAATGCCTTGATTGTCAGCTGTCTAGTGCGCTGCTCTGCAAAATGCCTTGATTGTCAGCTGTCTAGTGCGCTGCTCTGCAAAATGCCTTGATTGTCAGCTGTCTAGTGCGCTGCTCTGCAAAATGCCTTGATTGTCAGCTGTCTAGTGCGCTGCTCTGCAAAATGCCTTGATTGTCAGCTGTCTAGTGCGCTGCTCTGCAAAATGCCTTGATTGTCAGCTGTCTAGTGCGCTGCTCTGCAAAATGCCTTGATTGTCAGCTGTCTAGTGCGCTGCTCTGCAAAATGCCTTGATTGTCAGCTGTCTAGTGCGCTGCTCTGCAAAATGCCTTGATTGTCAGCTGTCTAGTGCGCTGCTCTGCAAAATGCCTTGATTGTCAGCTGTCTAGTGCGCTGCTCTGCAAAATGCCTTGATTGTCAGCTGTCTAGTGCGCTGCTCTGCAAAATGCCTTGATTGTCAGCTGTCTAGTGCGCTGCTCTGCAAAATGCCTTGATTGTCAGCTGTCTAGTGCGCTGCTCTGCAAAATGCCTTGATTGTCAGCTGTCTAGTGCGCTGCTCTGCAAAATGCCTTGATTGTCAGCTGTCTAGTGCGCTGCTCTGCAAAATGCCTTGATTGTCAGCTGTCTAGTGCGCTGCTCTGCAAAATGCCTTGATTGTCAGCTGTCTAGTGCGCTGCTCTGCAAAATGCCTTGATTGTCAGCTGTCTAGTGCGCTGCTCTGCAAAATGCCTTGATTGTCAGCTGTCTAGTGCGCTGCTCTGCAAAATGCCTTGATTGTCAGCTGTCTAGTGCGCTGCTCTGCAAAATGCCTTGATTGTCAGCTGTCTAGTGCGCTGCTCTGCAAAATGCCTTGATTGTCAGCTGTCTAGTGCGCTGCTCTGCAAAATGCCTTGATTGTCAGCTGTCTAGTGCGCTGCTCTGCAAAATGCCTTGATTGTCAGCTGTCTAGTGCGCTGCTCTGCAAAATGCCTTGATTGTCAGCTGTCTAGTGCGCTGCTCTGCAAAATGCCTTGATTGTCAGCTGTCTAGTGCGCTGCTCTGCAAAATGCCTTGATTGTCAGCTGTCTAGTGCGCTGCTCTGCAAAATGCCTTGATTGTCAGCTGTCTAGTGCGCTGCTCTGCAAAATGCCTTGATTGTCAGCTGTCTAGTGCGCTGCTCTGCAAAATGCCTTGATTGTCAGCTGTCTAGTGCGCTGCTCTGCAAAATGCCTTGATTGTCAGCTGTCTAGTGCGCTGCTCTGCAAAATGCCTTGATTGTCAGCTGTCTAGTGCGCTGCTCTGCAAAATGCCTTGATTGTCAGCTGTCTAGTGCGCTGCTCTGCAAAATGCCTTGATTGTCAGCTGTCTAGTGCGCTGCTCTGCAAAATGCCTTGATTGTCAGCTGTCTAGTGCGCTGCTCTGCAAAATGCCTTGATTGTCAGCTGTCTAGTGCGCTGCTCTGCAAAATGCCTTGATTGTCAGCTGTCTAGTGCGCTGCTCTGCAAAATGCCTTGATTGTCAGCTGTCTAGTGCGCTGCTCTGCAAAATGCCTTGATTGTCAGCTGTCTAGTGCGCTGCTCTGCAAAATGCCTTGATTGTCAGCTGTCTAGTGCGCTGCTCTGCAAAATGCCTTGATTGTCAGCTGTCTAGTGCGCTGCTCTGCAAAATGCCTTGATTGTCAGCTGTCTAGTGCGCTGCTCTGCAAAATGCCTTGATTGTCAGCTGTCTAGTGCGCTGCTCTGCAAAATGCCTTGATTGTCAGCTGTCTAGTGCGCTGCTCTGCAAAATGCCTTGATTGTCAGCTGTCTAGTGCGCTGCTCTGCAAAATGCCTTGATTGTCAGCTGTCTAGTGCGCTGCTCTGCAAAATGCCTTGATTGTCAGCTGTCTAGTGCGCTGCTCTGCAAAATGCCTTGATTGTCAGCTGTCTAGTGCGCTGCTCTGCAAAATGCCTTGATTGTCAGCTGTCTAGTGCGCTGCTCTGCAAAATGCCTTGATTGTCAGCTGTCTAGTGCGCTGCTCTGCAAAATGCCTTGATTGTCAGCTGTCTAGTGCGCTGCTCTGCAAAATGCCTTGATTGTCAGCTGTCTAGTGCGCTGCTCTGCAAAATGCCTTGATTGTCAGCTGTCTAGTGCGCTGCTCTGCAAAATGCCTTGATTGTCAGCTGTCTAGTGCGCTGCTCTGCAAAATGCCTTGATTGTCAGCTGTCTAGTGCGCTGCTCTGCAAAATGCCTTGATTGTCAGCTGTCTAGTGCGCTGCTCTGCAAAATGCCTTGATTGTCAGCTGTCTAGTGCGCTGCTCTGCAAAATGCCTTGATTGTCAGCTGTCTAGTGCGCTGCTCTGCAAAATGCCTTGATTGTCAGCTGTCTAGTGCGCTGCTCTGCAAAATGCCTTGATTGTCAGCTGTCTAGTGCGCTGCTCTGCAAAATGCCTTGATTGTCAGCTGTCTAGTGCGCTGCTCTGCAAAATGCCTTGATTGTCAGCTGTCTAGTGCGCTGCTCTGCAAAATGCCTTGATTGTCAGCTGTCTAGTGCGCTGCTCTGCAAAATGCCTTGATTGTCAGCTGTCTAGTGCGCTGCTCTGCAAAATGCCTTGATTGTCAGCTGTCTAGTGCGCTGCTCTGCAAAATGCCTTGATTGTCAGCTGTCTAGTGCGCTGCTCTGCAAAATGCCTTGATTGTCAGCTGTCTAGTGCGCTGCTCTGCAAAATGCCTTGATTGTCAGCTGTCTAGTGCGCTGCTCTGCAAAATGCCTTGATTGTCAGCTGTCTAGTGCGCTGCTCTGCAAAATGCCTTGATTGTCAGCTGTCTAGTGCGCTGCTCTGCAAAATGCCTTGATTGTCAGCTGTCTAGTGCGCTGCTCTGCAAAATGCCTTGATTGTCAGCTGTCTAGTGCGCTGCTCTGCAAAATGCCTTGATTGTCAGCTGTCTAGTGCGCTGCTCTGCAAAATGCCTTGATTGTCAGCTGTCTAGTGCGCTGCTCTGCAAAATGCCTTGATTGTCAGCTGTCTAGTGCGCTGCTCTGCAAAATGCCTTGATTGTCAGCTGTCTAGTGCGCTGCTCTGCAAAATGCCTTGATTGTCAGCTGTCTAGTGCGCTGCTCTGCAAAATGCCTTGATTGTCAGCTGTCTAGTGCGCTGCTCTGCAAAATGCCTTGATTGTCAGCTGTCTAGTGCGCTGCTCTGCAAAATGCCTTGATTGTCAGCTGTCTAGTGCGCTGCTCTGCAAAATGCCTTGATTGTCAGCTGTCTAGTGCGCTGCTCTGCAAAATGCCTTGATTGTCAGCTGTCTAGTGCGCTGCTCTGCAAAATGCCTTGATTGTCAGCTGTCTAGTGCGCTGCTCTGCAAAATGCCTTGATTGTCAGCTGTCTAGTGCGCTGCTCTGCAAAATGCCTTGATTGTCAGCTGTCTAGTGCGCTGCTCTGCAAAATGCCTTGATTGTCAGCTGTCTAGTGCGCTGCTCTGCAAAATGCCTTGATTGTCAGCTGTCTAGTGCGCTGCTCTGCAAAATGCCTTGATTGTCAGCTGTCTAGTGCGCTGCTCTGCAAAATGCCTTGATTGTCAGCTGTCTAGTGCGCTGCTCTGCAAAATGCCTTGATTGTCAGCTGTCTAGTGCGCTGCTCTGCAAAATGCCTTGATTGTCAGCTGTCTAGTGCGCTGCTCTGCAAAATGCCTTGATTGTCAGCTGTCTAGTGCGCTGCTCTGCAAAATGCCTTGATTGTCAGCTGTCTAGTGCGCTGCTCTGCAAAATGCCTTGATTGTCAGCTGTCTAGTGCGCTGCTCTGCAAAATGCCTTGATTGTCAGCTGTCTAGTGCGCTGCTCTGCAAAATGCCTTGATTGTCAGCTGTCTAGTGCGCTGCTCTGCAAAATGCCTTGATTGTCAGCTGTCTAGTGCGCTGCTCTGCAAAATGCCTTGATTGTCAGCTGTCTAGTGCGCTGCTCTGCAAAATGCCTTGATTGTCAGCTGTCTAGTGCGCTGCTCTGCAAAATGCCTTGATTGTCAGCTGTCTAGTGCGCTGCTCTGCAAAATGCCTTGATTGTCAGCTGTCTAGTGCGCTGCTCTGCAAAATGCCTTGATTGTCAGCTGTCTAGTGCGCTGCTCTGCAAAATGCCTTGATTGTCAGCTGTCTAGTGCGCTGCTCTGCAAAATGCCTTGATTGTCAGCTGTCTAGTGCGCTGCTCTGCAAAATGCCTTGATTGTCAGCTGTCTAGTGCGCTGCTCTGCAAAATGCCTTGATTGTCAGCTGTCTAGTGCGCTGCTCTGCAAAATGCCTTGATTGTCAGCTGTCTAGTGCGCTGCTCTGCAAAATGCCTTGATTGTCAGCTGTCTAGTGCGCTGCTCTGCAAAATGCCTTGATTGTCAGCTGTCTAGTGCGCTGCTCTGCAAAATGCCTTGATTGTCAGCTGTCTAGTGCGCTGCTCTGCAAAATGCCTTGATTGTCAGCTGTCTAGTGCGCTGCTCTGCAAAATGCCTTGATTGTCAGCTGTCTAGTGCGCTGCTCTGCAAAATGCCTTGATTGTCAGCTGTCTAGTGCGCTGCTCTGCAAAATGCCTTGATTGTCAGCTGTCTAGTGCGCTGCTCTGCAAAATGCCTTGATTGTCAGCTGTCTAGTGCGCTGCTCTGCAAAATGCCTTGATTGTCAGCTGTCTAGTGCGCTGCTCTGCAAAATGCCTTGATTGTCAGCTGTCTAGTGCGCTGCTCTGCAAAATGCCTTGATTGTCAGCTGTCTAGTGCGCTGCTCTGCAAAATGCCTTGATTGTCAGCTGTCTAGTGCGCTGCTCTGCAAAATGCCTTGATTGTCAGCTGTCTAGTGCGCTGCTCTGCAAAATGCCTTGATTGTCAGCTGTCTAGTGCGCTGCTCTGCAAAATGCCTTGATTGTCAGCTGTCTAGTGCGCTGCTCTGCAAAATGCCTTGATTGTCAGCTGTCTAGTGCGCTGCTCTGCAAAATGCCTTGATTGTCAGCTGTCTAGTGCGCTGCTCTGCAAAATGCCTTGATTGTCAGCTGTCTAGTGCGCTGCTCTGCAAAATGCCTTGATTGTCAGCTGTCTAGTGCGCTGCTCTGCAAAATGCCTTGATTGTCAGCTGTCTAGTGCGCTGCTCTGCAAAATGCCTTGATTGTCAGCTGTCTAGTGCGCTGCTCTGCAAAATGCCTTGATTGTCAGCTGTCTAGTGCGCTGCTCTGCAAAATGCCTTGATTGTCAGCTGTCTAGTGCGCTGCTCTGCAAAATGCCTTGATTGTCAGCTGTCTAGTGCGCTGCTCTGCAAAATGCCTTGATTGTCAGCTGTCTAGTGCGCTGCTCTGCAAAATGCCTTGATTGTCAGCTGTCTAGTGCGCTGCTCTGCAAAATGCCTTGATTGTCAGCTGTCTAGTGCGCTGCTCTGCAAAATGCCTTGATTGTCAGCTGTCTAGTGCGCTGCTCTGCAAAATGCCTTGATTGTCAGCTGTCTAGTGCGCTGCTCTGCAAAATGCCTTGATTGTCAGCTGTCTAGTGCGCTGCTCTGCAAAATGCCTTGATTGTCAGCTGTCTAGTGCGCTGCTCTGCAAAATGCCTTGATTGTCAGCTGTCTAGTGCGCTGCTCTGCAAAATGCCTTGATTGTCAGCTGTCTAGTGCGCTGCTCTGCAAAATGCCTTGATTGTCAGCTGTCTAGTGCGCTGCTCTGCAAAATGCCTTGATTGTCAGCTGTCTAGTGCGCTGCTCTGCAAAATGCCTTGATTGTCAGCTGTCTAGTGCGCTGCTCTGCAAAATGCCTTGATTGTCAGCTGTCTAGTGCGCTGCTCTGCAAAATGCCTTGATTGTCAGCTGTCTAGTGCGCTGCTCTGCAAAATGCCTTGATTGTCAGCTGTCTAGTGCGCTGCTCTGCAAAATGCCTTGATTGTCAGCTGTCTAGTGCGCTGCTCTGCAAAATGCCTTGATTGTCAGCTGTCTAGTGCGCTGCTCTGCAAAATGCCTTGATTGTCAGCTGTCTAGTGCGCTGCTCTGCAAAATGCCTTGATTGTCAGCTGTCTAGTGCGCTGCTCTGCAAAATGCCTTGATTGTCAGCTGTCTAGTGCGCTGCTCTGCAAAATGCCTTGATTGTCAGCTGTCTAGTGCGCTGCTCTGCAAAATGCCTTGATTGTCAGCTGTCTAGTGCGCTGCTCTGCAAAATGCCTTGATTGTCAGCTGTCTAGTGCGCTGCTCTGCAAAATGCCTTGATTGTCAGCTGTCTAGTGCGCTGCTCTGCAAAATGCCTTGATTGTCAGCTGTCTAGTGCGCTGCTCTGCAAAATGCCTTGATTGTCAGCTGTCTAGTGCGCTGCTCTGCAAAATGCCTTGATTGTCAGCTGTCTAGTGCGCTGCTCTGCAAAATGCCTTGATTGTCAGCTGTCTAGTGCGCTGCTCTGCAAAATGCCTTGATTGTCAGCTGTCTAGTGCGCTGCTCTGCAAAATGCCTTGATTGTCAGCTGTCTAGTGCGCTGCTCTGCAAAATGCCTTGATTGTCAGCTGTCTAGTGCGCTGCTCTGCAAAATGCCTTGATTGTCAGCTGTCTAGTGCGCTGCTCTGCAAAATGCCTTGATTGTCAGCTGTCTAGTGCGCTGCTCTGCAAAATGCCTTGATTGTCAGCTGTCTAGTGCGCTGCTCTGCAAAATGCCTTGATTGTCAGCTGTCTAGTGCGCTGCTCTGCAAAATGCCTTGATTGTCAGCTGTCTAGTGCGCTGCTCTGCAAAATGCCTTGATTGTCAGCTGTCTAGTGCGCTGCTCTGCAAAATGCCTTGATTGTCAGCTGTCTAGTGCGCTGCTCTGCAAAATGCCTTGATTGTCAGCTGTCTAGTGCGCTGCTCTGCAAAATGCCTTGATTGTCAGCTGTCTAGTGCGCTGCTCTGCAAAATGCCTTGATTGTCAGCTGTCTAGTGCGCTGCTCTGCAAAATGCCTTGATTGTCAGCTGTCTAGTGCGCTGCTCTGCAAAATGCCTTGATTGTCAGCTGTCTAGTGCGCTGCTCTGCAAAATGCCTTGATTGTCAGCTGTCTAGTGCGCTGCTCTGCAAAATGCCTTGATTGTCAGCTGTCTAGTGCGCTGCTCTGCAAAATGCCTTGATTGTCAGCTGTCTAGTGCGCTGCTCTGCAAAATGCCTTGATTGTCAGCTGTCTAGTGCGCTGCTCTGCAAAATGCCTTGATTGTCAGCTGTCTAGTGCGCTGCTCTGCAAAATGCCTTGATTGTCAGCTGTCTAGTGCGCTGCTCTGCAAAATGCCTTGATTGTCAGCTGTCTAGTGCGCTGCTCTGCAAAATGCCTTGATTGTCAGCTGTCTAGTGCGCTGCTCTGCAAAATGCCTTGATTGTCAGCTGTCTAGTGCGCTGCTCTGCAAAATGCCTTGATTGTCAGCTGTCTAGTGCGCTGCTCTGCAAAATGCCTTGATTGTCAGCTGTCTAGTGCGCTGCTCTGCAAAATGCCTTGATTGTCAGCTGTCTAGTGCGCTGCTCTGCAAAATGCCTTGATTGTCAGCTGTCTAGTGCGCTGCTCTGCAAAATGCCTTGATTGTCAGCTGTCTAGTGCGCTGCTCTGCAAAATGCCTTGATTGTCAGCTGTCTAGTGCGCTGCTCTGCAAAATGCCTTGATTGTCAGCTGTCTAGTGCGCTGCTCTGCAAAATGCCTTGATTGTCAGCTGTCTAGTGCGCTGCTCTGCAAAATGCCTTGATTGTCAGCTGTCTAGTGCGCTGCTCTGCAAAATGCCTTGATTGTCAGCTGTCTAGTGCGCTGCTCTGCAAAATGCCTTGATTGTCAGCTGTCTAGTGCGCTGCTCTGCAAAATGCCTTGATTGTCAGCTGTCTAGTGCGCTGCTCTGCAAAATGCCTTGATTGTCAGCTGTCTAGTGCGCTGCTCTGCAAAATGCCTTGATTGTCAGCTGTCTAGTGCGCTGCTCTGCAAAATGCCTTGATTGTCAGCTGTCTAGTGCGCTGCTCTGCAAAATGCCTTGATTGTCAGCTGTCTAGTGCGCTGCTCTGCAAAATGCCTTGATTGTCAGCTGTCTAGTGCGCTGCTCTGCAAAATGCCTTGATTGTCAGCTGTCTAGTGCGCTGCTCTGCAAAATGCCTTGATTGTCAGCTGTCTAGTGCGCTGCTCTGCAAAATGCCTTGATTGTCAGCTGTCTAGTGCGCTGCTCTGCAAAATGCCTTGATTGTCAGCTGTCTAGTGCGCTGCTCTGCAAAATGCCTTGATTGTCAGCTGTCTAGTGCGCTGCTCTGCAAAATGCCTTGATTGTCAGCTGTCTAGTGCGCTGCTCTGCAAAATGCCTTGATTGTCAGCTGTCTAGTGCGCTGCTCTGCAAAATGCCTTGATTGTCAGCTGTCTAGTGCGCTGCTCTGCAAAATGCCTTGATTGTCAGCTGTCTAGTGCGCTGCTCTGCAAAATGCCTTGATTGTCAGCTGTCTAGTGCGCTGCTCTGCAAAATGCCTTGATTGTCAGCTGTCTAGTGCGCTGCTCTGCAAAATGCCTTGATTGTCAGCTGTCTAGTGCGCTGCTCTGCAAAATGCCTTGATTGTCAGCTGTCTAGTGCGCTGCTCTGCAAAATGCCTTGATTGTCAGCTGTCTAGTGCGCTGCTCTGCAAAATGCCTTGATTGTCAGCTGTCTAGTGCGCTGCTCTGCAAAATGCCTTGATTGTCAGCTGTCTAGTGCGCTGCTCTGCAAAATGCCTTGATTGTCAGCTGTCTAGTGCGCTGCTCTGCAAAATGCCTTGATTGTCAGCTGTCTAGTGCGCTGCTCTGCAAAATGCCTTGATTGTCAGCTGTCTAGTGCGCTGCTCTGCAAAATGCCTTGATTGTCAGCTGTCTAGTGCGCTGCTCTGCAAAATGCCTTGATTGTCAGCTGTCTAGTGCGCTGCTCTGCAAAATGCCTTGATTGTCAGCTGTCTAGTGCGCTGCTCTGCAAAATGCCTTGATTGTCAGCTGTCTAGTGCGCTGCTCTGCAAAATGCCTTGATTGTCAGCTGTCTAGTGCGCTGCTCTGCAAAATGCCTTGATTGTCAGCTGTCTAGTGCGCTGCTCTGCAAAATGCCTTGATTGTCAGCTGTCTAGTGCGCTGCTCTGCAAAATGCCTTGATTGTCAGCTGTCTAGTGCGCTGCTCTGCAAAATGCCTTGATTGTCAGCTGTCTAGTGCGCTGCTCTGCAAAATGCCTTGATTGTCAGCTGTCTAGTGCGCTGCTCTGCAAAATGCCTTGATTGTCAGCTGTCTAGTGCGCTGCTCTGCAAAATGCCTTGATTGTCAGCTGTCTAGTGCGCTGCTCTGCAAAATGCCTTGATTGTCAGCTGTCTAGTGCGCTGCTCTGCAAAATGCCTTGATTGTCAGCTGTCTAGTGCGCTGCTCTGCAAAATGCCTTGATTGTCAGCTGTCTAGTGCGCTGCTCTGCAAAATGCCTTGATTGTCAGCTGTCTAGTGCGCTGCTCTGCAAAATGCCTTGATTGTCAGCTGTCTAGTGCGCTGCTCTGCAAAATGCCTTGATTGTCAGCTGTCTAGTGCGCTGCTCTGCAAAATGCCTTGATTGTCAGCTGTCTAGTGCGCTGCTCTGCAAAATGCCTTGATTGTCAGCTGTCTAGTGCGCTGCTCTGCAAAATGCCTTGATTGTCAGCTGTCTAGTGCGCTGCTCTGCAAAATGCCTTGATTGTCAGCTGTCTAGTGCGCTGCTCTGCAAAATGCCTTGATTGTCAGCTGTCTAGTGCGCTGCTCTGCAAAATGCCTTGATTGTCAGCTGTCTAGTGCGCTGCTCTGCAAAATGCCTTGATTGTCAGCTGTCTAGTGCGCTGCTCTGCAAAATGCCTTGATTGTCAGCTGTCTAGTGCGCTGCTCTGCAAAATGCCTTGATTGTCAGCTGTCTAGTGCGCTGCTCTGCAAAATGCCTTGATTGTCAGCTGTCTAGTGCGCTGCTCTGCAAAATGCCTTGATTGTCAGCTGTCTAGTGCGCTGCTCTGCAAAATGCCTTGATTGTCAGCTGTCTAGTGCGCTGCTCTGCAAAATGCCTTGATTGTCAGCTGTCTAGTGCGCTGCTCTGAAAAATGCCTTGGATTAAATTAAATTAGATTAAATCTACGTAAAATGACTCAGACGTCTTACAACATTCACAACAATAAGGTGGTATAAAAGGAGAGAAGTGTGATGTAATGTGGTAATGTAATGATGGTAATGTAATGTGGTAATGTAATGTGGTAATGTAATTATGGTAATGTAATGTGGTAATGTAATGTGGTAATGTAATGTGGTAATGTAATGTGGTAATGTAATGATGCTAATGTAATGTGGTAATGTAATTATGGTAATGTAATGTGGTAATGTAATGTGGTAATGTAATTATGGTAATGTAATGTGGTAATGTAATGTGGCAATGTAATGTGGCAATGTAATGATGGTAATGTAATGTGGTAATGTAATTATGGTAATGTAATGTGGTAATGTAATGTGGCAATGTAATGATGGTAATGTAATGTGGTAATGTAATGTGGTAATGTAATGATGCTAATGTAATGATGGTAATGTAATGTGGTAATGTAATGTGGTAATGTAATTATGGTAATGTAATGTGGTAATGTAATGTGGTAATGTAATGTGGTAATGTAATGTGGTAATGTAATGTGGTAATGTAATGATGCTAATGTAATGATGGTAATGTACCATACCTGGCCACCAGCAGACACCAGTTGTAGAGCACAGCAGTCGAGATGATGAGGAGCCAGTGGTAATAGATATTATCAGCTGGAGATAATATCAACATACCTGGACTCTTACTGCAGGAAGGGGGGAGAGAAGGGGTGAGAGGAAGTGAGTGACAGAGAGGGGTAGGGAGAGAGAGAGAGAGAGAGAGAGAGAGAGGGGAAGAGCTTGGCTGTGTTTGTCAGCTGACAGTGGTACGAATTGTCACCATTTCTAGTAAATTAGAAATGAGGTAATCATACGTGTGTATGTGGTCGCTGTGGTCCGTGGGCTCAGCATCCGGTCGTGATTGGCTGATCCTGCTGGGCGGAGCCTGCAGATCAGGGCCTCGGAACCTTTCCAGGAACGAATCAGGTCTCTCTTGCTCCTCAACCAAACTCTTATGGGCCCACTCTCTCAAAGTCACCACCATGCTGACCAACCTGGAAACACACACACACACGTGTATATTAGGATTATGTGATATAACATTGTATTGTACTATGTTAGAAAATATTTACATATTATTTATACCGAAACAAAAATTATATAAACACAGTTCATATAAGGAAATCCGTCGATTTAAATAATTTTATTAGCCCCGACTCTATGGATTTCACATGACTGGGCAGGGGCGCAAAAAAAAGCCCTTTCTGGGGGGAAAAACTCATTCTGATTGGCTGGGCTCAGCCACTGGGGAGCCCAGCCAATCAGGATGAGTTTTTCCCCCCAAAAGGGGCTTTATTACAGACAGAAATATATTGCGTTTGTATTTTTGTTCAGTGTATAAACGTCATATATGAATATAACAGACAACATGGCAGTGTTTTCTGTGTCACCTGGACATGGCTCCTCTCCCTCTGAAGGAGTTCTGGGAGGTGAGTCCTCTCCGGTCAATGATAGCCATTCGTTGTAGTTCTGACGACGTGTCATCACACATAGACTGGCCTCTACACGCACACATGAAGGATTAAACATAGACTGGCCTCTACACGCACACATGAAGGATTAAACATAGACTGGCCTCTACACGCACACATGAAGGATTAAACATAGACTGGCCTCTACACGCACACATGAAGGATTAAACATAGACTGGCCTCTACACGCACACATGAAGGATTAAACATAGACTGGCCTCTACACGCACACATGAAGGATTAAACATAGACTGGCCTCTACACGCACACATGAAGGATTAAACATAGACTGGCCTCTACACGCACACATGAAGGATTAAACATAGACTGGCCTCTACACGCACACATGAAGGATTAAACATAGACTGGCCTCTACACGCACACATGAAGGATTAAGCATAGACTGGCCTCTACACGCACACATGAAGGATTAAACATAGACTGGCCTCTACACGCACACATGAAGGATTAAACATAGACTGGCCTCTACACGCACACATGAAGGATTAAACATAGACTGGCCTCTACACGCACACATGAAGGATTAAGCATAGACTGGCCTCTACACGCACACATGAAGGATTAAGCATAGACTGGCCTCTACACGCACACATGAAGGATTAAGCATAGACTGGCCTCTACACGCACACATGAAGGATTAAACATAGACTGGCCTCTACACGCACACATGAAGGATTAAACATAGACTGGCCTCTACACGCACACATGAAGGATTAAGCATAGACTGGCCTCTACACGCACACATGAAGGATTAAACATAGACTGGCCTCTACACGCACACATGAAGGATTAAACATAGACTGGCCTCTACATGCACACATGAAGGATTAAACATAGACTGGCCTCTACACGCACACATGAAGGATTAAACATAGACTGGCCTCTACATGCACACATGAAGGATTAAGCATAGACTGGCCTCTACACGCACACATGAAGGATTAAACATAGACTGGCCTCTACACGCACACATGAAGGATTAAACATAGACTGTTCTCTACACGCACACATGAAGGATTAAACATAGACTGGCCTCTACATGCACACATGAAGGATTAAATATAGACTGGCCTCTACATGCACACATGAAGGATTAAACATAGACTGGCCTCTACACGCACACATGAAGGATTAAACATAGACTGGCCTCTACACGCACACATGAAGGATTAAACATAGACTGGCCTCTACACGCACACATGAAGGATTAAACATAGACTGGCCTCTACACGCACACATGAAGGATTAAACATAGACTGGCCTCTACACGCACACATGAAGGATTAAGCATAGACTGGCCTCTACACGCACACATGAAGGATTAAACATAGACTGGCCTCTACACGCACACATGAAGGATTAAACATAGACTGGCCTCTACACGCACACATGAAGGTTTAAGCATAGACTGGCCTCTACACGCACACATGAAGGATTAAACATAGACTGGCCTCTACACGCACACATGAAGGATTAAGCATAGACTGGCCTCTACACGCACACATGAAGGATTAAACATAGACTGGCCTCTACACGCACACATGAAGGATTAAACATAGACTGGCCTCTACACGCACACATGAAGGATTAAACATAGACTGGCCTCTACACGCACACATGAAGGATTAAACATAGACTGGCCTCTACACGCACACATGAAGGATTAAACATAGACTGGCCTCTACACGCACACATGAAGGATTAAGCATAGACTGGCCTCTACACGCACACATGAAGGATTAAACATAGACTGGCCTCTACACGCACACATGAAGGATTAAACATAGACTGGCCTCTACACGCACACATGAAGGATTAAACATAGACTGGCCTCTACACGCACACATGAAGGATTAAACATAGACTGGCCTCTACACGCACACATGAAGGATTAAACATAGACTGGCCTCTACACGCACACATGAAGGATTAAACATAGACTGGCCTCTACACGCACACATGAAGGATTAAACATAGACTGGCCTCTACACGCACACATGAAGGATTAAACATAGACTGGCCTCTACACGCACACATGAAGGATTAAACATAGACTGGCCTCTACACGCACACATGAAGGATTAAACATAGACTGGCCTCTACACGCACACATGAAGGATTAAACATAGACTGGCCTCTACACGCACACATGAAGGATTAAACATAGACTGGCCTCTACACGCACACATGAAGGATTAAACATAGACTGGTCTCTACACGCACACATGAAGGATTAAACATAGACTGGCCTCTACACGCACACATGAAGGATTAAACATAGACTGGCCTCTACACGCACACATGAAGGATTAAACATAGACTGGCCTCTACACGCACACATGAAGGATTAAACATAGACTGGCCTCTACACGCACACATGAAGGATTAAACATAGACTGGCCTCTACACGCACACATGAAGGATTAAACATAGACTGGCCTCTACACGCACACATGAAGGATTAAACATAGACTGGCCTCTACACGCACACATGAAGGATTAAACATAGACTGGCCTCTACACGCACACATGAAGGATTAAACATAGACTGGCCTCTACACGCACACATGAAGGATTAAACATAGACTGGCCTCTACACGCACACATGAAGGATTAAACATAGACTGGCCTCTACACGCACACATGAAGGATTAAACATAGACTGGCCTCTACACGCACACATGAAGGATTAAACATAGACTGGCCTCTACACGCACACATGAAGGATTAAACATAGACTGGCCTCTACACGCACACATGAAGGATTAAACATAGACTGGCCTCTACACGCACACATGAAGGATTAAACATAGACTGGCCTCTACACGCACACATGAAGGATTAAACATAGACTGGCCTCTACACGCACACATGAAGGATTAAACATAGACTGGCCTCTACACGCACACATGAAGGATTAAACATAGACTGGCCTCTACACGCACACATGAAGGATTAAACATAGACTGGCCTCTACACGCACACATGAAGGATTAAACATAGACTGGCCTCTACACGCACACATGAAGGATTAAACATAGACTGGCCTCTACACGCACACATGAAGGATTAAACATAGACTGGCCTCTACACGCACACATGAAGGATTAAACATAGACTGGCCTCTACACGCACACATGAAGGATTAAACATAGACTGGCCTCTACACGCACACATGAAGGATTAAACATAGACTGGCCTCTACACGCACACATGAAGGATTAAACATAGACTGGCCTCTACACGCACACATGAAGGATTAAACATAGACTGGCCTCTACACGCACACATGAAGGATTAAACATAGACTGGCCTCTACACGCACACATGAAGGATTAAACATAGACTGGCCTCTACACGCACACATGAAGGATTAAACATAGACTGGCCTCTACACGCACACATGAAGGATTAAACATAGACTGGCCTCTACACGCACACATGAAGGATTAAACATAGACTGGCCTCTACATGCACACATGAAGGATTAAGAATATATATATATGTGTGTGTGTGTGTGTGTGTGTGTGTGTGTGTGTGTGTGTGTGTGTGTGTGTGTGTGTGTGTGTGTGTGTGTGTGTGTGTGTGTGTGTGTGTGTGTGTGTGTGTGTGTGTGTGTGTGTGTGTGTATACAGTATCAGTCAAAAGTTTGTACACACCTACTCATTCCAGGGTTTTCCTTTATTTTTACAATTTTCTACATTGTAGAATAATAGTGAAGACATCAAAACTATGAAATAACACATATGGAATCATGTAGTAACCAAAAGTAGTGTTAAACAAATCAAAATATATTTTAGATTTTGGGTTCTTCAAAGTAGCCACCTTTTGCCTTGATGACATCTTTGCACACTCAGAGGAAGGCCCCCAAAATGTTCAGACTCCAGCCACCTTAGTCATAGACTGTTCTCTCTGCTACTACACGGCAAGAGGTACCAGAGCTCCAAGTCTAGGTCCAAAAGGCTCCTTAACTTCTACCCCCAAGTCATTAGACTGCTGAACAGCTTCTACCCCCAAGCCATTAGACTGCTGAACAGCTTCTACCCCCAAGTCATAGACTGTTCTCTCTGCTACTACACGGCAAGAGGTACCAGAGCTCCAAGTCTAGATCCAAAAGTCTCCTTAACTTCTACCCCCAAACCATTAGACTACTGAACAGCTTCTACCCCCAAGTCATTAGACTGCTGAACAGCTTCTACCCCCAAACCATTAGACTGCTGAACAGCTTCTACCCCCAATCCATTAGACTCCTGAACAGCTTCTACCCCCATTAGACTGCTGAACAGCTTCTACCCCCAAACCATCAGACTGCTGAACAGCTTCTACCCCCAAGCCATCAGACTGCTGAACAGCTTCTACCCCCCAAGCCATCAGACTGCTGAACAGCTTCTACCCCCAAACCATCAGACTGCTGAACAGCTTCTACCCCCAAACCATTAGACTGCTGAACAGCTTCTACCCCCATTAGACTGCTGAACAGGTTCTACCCCCAAGCCATTAGACTGCTGAACAGCTTCTACCCCCATTAGACTGCTGAACAGGTTCTACCCCCAAGCCATCAGACTGCTGAACAGCTTCTACCCCCAAACCATCAGACTGCTGAACAGCTTCTACCCCCAAGCCATCAGACTGCTGAACAGCTTCTACCCCCAATCCATTAGACTCCTGAACAGCTTCTACCCCCATTAGACTGCTGAACAGCTTCTACCCCCAAGCCATCAGACTGCTGAACAGCTTCTACCCCCAAGCCATCAGACTGCTGAACAGCTTCTACCCCCAAGCCATTAGACTGCTGAACAGCTTCTACCCCCATTAGACTGCTGAACAGCTTCTACCCCCAAGCCATTAGACTGCTGAACAGCTTCTACCCCCAAGTCATTAGACTGCTGAACAGCTTCTACCCCCAAGCCATTAGACTGCTGAACAGCTTCTACCCCCAAGCCATCAGACTGCTGAACAGCTTCTACCCCCAAGCCATTAGACTGCTGAACAGCTTCTACCCCCAGACCATTAGACTGCTGAACAGCTTCTACCCCAAAGCCATTAGACTGCTGAACAGCTTCTACCCCCAAGCCATCAGACTGCTGAACAGCTTCTACCCCCAAGCCATCAGACTCCTGAACAGCTTCTACCCCCAAGCTGCTGAACAGCTTCTACCCCCAAGCCATTAGACTGCTGAACAGCTTCTACCCCCAAGCCATCAGACTGCTGAACAGCTTCTACCCCCAAGCCATAAGACTGGTGAACAGCTTCTACCCCCAAGCCATAAGACTGGTGAACAGCTTCTACCCCCAAACCATTAGACTGCTGAACAGCTTCTACCCCCAAGCCATCAGACTGCTGAACAGCTTCTACCCCCAAGCCATTAGACTGCTGAACAGCTTCTACCCCCAAGCCATCAGACTGCTGAACAGCTTCTACCCCCATTAGACTGCTGAACAGCTTCTACCCCCAAACCATTAGACTGCTGAACAGCTTCTGCCCCCAAGCCATAAGACTGCAGAACAGCTTCTACCCCCAAGCCATTAGACACCGTAACAGCTTCTACCCCCAAGCCATCAGACTGCTGAACAGCTTCTACCCCAAGCCATTAGACTGCTGAACAGCTTCTACCCCCAAGCCATCAGACTGCTGAACAGCTTCTACCCCCAAGCCATTAGACTCCGTAACAGCTTCTACCCCCAAGCCATTAGACTCCTGAACAGCTTCTACCCCCAAGCCATTAGACTGCTGAACAGCTTCTACCCCCATTAGACTACTGAACAGCTTCTACCCCCAAGCCATTAGACTGCTGAACAGCTTCTACCCCCAAGCCATTAGACTCCGTAACAGCTTCTACCCCCAAGCCATTAGACTCCTGAACAGCTTCTACCCCCAAGCCATTAGACTGCTGAACAGCTTCTACCCCCATTAGACTGCTGAACAGCTTCTACCCCCAAGCCATTAGACTGCTGAACAGCTTGTACCCCCAAGCCATTAGACTGCTGAACAGCTTCTACCACCAAACCATTAGACTGCTGAACAGCTTCTACCCCCAAGTCATTAGACTGCTGAACAGCTTCTACCCCCAAGCCATTAGACTGCTGAACAGCTTCTACCCCCAAGCCATTAGACTGCTGAACAGCTTCTACCCCCAAGCCATTAGACTGCTGAACAATTAATCAAATGTTCACCCGGAATATGTGTATTGAACCCGCCCCCCTACTAGACATCCTGCTAGTAGCTATGTTAAACACCTGACAGACATCCTGTTAGTAGCTACATCCTGTTAGTAGCTACATCCTGTTAGTAGCTACATCCTGTTAGTAGCTACATCCTGTTAGTAGCTATGTAAAACACCTGACAGACATCCTGTTAGTAGCTACATCCTGTTAGTAGCTACATCCTGTTAGTAGTTACATTCTGTTGGTAGCTATGTTAAACACCTGACAGACATCCTGTTAGTAGCTACATCCTGTTAGTAGCTACATCCTGTTAGTAGCTACATCCTGCTAGTAGCTATGTTAAACACCTGACAGACATCCTGTTAGTAGCTACATCCTGTTAGTAGCTATGTTAAATACCTGACAGACATCCTGTTAGTAGCTACATCCTGTTAGTAGCTACATCCTGTTAGTAGCTACATCCTGTTAGTAGCTACATCCTGTTAGTAGCTACATCCTGTTAGTAGCTACATCCTGTTAGTAGCTATGTTAAACACCTGACAGACATCCTGTTAGTAGTTACATCCTGTTAGTAGCTACATCCTGCTAGTAGCTACATCCTGTTAGTAGCTACATCCTGTTAGTAGCTACACCCGGTTAGTAGCTACATCCTGTTAGTAGTTACATCCTGTTAGTAGCTATGTTAAACACCTGACAGACATCCTGTTAGTAGCTACATCCTGTTAGTAGCTATGTTAAACACCTGACAGACATCCTGTTAGTAGCTACATCCTGTTAGTAGCTACATCCTGTTAGTAGCTACATCCAGTTAGTAGCTACATCCTGTTAGTAGCTACATCCTGTTAGTAGCTATGTTAAACACCTGACAGACATCCTGTTTGTAGTTACATCCTGTTAGTAGCTATGTTAAACACCTGACAGACATCCTGTTAGTAGCTACATCCTGTTAGTATCTACATCCTGTTAGTAGCTACATCCTGTTAGTAGCTACATCCTGTTAGTAGCTATGTTAAACACCTGACAGACATCCTGTTAGTAGTTACATCCTGTTAGTATCTACATCCTGTTAGTAGCTACTTCCTGTTAGTATCTACATCCTGTTAGTAGTTACATCCTGTTAGTAGCTACATCCTGTTAGTAGCTACATCCTGTTAGTAGCTACACCCGGTTAGTAGCTACATCCTGTTAGTAGTTACATCCTGTTAGTAGCTATGTTAAAAACCTGACAGACATCCTGTTAGTAGCTACATCCTGTTAGTAGCTATGTTAAACACCTGACAGACATCCTGTTAGTAGCTACATCCTGTTAGTAGCTACATCCTGTTAGTAGCTACATCCAGTTAATAGCTACATCCTGTTAGTAGCTACATCCTGTTAGTAGCTACATCCTGTTAGTAGCTATGTTAAACACCTGACAGACATCCTGTTAGTAGCTACATCCTGTTAGTATCTACATCCTGTTAGTAGCTACATCCTGTTAGTAGCTACATCCTGTTAGTAGCTATGTTAAACACCTGACAGACATCCTGTTAGTAGTTACATCCTGTTAGTATCTACATCCTGTTAGTAGCTACATCCTGTTAGTATCTACATCCTGTTAGTAGTTACATCCTGTTAGTAGCTACATCCTGTTAGTAGCTACATCCTGTTAGTAGCTACATCCTGTTAGTAGCTATGTTAAACACCTGACAGACATCCTGTTAGTAGCTACATCCTGTTAGTAGCTACATCCTGTTAGTAGTTACATCCTGTTAGTAGTTACATCCTGTTAGTAGTTACATCCTGTTAGTAGCTACATCCTGTTAGTAGCTACATCCTGTTAGTAGTTACATCCTGTTAGTAGCTACATCCTGTTAGTAGCTACATCCTGTTAGTAGCTACATCCTGTTAGTAGCTACATCCTGTTAATAGCTATGTTAAACACCTGACAGACATCCTGTTAGTAGCTGCATCCTGTTAGTAGCTACATCCTGTTAGTAGCTACATCCTGTTAGTAGCTATGTTAAACACCTGACAGACATCCTGTTAGTAGCTACATCCTGTTAGTAGCTACATCCTGTTAGTAGCTACATCCTGTTAGTAGCTACATCCTGTTAGTAGCTACATCCTGTTAGTAACTACATCCTGTTAGTAGCTACATGCTGTTAGTAGCTACATCCTGTTAGTAGCTACATCCTGTTAGTAGCTACATCCTGTTAGTAGCTATGTTAAACACCTGAGAGACATCCTGTTAGTAGCTACATCCTGTTAGTAGCTACATCCTGTTAGTAGCTACATCCTGTTAGTAACTACATCCTGTTAGTAGCTACATCCTGTTAGTAGCTACATTCTGTTAGTAGCTACATGCTGTTAGTAGCTACATCCTGTTAGTAGCTACATCCTGTTAGTATCTACATCCTGTTAGAAGCTACATGCTGTTAGTAGCTACATCCTGTTAGTAGCTACATCCTGTTAGTAGCTACATTCTGTTAGTAGCTACATCCTGTTAGTAGCTACATCCGGTTAGTAGCTACATCCTGTTAGTAGCTACATCCTGTTAGTAGCTACATCCTGTTAGTATCTACATCCTGTTAGTAGCTACATCCTGTTAGTAGCTACATCCTGTTAGGAGCTACATCCTGTTAGTAGCTACATCCTGTTAGGAGCTACATGCTGCTAGTAGCTACATCCTGTTAGTAGCTACATCCTGTTAGTAGCTACATCCTGTTAGTATCTACATCCTGTTAGTAGCTACATCCTGTTAGTAGCTACATCCTGTTAGTAGCTACATGCTGTTAGTAGCTACATCCTGTTAGTAGCTACATCCTGTTAGTAACTATGTTAAACACCTGAGAGACATTCTGTTAGTGTTTATGTTCACCACCCTGTTACTCAACCCTCTCAGAGGCTGCTGCCCTATGTACATAGATATGGAACACTGGTCACTTTAATAATGGAACACTGGTCACTTTAATAGTGGAACACTGGTCACTTTAATAATGGAACACTGGTCACTTTAATAGTGGAACACTGGTCACTTTAATAGTGGAACACTGGTCACTTTAATAATGGAACACTGGTCACTTTAATAGTGGAACACTGGTCACTTTAATAATGGAACACTGGTCACTTTAATAATGGAACACTGGTCACTTTAATAGTGGAACACTGGTCACTTTAATAATGGAACACTGGTCACTTTAATAGTGGAACACTGGTCACTTTAATAGTGGAACACTGGTCACTTTAATAGTGGAACACTGGTCACTTTAATAGTGGAACACTGGTCACTTTAATAGTGGAACACTGGTCACTTTAATAGTGGAACACTGGTCACTTTAATAGTGGAACACTGGTCACTTTAATAGTGGAACACTGGTCACTTTAATAATGGAACACTGGTCACATTAATAGTGGAACACTGGTCACATTAATAGTGGAACACTGGTCACTTTAATAGTGGAACACTGGTCACTTTAATAGTGGAACACTGGTCACTTTAATAATGGAACACTGGTCACTTTAATAATGGAACACTGGTCACTTTAATAATGGAACACTGGTCACTTTAATAGTGGAACACTGGTCACTTTAATAGTGGAACACTGGTCACTTTAATAGTGGAACACTGGTCACTTTAATAATGGAACACTGGTCACTTTAATAATGGAACACTGGTCACTTTAATAGTGGAACACTGGTCACATTAATACTGGAACACTGGTCATTGGCAAGCCAGCGGTGGAATGCAGGGTGGTGTGCTGCTGGTAAATAAATGTGTGTGTGTATGTGTGTGTATATATGTGTGTGTGTGTGTGTGTGTGTGTGTGTGTGTGTGTGTGTTCATACCGACTCAGATGACTCAGGTTGCTGTCTGCTCTCTCACATTCCTCGTCCAGCCATGTCTTCACTGACAGCCTCTGAGACGCCAGCTCACCCAACACCTGCCCCGTCATCTAGACACACACAGTGTGAAGGTTAGCCAGGACACGGATTGTCCAGAAACATTACCAATCGTAACCAACAAGCTGCCATCACCATAGAGACAACCTTGGCCACCATAGCAACCGCCTGGTCACAGATACAAAGAATGGGATGAGTAACGAAGGAGAGAGAGGGAGGAGAGAGAAGGGGGGAAAAGGGAGAGAAGGAGAGAGGAGAAAAGAGGAAAGAAAATGAGAGGGAGAGAACGAGAGAGGAAAGAGAGAGCGTGAGGGAGAGAAAGGGAGAGGGAGAGAGGGAGAGAGGAGAGAAGGAGAGAGGGAGAGAGAGAGGAGAGAGGGAGAGAGGAGAGAAGGAGAGAGGGAGAGAAAGAGGAGAGAGGGAGAGAGGGAGAGAGGAGAGAGGGAGAGAGGATAGAAGGAGAGAGGGAGAGAGGGAGAGAGAGATGGAGAGAGGAGAGAGGGAGAGAGGAGAGAAGGAGAGAGGGAGAGAGAGAGGAGAGAGGGAGAGAGGGAGAGAGAGATGGAGAGAGGATAGGAGAGAGGGAGAGAGAGAGAGGAGAGAGGGAGAGAGGAGAGAGGGAGAGAGGAGAGAAGGAGAGAGAGAGAGGATAGAAGGAGAGAGGGAGAGAGAGAGAGAGGAGAGAGGGAGAGAGGAGAGAGGGAGAGAGGAGAGAGGAGAGAGGGAGAGAGGAGAGAGGAGAGAGAGAGACAGAGGTAAAGAGGAAAGGACTAGTGGGATGAAGAGGAAAAGTGTGAAGTGAGGAACCATAGACAAATACCTTCACATGTGGTCTTTTTCAGACACTCACCTTTCTGTTGTCCTCCGTCTGTCCCTGTAGAATGCTAGACACTAAATCGTCCCATCCCAGCCAGTCAACCAGCCACACAACCTCAAAACCAACTCACTGTGTAAACCACAGACTAAATCATCTGTGTCTCTCCATAGCTGTGTGAATGTGTGTGTGTTGAAAAAGTCTGTCAGTTGTGTAGATGCGTTACTGTGTGTGTATACGCTATTGAGGTCTGCCTATGTGTCAGTCTGCCCCTGAATGCAACAGGGTATTACTGTGAAATCCAAACACAGACAGATGGAGGGACGAGGGGAGAGAGGAGAGGGAGGAGGGGAGAGAGGAGAGGGAGGAGGGGAGAGATGGAGAGAGAGGAGGGGAGAGATGAGAGGGAGGAGGGGAGAGATGGAGAGAGTGGGAAGAGCTGAGAGGGAGGAGGGGAGAGAGGAGAGGGAGGAGGGGAGAGATGGAGAGATGAGAGAGTGGGAAGAGCTGAGAGGAAATGAGAGGGTAATCATATGCCACTCCAAACAGAAACACACCACACGCCTCCCTTCATCTCAGATCAACTAAGACAAATGATTTCTCTCTCTCTCCCTCCATCCCAACCTCTCCCTCCATCCCTCCCTCCCTCTCCCTCCATCCATCCCTCTCTCTCCATCCCTCCATCCCAACCTCTCTCTCCCTCCATCCATCTCTCTCCCTCCATCCCAACCTCTCCCTCCATCCCTCCCTCCCTCTCCCTCCATCCATCCCTCTCTCTCCATCCCTCTCCCTCCATCCCTCTCCCTCCATCCCAACCTCTCCCTCCATCCCAACCTCTCTCTCCCTCCATCCATCTCTCTCTCTCCATCCCTCTCCCTCCATCCCTCTCTCTCCATCCCTCTCTCTCCATCCCTCTCCCTCCATCCCTCTCCCTCCATCCATCCCTCCCTCTCTCTCCATCCCTCTCCCTCCATCCCTCTCCCTCCATCCATCCCTCCCTCTCTCTCCATCCCTCCCTATCTCTCCCTATCTCTCCCTCCATCCCTCCCTCCCTCTCCCTCCATCCCTCTCCCTCCATCCCTCCCTCCCTCTCCCTCCATCCCTCTCCCTCCATCCCTCTCCCTCCATCCCTCTCTCTCCATCCCTCTCTCTCCATCCTTCTCCCTCCATCCCTCTCCCTCCATCCCTCTCCCTCCATCCCTCTCCCTCCATCCCTCTCCCTCCATCCCTCTCTCTCCATCCCTCTCTCTCCATCCCTCTCCCTCCATCCCTCTCCCTCCATCCATCCCTCCCTCTCTCTCCATCCCTCCCTATCTCTCCCTATCTCTCCCTCCATCCCTCCCTCCCTCTCCCTCCATCCCTCTCCCTCCATCCCTCTCCCTCCATCCCTTTCTCTCCATCCCTCCATCTCCTTTGAGTGGTGGTCTTTTGTCTGTGTTCAACCCGCTCCCATCTCCTTTCCTATTGTACCATGAGCTCATCATTATTCCGGAAGCTTGTATGAAGTGTGTGAAGTGCCGAGAACGTTTGGTAATGTGTGTGTGTGTGTGTGTGTGTGTGTGTGTGTGTGTGTGTGTGTGTGTGTGTGTGTGTGTGTGTGTGTGTGTGTGTGTGTGTGTGTGTGTGTGTGTGTGTGTGTGTGTGTGTGTACTAAGTGCAGAAATTCCATTCACAGTGTTCTGTTTCATGTTCAGATAATTAATACATGGTTATATTAGATACAGGGAACTGATTAATACAGGGTTATATTAGATACAGGGAACTGATTAATACACGGTTATATTAGAGATACAGGGAACTGATTAATACATGGTTATATTAGAGATACAGGGAACTGATTAATACATGGTTATATTAGATACAGGGAACTGATTAATACATGGTTATGTTAGAGATACAGGGAACTGATTAATACACGGTTATATTATAGATACAGGGAACTGATTAATACATGGTTATATTAGATACAGGGAACTGATTAATACAGGGTTATATTAGAGATACAGGGAACTGATTAATACATGGTTATATTAGAGATACAGGGAACTGATTAATACATGGTTATATTAGATACAGGGAACTGATTAATACAGGGTTATATTAGAGATACAGGGAACTGATTAATACATGGTTATATTAGATATACAGGGAACTGATTAATACACGGTTATATTAGATACAGGGAACTGATTAATACACGGTTATATTAGATACATGTAACTGATTAATACATGGTTATATTAGATACAGGGAACTGATTAATACATGGTTATATTAGATACAGGGAACTGATTAATACACGGTTATATTAGATACATGTAACTGATTAATACACGGTTCAAAAACAAGGACTATTCTAAGTGACCCCAAACTTTTGAATGGAGGTGTTTATGAATATAGTAGTAGTTATATATGTTATAGTAGTAGTTATATATGTAGTATATATGTTATAGTAGTAGTTATATATGTAGTATATATGTTATAGTAGTAGTTATATATGTAGTATATATGTTATAGTAGTAGTTATATATGTAGTATATATTAATGTAATGTAAATGTATATATGATATAGTAGTAGGTATATATGAATATAGTAGTAGTTATATATGTAGTATATATGTTATAGTAGTAGTTATATATGTAGTATATATTAATGTAATGTAAATGTATATATGATATAGTAGTAGGTATATATGAATATAGTAGTAGTTATATATGTAGTATATATGTTATAGTAGTAGGTATATATGAATATAGTAGTAGTTATATATGTAGTATATATGATATAGTAGTAGTTATATATGTAGTGTATATGTTATAGTAGTAGTTATATATGTAGTATATCTGTTATAGTAGTAGGTATATATGAATATAGTAGTAGTTATATATGTAGTATATATGTTATAGTAGTAGTTATATATGTAGTATATATGTTATAGTAGTAGGTATATATGAATATAGTAGTAGTTATATATGTAGTATATATGTTATAGTAGTAGTTATATATGTAGTGTATATGTTATAGTAGTAGTTATATATGTAGTATATCTGTTATAGTAGTAGGTATATATGAATATAGTAGTAGTTATATATGTAGTATATATGTTATAGTAGTAGGTATATATGAATATAGTAGTAGTTATATATGTAGTATATATGTTATAGTAGTAGGTATATATGAATATAGTAGTAGTTATATATGTAGTATATATGCTATAGTAGTAGTTATATATGTAGTATATCTGTTATAGTAGTAGGTATATATGAATATAGTAGTAGTGTATATGAATATAGTAGTAGTTATATATGTAGTATATATGTTATAGTAGTAGTTATATATGTAGTATATAAGTTATTGTAGTAGTTATATATGTAGTATATATTAATGTAATGTAAATGTATTTATGATATAGTAGTAGGTATATATGAATATAGTAGTAGTTATATATGTAGTACATATGCTATAGTAGTAGGTATATATGAATATCGTAGTAGTTATATATTGTGGCAGACCAGGGGGTTTGGTCAAGACGTTTACACAGATCAGACACGGACAGAGTAGGATTAGCTCAGCTTCAAAGGTGTTTATTTAAATAATAAATCAAAAAGAAAAGATAGGTCTCCCTCATGAGACCCTCTCCGGGATACCGTCTTCTGGGCTCCGGGTTTTGCTGTATCCCAAAAACTGAACTCCCTCCTCATACCTCTGCAACCGTCCCCAACTATACGGGAGTCCTTTCCTCCCAACCAGCCCCTTTCCTCCCAACCAGCCCCTGATTACTCACCAACTCCCAGTCAGCCCCTGATTACTCACAAACTCCCAACCAGCCCCTGATTACTCACCAACTCCGTTAGCCCCTGATTACTCACCAACTCCCAGTCAGCCCCTGATTACTCACCAACTCCCAGTCAGCCCCTGATTACTCACCAACTCCCAATCAGCCCTTGATTACTCACCAACTCCCAGTCAGCCCCTGATTACTCACCAACTCCCAGTCAGCCCCTGATTACTCACCAACTCCCAGTCAGCCCCTGATTACTCACCAACTCCCAGTCAGCCCCTGATTACTCACCAACTCCCAGTCAGCCCCTGATTACTCACCAACTCCCAGTCAGCCCCTGATTACTCACCAACTCCCAGTCAGCCCCTGATTACTCACCAACTCCCAGTCAGCCCCTGATTACTCACCAACTCCCAGTCAGCCCCTGATTACTCACCAACTCCCAGTCAGCCCCTGATTACTCACCAACTCCCAGTCAGCCCCTGATTACTCACCAACTCCCAGTCAGCCCCTGATTACTCACCAACTCCCAGTCAGCCCCTGATTACTCACCAACTCCCAGTCAGCCCCTGATTACTCACCAACTCCCAGTCAGCCCCAATTCGTTCTGGCCGGAGAGCCCGTTAAGACCTGGCCCGTCCAGTAGATGGAGCCATCGCCTCGTGATGTATACTCCGTCTGTCACCAGGCCTTGACGAGTCTCCCCCTGGTGGCTGACCTGCTGTACGCCACACACACACCGGCCCCGTAGCTCTGTCGGGGAGGGGACTGTCATCAGTGTGACTCCCTTCTCGATAGGGCATCCATGTTTCCATGCTTCGCCCCTGACCTGTGCACAACAGAAAAAGAGAAGTGTTGAAGGGACAAGAACCACTTGGTGACCCGATCGTTTGTGTCCTTTACCCTGGCCTTCCAGACCAGGGGAGCATGGTCCGTGACCAGGGTGAAGTGGGTACCTAACAGGTAATACTTGAGTGTCTAGCGCCCACTTCACCGCTACACACTCTTTCTCAACAATTGACGTTCCCCGATTCCCCGATTGACGTTCTCAGATCAAATACCCCAGGTACTCCACCTCCTCGAACCCTAGTTTGCATTTCTTGGGGATTGCGGTCAATCTGGCTTGTCTGAGTGCGTCCAGCACCGCCTGGAGCCGCGTCAGGTGCTCTTCCCAACCTTGGCTGTAGACGATGATATGATCTAGATAGGCCGCTGTGTTGTGCTGGTGTGGTCGAAGTACTCTGTTCATCAGTTGCTTCGTGGAGACCGAACGGGAGCACCCGGTACTGATACAATCCGTTTGCCGTCGAAAACGCCGTCTTCTCCCGGGAGGAGGCTGCCAATATCCTTTGGGTGCTGATGTACCGGGCCTTTCCCAATCGGTCGATGAGCTCGTCCACCCTCGGCATGAGGTAGGCGTCGAATAAGCTCATGTCGTTCACACCCTGGAAATCATTACAGAAGCGGAGGCTACCGTCCGGTTTAGACACCAACACGATGGGGCTGCACCACTGCATTGTAGGACTCTTCAATGACCCCCATCCTCAGCATAGCCTCCACTTCTTGTTTCACGGCCTTCCTTCGGGGCCTCTGGTATCTGATATGGCCTCTTTCGTACTGTTTCCCCGGGCCGGGTACGGATGTGGTGTTCAATGAGGGTAGTGTGGCCCGGCTTCTCGGAGAACACCGCTGTGTTCCGATTGATCCCTGAGCTCTTGCTTCTGGGCAGGGTCAAGGTCCTCATTGCTCAGAACCACCACTGGTACCATTGGCGTCCTGGCTCCCGACCATAACACGGCCAAGGTCTCTCTCGTGCCACTTCTTCAACAGGTTCACGTGGTAAATCTGTTGGGGTTTCCGTCTCCTTGCCAGACGCGGTAATTGACAGGTCTCAGCTTCTCGATCACCTCGTATGGTCCAAGCTATGTTGCCAGGAACTTACTTTCGGCCGTGGGGATCAAGACCAACCTGGAATTCTCGGGGCTGGGCTCCCCGATTGTAGACCTGGGCTTGGGCTCGTTGGGCCTTCTCCATATGTTTCTTCACGACTGGCCATATGGCTGTCATCCGCTCCTTCATCATCTCCATGTGCTCTACCACGCTGTGTAATGGGGTCGGTTGGGCTTCCCACACCTCCTTGGCGAGGTCCAGTAGGCCGCGTGGCCTCCTCCCGTAGAGGAGTTCGAAAGGGGAAAAGCCCGTGGAGGACTGGGGTACTTCTCGGATTGAGAACATTAGGTGGGGTAGTAGCTGGTCCTAGTTCTTCCTGTCCTTTTTTTTTAGATTCTTCAAAGTAGCCACCCTTTGCCTTGACGACAGCTTTGCAGACTCTTAGCATTCTCTCAACCAGCTTCACCTGGAATGATTTTCAAACTGTCTTGAAGGAGTTCCAACAAATGTTGAGCACTTGTTGGCTGATTTTCCTCATCCCAAACCATCTCACACCCTGATCTGTTCACCTGTCTTTGTGCTTCTCTCCACCCCCCTCCAGGTGTCGCCCATCTTCCCCATTATACTCAGTGTATTTATACCTGTGTTCTGTTTGTATGTTGACAGTTCGTTTTGTTTTGTGAAATCGACAAGAGTTTTCCTCCTTTGCTCCTGTCATGTTCTATTTCCTGTTTTCGACCATTCTGCCTGCCCTGACCCTGAGCCTGCCCTGACCCTGAGCCTGCCCTGACCCTGAGCCTGCCGTTCTGAACCTGAGCCTGCCCTGACCCTGAGCCTGCCCTGACCCTGAGCCTGCCCTGACCCTGAGCCTGCCCTGACCCTGAGCCTGCCCTGACCCTGAGCCTGCCGTTCTGAACCTGAGCCTGCCCTGACCCTGAGCCTGCCCTGACCCTGAGCCTGCCCTGACCCTGAGCCTGCCGTTCTGAACCTGAGCCTGCCCTGACCCTGAGCCTGCCCTGACCCTGAGCCTGCCCTGACCCTGAGCCTGCCCTGACCCTGAGCCTGCCCTGACCCTGAGTCTGTCGTTCTGACCCTGAACCTGTCGTTCTGACCCTGAGTCTGTCGTTCTGACCCTGAGCCTGCCCTGACCCTGAGTCTGTCGTTCTGACCCTGAGCCTGTCGTTCTGACCCTGAGCCTGTCGTTCTGACCCTGAACCTGTCGTTCTGACCCTGAGCCTGCCCTGACCCTGAGCCTGCCCTGACCCTGAGCCTGCCCTGACCCTGAGCCTGCCGTTCTGACCCTGAGCCTGCCGTTCTGACCCTGAGCCTGCCCTGACCCTGAGCCTGCCCTGACCCTGAGCCTGCCGTTCTGAACCTGAGCCTGCCCTGACCCTGAGCCTGCCCTGACCCTGAGCCTGCCGTTCTGAACCTGAGCCTGCCCTGACCCTGAGCCTGCCCTGACCCTGAGCCTGCCCTGACCCTGAGCCTGCCGTTCTGAACCTGAGCCTGCCCTGACCCTGAGCCTGCCCTGACCCTGAGCCTGCCGTTCTGAACCTGAGCCTGCCCTGACCCTGAGCCTGCCCTGACCCTGAGCCTGCCCTGACCCTGAGCCTGCCCTGACCCTGAGCCTGCCCTGACCCTGAGCCTGCCGTTCTGAACCGGAGCCTGCCCTGACCCTGAGCCTGCCCTGACCCTGAGCCTGCCCTGACCCTGAGCCTGCCGTTCTGAACCTGAGCCTGCCCTGACCCTGAGCCTGCCCTGACCCTGAGCCTGCCCTGACCCTGAGCCTGCCCTGACCCTGAGTCTGTCGTTCTGACCCTGAACCTGTCGTTCTGACCCTGAGTCTGTCGTTCTGACCCTGAACCTGTCGTTCTGACCCTGAGTCTGTCGTTCTGACCCTGAACCTGTCGTTCTGACCCTGAGCCTGCCGTTCTGACCCTGAGCCTGCCCTGACCCTGAGCCTGCCCTGACCCTGAGCCTGCCGTTCTGAACCTGAGCCTGCCCTGACCCTGAGCCTGCCCTGACCCTGAGCCTGCCGTTCTGAACCTGAGCCTGCCCTGACCCTGAGCCTGCCCTGACCCTGAGCCTGCCCTGACCCTGAGCCTGCCGTTCTGAACCTGAGCCTGCCCTGACCCTGAGCCTGCCCTGACCCTGAGCCTGCCCTGACCCTGAGCCTGCCCTGACCCTGAGCCTGCCCTGACCCTGAGCCTGCCGTTCTGAACCTGAGCCTGCCCTGACCCTGAGCCTGCCCTGACCCTGAGCCTGCCCTGACCCTGAGCCTGCCCTGACCCTGCCGTTCTGAACCTGAGCCTGCCCTGACCCTGAGCCTGCCCTGACCCTGAGCCTGCCCTGACCCTGAGCCTGCCCTGACCCTGAGCCTGCCCTGACCCTGAGCCTGCCCTGACCCTGAGCCTGCCCTGACCCTGAGCCTGCCGTTCTGACCCTGAACCTGTCGTTCTGACCCTGAACCTGTCGTTCTGACCCTGAGCCTGTCGTTCTGACCCTGAGCCTTTTGTTACTTCGACACCGTCTGCATCGAGGTCTTCTCCTGAAAAGTCATTTACTACATTGCTTGTTGTGCTTCTTTGTAAACACGTGACTCAAACTGCAGTTTGGGGAAACTAGTACAGTACACTTCATCACGAAAAATTATCTAACAGGTGAAATGATGAACACGATCTGCTTCATCTATTACCTAGTTTACCTAGTGCACGAGATGACTGATAGTATTTCTAAAACAAGGTACACATATTAAATCTACAGAGAACCACCGGCTGTAGAGCTATAGAGAACCACTGGGTTTACAGCTATAGAGAACCACTGGGTTTATAGCGACAGAGAACCACTGGGTTTAGAGCTATAGAGAACCACTGGGTTTAGAGCTATAGAGAACCACTGGGTTTAGAGCTATAGAGAACCACTGGGTTTAGAGCTATAGAGAACCACTGGGTTTAGAGCTATAGAAAACCAGTGGGTTTAGAGCTATAGAAAACCAGTGGGTTTAGAGCTATAGAGAACCACTGGGTTTAGAGCTATAGAGAACCACTGGGTTTAGAGCTATAGAGAAACACTGGGTTTAGAGCTATAGAGAACCACTGGGTTTAGAGCTATTGAGAACCACTGGGTTTAGAGCTATAGAGAACCACTGGGTTTAGAGCTATAGAAAACCAGTGGGTTTAGAGCTATAGAGAACCACTGGGTTTAGAGCTATAGAGAACCACTGGGTTTAGAGCTATAGAGAAACACTGGGTTTAGAGCTATAGAGAACCACTGGGTTTAGAGCTATAGAGAATCACTGGGTTTAGAGCTATAGAGAACCACTGGGTTTAGAGCTATAGAGAACTACTGGGTTTAGAGCTATAGAGAACCACTGGGTTTAGAGCTATAGAGAACCACTGGGTTTAGAGCTATAGAGAACCACTGGGTTTAGAGCTATAGAGAACCACTGGGTTTAGAGCTATAGAGAACCACTGGGTTTAGAGCTATAGAGAACCACTGGGTTTAGAGCTATGGAGAACCACTGGGTTTAGAGCTATAGAGAACCACTGGGTTTAGAACTATAGAGAACCACTGGGTTTAGAGCTATAGAGAAACACTGGGTTTAGAGCTATAGAGAACCACTGGGTTTAGAGCTATAGAGAACCACTGGGTTTAGAGCTATGGAGAACCACTGGGTTTAGAGCTATAGAGAACCACTGGGTTTAGAGCTATAGAGAACCACTGGGTTTAGAGCTATAGAGAACCACTGGGTTTAGAGCTATAGAGAACCACTGGGTTTAGAGCTATAGAGAACCACTGGGTTTAGAGCTATAGAGAACCACTGGGTTTAGAGCTATAGAGAACCACTGGGTTTAGAGCTATAGAGAACCACTGGGTTTAGAGCTATAGAGAACCACTGGGTTTAGAGCTATAGAGAACCACTGGGTTTAGAGCTATAGAGAACCACTGGGTTTAGAGCTATAGAGAACCACTGGGTTTAGAGCTATAGAGAACCACTGGGTTTAGAGCTATAGAGAACCACTGGGTTTAGAGCTATAGAGAAACACTGGGTTTAGAGCTATAGAGAACCACTGGGTTTAGAGCTATAGAGAACCACTGGGTTTAGAGCTATAGAGAACCACTGGGTCTACGGTTTATTAACTGAGAGTTCCTAGTGAATCACAGATCACAAAGTATAACAGACACTATAAAGCAACTCTGTTCCATCTGTCTTGTCACCTTGAAGCTGGAGATCTGAGGTCATCATTAGCAGCCTCTCCATGTCCAAGGTCCTCCAGAACATTCAGAGTGTATCGGAGGAGGTTATCTATTAGTCAGGTCTGACACAGGAGCAGGAGGGGGTGACCTATTAGTCAGGCCCGACAGAGGAGCAGGAGGGGGTGATCTATTAGTCAGGCCCGATAGAGGAGCAGGAGGGAGTAAGCTATTAGTCAGGCCCGATAGAGGAGCAGGATGGTGTGATCTATTAGTCAGGTCTGACAGAGGAGCAGGAGGGGGTGATCTATTAGTCAGGTCTGACAGAGGAGCAGGAGGGGGTGATCTATTAGTCAGTTCTGACAGAGGAGCAGGAGGGCGTGATCTATTAGTCAGGTCTGACAGAGGAGCAGGAGGGGTTGATCTATTAGTCAGGTCTGATAGAGGAGCAGGAGGGGGTGATCTATTAGTCAGGTCTGACAGAGGAGCAGGAGGGGGTGATCTGTTAGTCAGGTCTGACAGAGGAGCAGGAGGGAGTGATCTATTAGTCAGGCCCGATAGAGGAGCAGAATGGTGTGATCTATTAGTCAGGCCCGATAGAGGAGCAGGATGGGGTGATCTATTAGTCAGGTCTGACAGAGGAGCAGGATGGGGTGATCTATTAGTCAGGTCTGACAGAGGAGCATGAGGGGGGGATCTATTAGTCAGGCCCAATAGAGGAGCAGGAGGGGGTGATCTATTAGTCAGGTCTGACAGAGGAGCAGGAGGGGGTGATCTATTAGTCAGGTCTGACATAGGAGCAGGAGGGGGTGATCTATTAGTCAGGTCTGACAGAGGAGCAGGAGGGGGTGATCTATTAGTCAGGTCTGACAGAGGAGCAGGAGGGGGTGATCTATTAGTCAGGTCTGACAGAGGAGCAGGAGGGGTGATCTATTAGTCAGGTCTGACAGAGGAGCAGGAGGGGTTGATCTATTAGTCAGGTCTGATAGAGGAGCAGGAGGGGGTGATCTATTAGTCAGGTCTGACAGAGGAGCAGGAGGGGGTGATCTATTAGTCAGGCCCAATAGAGGAGCAGGAGGGGGTGATCTATTAGTCAGGTCTGACAGAGGAGCAGGATGGTGTAATCTGTTAGTCAGGTCTGACAGAGGAGCAGGAGGGGGTGATCTATTAGTCAGGCCCAATAGAGGAGCAGGAGGGGGTGATCTGTTAGTCAGGTCTGACAGAGGAGCAGGAGGGGGTGATCTATTAGTCAGGTCTGACAGAGGAGCAGGAGGGGGTGATCTATTAGTCAGGTCTGACAGAGGAGCAGGAGGGGGTGATCTATTAGTCAGGTCTGACAGAGGAGCAGGAGGGGGTGATCTATTAGTCAGGCCCGCTAGAGGAGCAGCGGTGGGGGGGGGGGGGGGGGGGGGGGGTGATCTATTAGTCAGGTCTGACAGAGGAGCAGGAGGGAGTGACCTATTAGTCAGGCCCGCTAGAGGAGCAGGAGGGGGTGATCTGTTAGTCAGGCCCGCTAGAGGAGCAGGAGGGGTGATCTATTAGTCAGGCCCGCTAGAGGAGCAAGAGGGGGTGATCTATTAGTCAGGTCTGACAGAGGAGCAGGAGGGAGTGACCTATTAGTCAGGCCCGCTAGAGGAGCAGGAGGGAGTGATCTATTAGTCAGGTCTGACAGAGGAGCAGGAGGGGATGATCTATTAGTCAGGTCTGACAGAGGAGCAGGAGGGGATGATCTATTAGTCAGGTCTGACAGAGGAGCAGGAGGGGGTGATCTGTTAGTCAGGTCTGACAGAGGAGCAGGAGGGAGTGACCTATTAGTCAGGCCCGCTAGAGGAGCAGGAGGGGGTGATCTATTAGTCAGGCCCGATAGAGGAGCAGGAGGGGGTGATCTAGTAGTCAGGTCTGACAGAGGAGCAGGAGGGGGTGATCTATTAGTCAGGTCTGACAGAGGAGCAGGAGGGGGTGATCTATTTGCAGCTTCTCCATCTCCCAGGTCCTCCAGAACAGTCAGAGTGTAATTGAAGAGGACATCAGCTGTTAGTTAGATCTCTGTTCCTGCTCCCTCCCACTCTCCTTCCCTCCCTCCCACCCTCTTCCTCCCACTCTCTCCCTCCCACTCTCCTTCCCACCCTCCCACTCTCTCCCTCCCTCCCACTCTACTTCCCTCCCACCCTCTCCCTCCCACTCTCCTTCCCACCCTCCCACTCTCCTTCCCTCCCTCCCACCCTCTTCCTCCCACTCTCCTTCCCTCTCTATCTTCGACCTCCCATCAGCTGTTAGTTAAATCCCCTAACTCTCTCCCTCCCACCCTCTTCCTCCCACTCTACTTCCCTCCCACTCTCCTTCCCTCCCTCCCACCCTCTCCCTCCCACTCTCCTTCCCTCCCTCCACCCTCTCCCTCCCACTCTCCTTCCCTCCCTCCCACCCTCTCCCTCCCACTCTCCTTCCCTCCCTCCCACTCTCCTTCCCTCCCACCCTCTCCCTCCCACTCTACTTCCCTCCCTCCCACCCTCTCCCTCCCACTCTACTTCCCTCCCACTCTCCTTCCCTCCCTCCCACCCTCTCCCTCCCACTCTCCTTCCCTCCCTCCCACTCTCCTTCCCTCCCACCCTCTCCCTCCCACTCTACTTCCCTCCCACCCTCTCCCTCCCACTCTCCTTCCCTCCCACCCTCTCCCTCCCACTCTACTTCCCTCCCACCCTCTCCCTCCCACTCTACTTCCCTCCCTCCCACCCTCTCCCTCCCACTCTCCTTCCCTCCCACTCTCCTTCCCTCCCACTCTCCCACCCTCTCCCTCCCACTCTCCTTCCCTCCCACTCTCCTTCCCTCCCACTCTCCTTCCCTCCCTCCCACTCTCCTTCCCTCCCACCCTCTCCCTCCCACTCTCCTTCCCTCCCACTCTCCTTCCCACCCTCCCACTCTCCTTCCCACCCTCCCACTCTCCTTCCCTCCCACCCTCTCCCTCCCACTCTACTTCCCTCCCACCCTCTCCCTCCCACTCTCCTTCCCTCCCACTCTCCTTCCCACCCTCCCACTCTCCTTCCCTCCCTCCCTCCCTCCCCACTTCTACCTCCTCATTAGTTGCCAGACCAGTGCCAGTGTGAGGGTAGCGTTTTCTGTTGTTAAGGTCCAGTCCCCTCTGTTTAATGTATTTATATAGCCCTTTGTACATCAGCTGATATCTCAAAGTGCTGTACAGAAACCCAGCCTAAAACCCCAAACAGCAAGCAATGCAGGTGTAGAAGCACGGTGGCTAGGAAAAACTCCTCCCCTTCTCCTTCTCTTCCTCCCTCCCTCCCCCTCTCCTTCTCTTCCTCCCTCCCTACCCCTCTCCTTCTCTTCCTCCCTCCCTCCCCCTCTCCTTCTCTTCCTCCCTCCCTCCCCCTCTCCTTCTCTTCCTCCCTCCCTACCCCTCTCCTTCTCTTCCTCCCTCCCTCCCCCTCTCCTTCTCTTCCTCCCTCCCTACCCCTCTCCTTCTCTTCCTCCCTCCCTCCCCCTCTCCTTCTCTTCCTCCCTCCCTACCCCTCTCCTTCTCTTCCTCCCTCCCTCCCCCTCTCCTTCTCTTCCTCCCTCCCTCCCCCTCTCCTTCTCTTCCTCCCTCCCTCCCCCTCTCCTTCTCTTCCTCCCTCCCTCCCCCTCTCCTTCTCTTCCTCCCTCCCTCCCCCTCTCCTTCTCTTCCTCCCTCCCTCCCCCTCTCCTTCTCTTCCTCCCTCCCTCCCCCTCTCCTTCTCTTCCTCCCTCCCTCCCCCTCTCCTTCTCTTCCTCCCTCCCTACCCCTCTCCTTCTCTTCCTCCCTCCCTCCCCCTCTCCTTCTCTTCCTCCCTCCCTCCCCCTCTCCTTCTCTTCCTCCCTCCCTCCCCCTCTCCTTCTCTTCCTCCCTCCCTACCCCTCTCCTTCTCTTCCTCCCTCCCTCCCCCTCTCCTTCTCTTCCTCCCTCCCTACCCCTCTCCTTCTCTTCCTCCCTCCCTCCCCCTCTCCTTCTCTTCCTCCCTCCCTACCCCTCTCCTTCTCTTCCTCCCTCCCTCCCCCTCTCCTTCTCTTCCTCCCTCCCTACCCCTCTTACTCCCGCCCTACCCTCTCTCTCTGCCTCCCCCTTTCCATTTCCCTCACCCCCCTCCCCTACCCTCTCTCTCTGCCTCCCCCTTCCATCTCCCTCACTCCCCCTCTCTCCCTCCCTCTCTCTCTTTCTGCTCCCATAAGATGTTAGTTAGATCCTCCTCCCCCCCTCCCCTGCTCTCTCTCTCTCTCCCTCCCTCCCCCTCCCCTCTCTCTCTACCTCCCACTTTCCATTTACCTCACCCCTCCCTCCCTCAACCACTCTCTCTCTTTCTACCTCCCATCAGCTGTTAGTCAGAGCCCCTCTCTCTCTCCTCTCCCTCACTCTCTCTCCCACCTGGTGCGTTTACGGACATATTCAATCAATCATTATCCATGAAGGGAACCGTAACAATTTTCCTTGGGTTGGGTTTATTTAAATCACAGAATGAAGGGAACCGTAACAATTTTCCTTGGGTTGGGTTTATTTAAATCATGGAATGAAGGGTACCGTAACAGTTTTCCTTGGATTGGGTTGATTTAAATCAAGCCCACAGCTGGCAGCACCCAAGTAATCATCAATTGGGAGTACAGCTGCAAGTAACACGATCATAATGCCCATTGTCAAACCAAATGTACATATAAAGCCCTTCTTACCTCAGCTGATATCTCAAAGTGCTGTACAGAAACCCAAGCAGTGCATGTTGTAGAAGCACGGTGGCTCATTGGTGGGCAATAGGGTTTGACCATCCATATCCGTAAGGAGCTACTTTTATTTTACCTTTATTTAACTAGTCAGTTAAGAACAACTTCTTATTTATAATGACGGCCTACCCCGGCCAAACCTGGACGACGCTGGGCCAATTCTGCGTCACCATACAGGACTCCAAACCACGGCCGGTTGTGATGCAGCCTGGATTCGAACCAGGTACTGCAGTGACGCCTCTTATGCCGAGATGCAGTGCAATACACATCAAGCTAAATAGGGACCATCAGTATATTCCTCAATGTACATGGGACAAAACGATTAAATGTCAATAGCTGCACATTTCAATATCTTAAAAACCTCCACTTTGCCATGGTCACACCCCCGGAAAGTTGAAGATAATTGGTGAAAGAAGTTGACTAGTTTACTATGTAACCCAGGCTCCTTTCCGCCAAGACCTGGTTAGACTGTTATCTGTAGAAGGGTGCGTGACTGAAGCTGTTTAGGCAGAGTGAATGTCCAAACTCTTCCCACCTTCAAACACACACAAGACACACCCACATCTGGTACTCAGCCGCATTTCCTAATGAGGATAATTGAATCCAAGGCTAAATAAGGAAGTTCAGGACCCCTTTAAAAATAAATTGTGTAATTCTGTTGAGTCAGGAGATCTATACATAGATATACAGAGAGTCAGGGGGAGATCTATACATAGATATACAGAGAGTCAGAAGGAGATCTATACATAGATATACAGAGAGTCAGAAGGAGATCTATACATAGATATACAGAGAGTCAGGAGGAGATCTATACATAGATATACAGAGAGTCAGAAGGAGATCTATACATAGATATACAGAGAGTCAGAAGGAGATCTATACATAGATATACAGAGAGTCAGAAGGAGATCTATACATAGATATACAGAGAGTCAGAAGGAGATCTATACATAGATATACAGAGAGTCAGAAGGAGATCTATACATAGATATACAGAGAGTCAGGAGGAGATCTATACATAGATATACAGAGAGTCAGGATGAGATCTATACATAGATATACAGAGAGTCAGAAGGAGATCTATACATAGATATACAGAGAGTCAGGAGGAGATCTATACATAGATATACAGAGAGTCAGGATGAGATCTATACATAGATATACAGAGAGTCAGGATGAGATCTATACATAGATATACAGAGTCAGGAATAGATCTACAGAGAGTTAGGAGGAGATCTATACATAGATCTACAGAGTCAGGAATAGATCTACAGAGAGTTAGGAGGAGATCTATACAGAGATTGTGTTTCTTCTCCTCCTGAGGGTTCTGGGTCTAATTCTGTTTCTTCTCCTCCTGAGGGTTCTGGGTCTCATTCTGTTTCTTCTCCTCCTGGGGGTTCTGGGTCTCATTCTGTTTCTTCTCCTCCTGGGGGTTCTGGGTCTAATTCTGTTTCTTCTCCTCCTGGGGGTTCTGGGTCTCATTCTGTTTCTTCTCCTCCTGAGGGTTCTGGGTCTCATTCTGTTTCTTCTCCTCCTGGGGGTTCTGGGTCTCATTCTGTTTCTTCTCCTCCTGGGGGTTCTGGGTCTCATTCTGTTTCTTCTCCTCCTGGGGGTTCTGGGTCTAATTCTGTTTCTTCTCCTCCTGGGGGTTCTGGGTCTCATTCTGTTTCTTCTCCTCCTGGGGGTTCTGGGTCTAATTCTGTTTCTTCTCCTCCTGGGGGTTCAGGGTCTCATTCTGTTTCTTCTCCTCCTGGGGGTTCTGGGTCTCATTCTGTTTCTTCTCCTCCTGGGGGTTCAGGGTCTCATTCTGTTTCTTCTCCTCCTGGGGGTTCTGGGTCTAATTCTGTTTCGTCTCCTCCTGGGGGTTCCATTTCAGGGACTGGTGAGTCATCTTAATGGTCAGTTTCTGAAAAGGTGGCTGGGTTAAAGGCGGCTAAACGCTGTCAGGCCAGACGACAACCAGGCTGTAGCACAGATGTTAATGGTATATTCCACAGTAACAGAATGACACAGACGCTCAGATTTTTCACTTTAAATAAATTATTTCAAAGTTGAACAAAACATACAACTGTATGCACAAGGACTACTTGGAACACTTTCCACTGAACAGTTCACAAAAACATATTTACTTGAAGAACAGTGGAGATGCAAAGTTAGGTAACAGAATGACGGGTTGTGCTGTTAAGGGCTGTCATTCTGGTCCAATGCTAATTTGTCAGGACTGTAGTAAAGAAACAGGCCTGTCATTCTGGTACAATGCTAATTTGTCAGGACTGTAGTGAAGAAACACTGGAAACATCCACAGGAGGCGGTATAGTCATTAACTTCTTCTTAATAGGGGGCGGTATTTTCACTTTGGGAAAAAATCGTGCCCAAATTAAACGGCCTCGTACTCTGTTCTAGATCATACAATATGCATATTATTATTACTATTGGATAGAAAACACTCTGAAGTTTCTAAAACTGTTTGAATTATATCTGTGAGTAAAACAGAACTCATTTGCCAGCAAACTTCCAAACAGGAAGTGAAAATTATGAAAATGGGGCTCTGTGTCAGGGCCTGCCTATTCAACTGGCTTATATTTATGGATCTGTATGCACTTCATACGCCTTCCACTAGATGTCATCAGGCAGTAGAATGTTGAATGGGGTGTCTAGCTTGATGTGAGACCGAATGAGAGCTTTTGGAGTGACAGGTCCGCTCTATTGGCAGTATGCAACTGCGCACCAGGAAACCCCACATTGTCTTCTGAAATGCGTTAGGTATACACGACGAAATGCTCCGGCTCGGATTTTATTGGATACATATGAGAAAAACATCGTAAAGTTGGATTTTCAACCGAGTTTGACCAGTTTATTCAACGTTTATTGGGACTTTTGGAATTTTTCATTCCATGCGCTAAGAGTTCCTGGACATGTGCCCTCCACATGGCTAGCCAAAGTTGCTAATTCGACAGAAGAAATGGACATTCTAAAACAAAACAACGATTTATTGTGGAAATAGGACTCCTTGCACTACATTCTGATGGAAGATCAACAAAGGTAAGAGAATATTTATGTTATTTCGTATTTTTGTGGTTTATGTTGGCTCCAACAAGGCAGAGAATTGTTGGGCGCTGTCTTACAATATTGCATGCTGTACGTTTAACTAAAGTTATTTTTTTCAATCTAACACATCGGTTGCATTAAGAACCAGTGTATCTTTCATTTGCTGTACAACATGTATTTTTTAGTTAAGTTTATGATGAGTTTTTTGGTTAGATTACGTAACTGTCCAAAATAATTTTATCTCTATTTGTGGGTTTTGTGAAAGCTATGTTAGCGGTGAATAAATGGCGTTGTGTGTTTGGCTATTGTGGTGAGCTAATATAAATATATATTGTGTTTTCGCTGTAAAACTTTTAAAAATCAGAAATGATGGCTGAATTCACAAGATGTTTATCTTTCATTTGCTGTATTGGACTTGTGATTTCATGAAATTATATGCTATGATATCCCTGTGGCGCAAGGCTAGGCTATGCTAGTCAGCTTTTTTGATGAGGAGGATCCCGGATCCGGGAGGGAGAAGCGGTAGAGGTTTTAAGGCACTTTAATGGCAACAAGCATCATCAAAACCTGAGACAGACAGAGACATACAGCAGCTCAGTCAGATATCACATAACCCTCCATACCCCAACACTAAGTTACAGACCCTCTCCTTTCTCTAACCCAGTATGTACTGATCATGAACACACTAGACCAGTATGACACTGTAGAACCATAGACCAACACAGAGCTTTAGATGCATATACCAGTACAAATACAGCAGACCAAAATCCCCTCCCCCATTTCCTCTATGCAGTTATAACATCCTTATCCCCCTCCCCTCCACTATGTAGATATAACATCCTTACCCCCCCTCCCCTCCACTATGTAGATAGAACATCCTTATCCCCGTCCCTCCACTATGTAGATAGAACATCTTTATCCCCCCTCCCCTATGTAGATATAACATCCTTATCCCCCCCTCCACTATGTAGATAGAACATCCTTACCCCCCTCCACTATGTAGATAGAACATCCTTATCCCCCCTCCACTATGTAGATAGAACATCTTTATCCCCCCTCCACTATGTAGATAGAACATCCTTACCCCCCTCCACTATGTAGATAGAACATCCTTATCCCCCCTCCACTATGTAGATAGAACATCCTTACCCCCCTCCACTATGTAGATAGAACATCCTTATCCCCCTCCACTATGTAGATAGAACATCCTTACCCCCCTCCACTATGTAGATAGAACATCCTTATCCCCCCTCCACTATGTAGATAGAACATCCTTATCCCCCTTCACTATGTAGATAGAACATCTTTATCCCCCCCTCCCCTATGTAGATAGAACATCCTTATCCCCCTCCACTATGTAGATAGAACATCCTTACCCCCCCCTCCCCTCCACTATGTAGATAGAACATCCTTATCCCCCCTCCCCTATGTAGATAGAACATCCTTACCCCCCCTCCCCTATGTAGATATAACATCCTTATCCCCCCCTCCACTATGTAGATAGAACATCCTTATTCCCCTCCCCTATGTAGATAGAACATCCTTACCCCCCCTCCACTATGTAGATAGAACATCCTTACCCCCCTCCACTATGTAGATAGAACATCCTTACCCCCCTCCCCTATGTAGATAGAACATCCTTACCCCCCTCCACTATGTAGATAGAACATCCTTACCACCCTCCACTATGTAGATAGAACATCCTTACCCCCCTCCCCTCCACTATGTAGATAGAACATCCTTATCCCCCTCCACTATGTAGATAGAACATCCTTACCCCCCCTCCACTATGTAGATAGAACATCCTTATCCCCCCCTCCACTATGTAGATAGAACATCCTTACCCCCCTCCCCTATGTAGATAGAACATCCTTACCCCCCTCCCCTATGTAGATAGAACATCCTTACCCCCCTCCCCTATGTAGATAGAACATCCTTACCCCCCTCCACTATGTAGATAGAACATCCTTACCCCCCTCCCCTCCACTATGTAGATAGAACATCCTTACCCCCCTCCCCTCCACTATGTAGATAGAACATCCTTACCTCCCCTCCACTATGTAGATAGAACATCCTTATCCCCCTCCACTATGTAGATAGAACATCCTTATCCCCCCTCCCCTCCACTATGTAGATAGAACATCCTTACCCCCCTCCACTATGTAGATAGAACATCCTTACCCCCCTCCCCTATGTAGATAGAACATCCTTACCCCCCTCCACTATGTAGATAGAACATCCTTACCCCCCTCCACTATGTAGATAGAACATCCTTACCCCCCCTCCCCTCCACTATGTAGATACAACATCCTTACCCCCCTCCACTATGTAGATAGAACATCCTTACCCCCCTCCACTATGTAGATAGAACATCCTTACCCCCCTCCACTATGTAGATAGAACATCCTTACCCCCCTCCACTATGTAGATACAACATCCTTACCCCCCTCCACTATGTAGATAGAACATCCTTACCCCCCCTCCCCTCCACTATGTAGATACAACATCCTTACCCCCCTCCACTATGTAGATAGAACATCCTTACCCCCCCTCCCCTCCACTATGTAGATACAACATCCTTACCCCCTCCACTATGTAGATAGAACATCCTTACCCCCCTCCACTATGTAGATAGAACATCCTTACCCCCCCCTCCACTATGTAGATAGAACATCCTTACCCCCCCTCCCCTCCACTATGTAGATAGAACATCCTTACCCCCCCTCCACTATGTAGATAGAACATCCTTATCCCCCCTCCACTATGTAGATAGAACATCCTTATCCCCCCTCCACTATGTAGATAGAACATCCTTATCCCCCCTCCCCTCCACTATGTAGATAGAACATCCTTACCCCCCCTCCACTATGTAGATAGAACATCCTTATCCCCCCTCCACTATGTAGATAGAACATCCTTATCCCCCCCCTCCCCTCCACTATGTAGATAGAACATCCTTACCCCCCTCCCCTCCACTATGTAGATAGAACATCCTTACCCCCCTCCACTATGTAGATAGAACATCCTTACCCCCCTCCACTATGTAGATAGAACATCCTTACCCCCCCTCCCCTATGTAGATAGAACATCCTTATCCCCCCTCCCCTATGTAGATAGAACATACTTATCCCCCCTCCCCTATGTAGATAGAACATCCTTACCCCCCTCCACTATGTAGATAGAACATCCTTACCCCCCCTCCCCTCCACTATGTAGATAGAACATCCTTACCCCCCTCCACTATGTAGATAGAACATCCTTACCCCCCTCCACTATGTAGATAGAACATCCTTATCCCCCCTCCCCTATGTAGATAGAACATCCTTACCCCCCTCCACTATGTAGATAGAACATCCTTACCCCCCTCCACTATGTAGATAGAACATCCTTATCCCCCCTCCCCTATGTAGATAGAACATCCTTATCCCCCCTCCCCTATGTAGATAGAACATACTTATCCCCCCTCCCATATGTAGATATAACATCCTTACCCCCCTCCACTATGTAGATAGAACATCCTTACCCCCCTCCACTATGTAGATAGAACATCCTTACCCCCCTCCACTATGTAGATAGAACATCCTTACCCCCCTCCACTATGTAGATAGAACATCCTTATCCCCCCTCCCCTATGTAGATAGAACATCCTTATCCCCCCTCCCCTATGTAGATAGAACATCCTTACCCCCCCTATGTAGATAGAACATACTTACCCCCCCTCCCCTCCCCTATGTAGGTAGAACATACTTACCCCCCCTCCCCTCCACTATGTAGATAGAACATCCTTATCCCCCCTCCACTATGTAGATAGAACATCCTTATCCCCCCTCCACTATGTAGATAGAACATCCTTATCCCCCTCCACTATGTAGATAGAACATCCTTATCCCCCCTCCACTATGTAGATAGAACATCCTTACCCCCCTCCACTATGTAGATAGAACATCCTTACCCCCCTCCACTATGTAGATAGAACATCCTTACCCCCCCTCCACTATGTAGATAGAACATCCTTACCCCCCTCCACTATGTAGATAGAACATCCTTACCCCCCCTCCACTATGTAGATAGAACATCCTTACCCCCCTCCCCTATGGAGATAGAACATCCTTACCCCCCCTCCCCTATGTAGATAGAAGATACTTACCCCCCCTCCCCTCCACTATGTAGATAGAACATCCTTACCCCCCTCCACTATGTAGATAGAACATCCTTACCCCCCTCCACTATGTAGATAGAACATCCTTACCCCCCTCCACTATGTAGATAGAACATCCTTATCCCCCCTCCACTATGTAGATAGAACATCCTTATCCCCCCTCCACTATGTAGATAGAACATCCTTATCCCCCCTCCCCTATGTAGATAGAACATACTTATCCCCCCTCCCCTATGTAGATATAACATCCTTACCCCCCTCCACTATGTAGATAGAACATCCTTACCCCCCTCCACTATGTAGATAGAACATCCTTACCCCCCCTCCCCTCCACTATGTAGATAGAACATCCTTACCCCCTCCCCTATGTAGATAGAATATCCTTATCCCCCCTCCACTATGTAGATAGAACATCCTTACCCCCTCCACTATGTAGATAGAACATCCTTATCCCCCCTCCACTATGTAGATAGAACATCCTTATCCCCCCTCCACTATGTAGATAGAACATCCTTACCCCCTCCACTATGTAGATAGAACATCCTTACCCCCCCTCCACTATGTAGATAGAACATCCTTATCCCCCCTCCACTATGTAGATAGAACATCCTTACCCCCCCTCCCCTCCACTATGTAGATAGAACATCCTTACCCCCCTCCACTATGTAGATAGAACATCCTTACCCCCCCTCCACTATGTAGATAGAACATCCTTACCCCCCTCCACTATGTAGATAGAACATCCTTACCCCCCTCCCCTATGTAGATAGAACATCCTTACCCCCCTCCACTATGTAGATAGAACATCCTTACCCCCCTCCACTATGTAGATAGAACATCCTTATCCCCCTCCACTATGTAGATAGAACATCCTTACCCCCCTCCCCTCCACTATGTAGATAGAACATCCTTATTCCCCTCCCCTATGTAGATAGAACATCCTTATCCCCCTCCACTATGTAGATAGAACATCCTTACCCCCCCTCCACTATGTAGATAGAACATCCTTACCCCCCTCCACTATGTAGATAGAACATCCTTACCCCCCTCCACTATGTAGATAGAACATCCTTACCCCCCCTCCCCTATGTAGATAGAACATCCTTACCCCCCCTCCCCTATGTAGATAGAACATCCTTACCCCCCTCCACTATGTAGATATAACATCCTTACCCCCCTCCACTATGTAGATAGAACATCCTTACCCCCCTCCACTATGTAGATAGAACATCCTTACCCCCCTCCACTATGTAGATAGAACATCCTTACCCCCCCTCCCCTCCACTATGTAGATAGAACATCCTTACCCCCCCTCCACTATGTAGATAGAACATCCTTATCCCCCCTCCACTATGTAGATAGAACATCCTTATCCCCCCTCCACTATGTAGATAGAACATCCTTATCCCCCCTCCCCTCCACTATGTAGATAGAACATCCTTACCCCCCTCCACTATGTAGATAGAACATCCTTACCCCCCCTCCCCTCCACTATGTAGATAGAACATCCTTACCCCCCTCCCCTCCACTATGTAGATAGAACATCCTTACCCCCCTCCACTATGTAGATAGAACATCCTTACCCCCCTCCACTATGTAGATAGAACATCCTTATCCCCCCTCCCCTATGTAGATAGAACATACTTATCCCCCCTCCCCTATGTAGATAGAACATCCTTACCCCCCTCCACTATGTAGATAGAACATCCTTACCCCCCCTCCCCTATGTAGATAGAACATCCTTACCCCCCTCCACTATGTAGATAGAACATCCTTACCCCCCTCCACTATGTAGATAGAACATCCTTATCCCCCCTCCCCTATGTAGATAGAACATCCTTACCCCCCCTCCCCTCCCCTATGTAGATAGAACATCCTTACCCCCCTCCACTATGTAGATAGAACATCCTTACCCCCCTCCACTATGTAGATAGAACATCCTTATCCCCCCTCCCCTATGTAGATAGAACATACTTATCCCCCCTCCCCTATGTAGATATAACATCCTTACCCCCCTCCACTATGTAGATAGAACATCCTTACCCCCCTCCACTATGTAGATAGAACATCCTTACCCCCCTCCACTATGTAGATAGAACATCCTTATCCCCCCTCCCCTATGTAGATAGAACATCCTTATCCCCCCTCCCCTATGTAGATAGAACATCCTTACCCCCCCTATGTAGATAGAACATACTTTCCCCCCCTCCCCTCCCCTATGTAGGTAGAACATACTTACCCCCCCTCCCCTCCACTATGTAGATAGAACATCCTTATCCCCCCTCCACTATGTAGATAGAACATCCTTATCCCCCCTCCACTATGTAGATAGAACATCCTTATCCCCCTCCACTATGTAGATAGAACATCCTTATCCCCCCTCCACTATGTAGATAGAACATCCTTACCCCCCTCCACTATGTAGATAGAACATCCTTACCCCCCTCCACTATGTAGATAGAACATCCTTACCCCCCCTCCACTATGTAGATAGAACATCCTTACCCCCCTCCACTATGTAGATAGAACATCCTTACCCCCCCTCCACTATGTAGATAGAACATCCTTACCCCCCTCCACTATGTAGATAGAACATCCTTACCCCCCTCCACTATGTAGATAGAACATCCTTACCCCCCCTCCACTATGTAGATAGAACATCCTTACCCCCCTCCACTATGTAGATAGAACATCCTTACCCCCCTCCACTATGTAGATAGAACATCCTTACCCCCCCTCCACTATGTAGATAGAACATCCTTATCCCCCTCCCCTATGTAGATAGAACATCCTTATCCCCCCTCCACTATGTAGATAGAACATCCTTATCCCCCTCCACTATGTAGATAGAACATCCTTACCCCCCCTCCACTATGTAGATAGAACATCCTTACCCCCTCCCCTCCACCATGTAGATAGAACATCCTTATTCCCCCTCCACTATGTAGATAGAACATCCTTATCCCCCTCCACTATGTAGATAGAACATCCTTACCCCCCTCCACTATGTAGATACAACATCCTTACCCCCCCTCCACTATGTAGATAGAACATCCTTATTCCCCCTCCCCTATGTAGATAGAACATACTTATCCCCCCTCCCCTCCACTATGTAGATAGAACATCCTTATCCCCCTCCACTATGTAGATAGAACATCCTTACCCCCCTCCACTATGTAGATAGAACATCCTTACCCCCCCTCCCCTCCACTATGTAGATAGAACATCCTTACCCCCCCCACTATGTAGAAAGAACATCCTTACCCCCCTCCCCTATGGAGATAGAACATCCTTACCCCCCCTCCCCTATGTAGATAGAAGATACTTACCCCCCCTCCCCTCCACTATGTAGATAGAACATCCTTACCCCCCTCCACTATGTAGATAGAACATCCTTACCCCCCTCCACTATGTAGATAGAACATCCTTATCCCCCCTCCACTATGTAGATAGAACATCCTTATCCCCCCTCCACTATGTAGATAGAACATCCTTATCCCCCCTCCCCTATGTAGATAGAACATACTTATCCCCCCTCCCCTATGTAGATATAACATCCTTACCCCCCTCCACTATGTAGATAGAACATCCTTACCCCCCTCCACTATGTAGATAGAACATCCTTACCCCCCCTCCCCTCCACTATGTAGATAGAACATCCTTACCCCCCTCCACTATGTAGATAGAACATCCTTACCCCCCCTCCACTATGTAGATAGAACATCCTTACCCCCCTCCACTATGTAGATAGAACATCCTTACCCCCCCTCCACTATGTAGATAGAACATCCTTACCCCCCTCCACTATGTAGATAGAACATCCTTACCCCCCCTCCACTATGTAGATAGAACATCCTTACCCCCCCTCCACTATGTAGATAGAACATCCTTACCCCCCTCCCCTATGTAGATAGAACATCCTTACCCCCCTCCACTATGTAGATAGAACATCCTTACCCCCCTCCACTATGTAGATAGAACATCCTTATCCCCCTCCACTATGTAGATAGAACATCCTTACCCCCCTCCCCTCCACTATGTAGATAGAACATCCTTATTCCCCTCCCCTATGTAGATAGATCATCCTTATCCCCCTCCACTATGTAGATAGAACATCCTTACCCCCCCTCCACTATGTAGATAGAACATCCTTACCCCCCTCCACTATGTAGATAGAACATCCTTACCCCCCTCCACTATGTAGATATAACATCCTTACCCCCCCTCCCCTATGTAGATAGAACATCCTTACCCCCCTCCACTATGTAGATATAACATCCTTATCCCCCTCCCCTATGTAGATAGAACATCCTTACCCCCCCTCCCCTATGTAGATAGAACATCCTTACCCCCCTCCACTATGTAGATATAACATCCTTATCCCCCTCCCCTATGTAGATATAACATCCTTATCCCCCTCCCCTATGTAGATAGAACATCCTTACCCCCCCTCCACTATGTAGATAGAACATCCTTACCCCCCTCCACTATGTAGATAGAACATCCTTACCCCCCTCCACTATGTAGATAGAACATCCTTACCCCCCCTCCCCTATGTAGATAGAACATCCTTACCCCCCCTCCCCTATGTAGATAGAACATCCTTACCCCCCTCCACTATGTAGATATAACATCCTTATCCCCCCTCCCCTATGTAGATAGAACATCCTTACCCCCCCTCCCCTATGTAGATAGAACATCCTTACCCCCCTCCACTATGTAGATAGAACATCCTTACCCCCCTCCACTATGTAGATAGAACATCCTTACCCCCCTCCACTATGTAGATAGAACATCCTTACCCCCCTCCACTATGTAGATAGAACATCCTTATCCCCCTCCACTATGTAGATAGAACATCCTTATCCCCCTCCACTATGTAGATAGAACATACTTACCCCCCCTCCCCTCCCCTATGTAGATAGAACATACTTACCCCCCCTCCCCTCCACTATGTAGATAGAACATCCTTATCCCCCTCCCCTATGTAGATATAACATCCTTCTCCCCCTCCCCTATGTAGATAGAACATCCTTACCCCCCTCCCCTCCACTATGTAGATAGAACATCCTTATCCCCCCTCCACTATGTAGATAGAACATCCTTATCCCCCTCCACTATGTAGATAGAACATCCTTATCCCCCTCCCCTATGTAGATATAACATCCTTCTCCCCCTCCCCTATGTAGATAGAACATCCTTACCCCCCTCCCCTCCACTATGTAGATAGAACATCCTTATCCCCCCTCCACTATGTAGATAGAACATCCTTATCCCCCTCCACTATGTAGATAGAACATCCTTACCCCCCCTCCACTATGTAGATATAACATCCTTATCCCCCCTCCCCTATGTAGATATAACATCCTTATCCCCCCTCCCCTCCACTATGTAGATAGAACATCCTTACCCCCCCTCCACTATGTAGATAGAACATCCTTACCCCCCTCCCCTATGTAGATATAACATCCTTATCCCCCTCCCCTATGTAGATAGAACATCCTTACCCCCCTCCCCTCCACTATGTAGATAGATCATCCTTACCCCCCCTCCACTATGTAGATAGAACATCCTTACCCCCCCTCCACTATGTCGATAGAACATCCTTACCCCCCCTCCACTATGTAGATAGAACATCCTTACCCCCCTC
>NC_074693.1:3969206-3974206 GCF_029448725.1 Salvelinus fontinalis
AGGCTTTCCACTAGATGTTGGAACATTGCTGCTATAACAGCCTCCACTCTTCTGGGAAGCCTTTCCACTAGATGTTGGAACATTGCTGCTATAACAGCCTCCACTCTTCTGGGAAGGCTTTCCACTAGATGTTGGAACATTGCTGCTATAACAGCCTCCACTCTTCTGGGAAGGCTTTCCACTAGATGTTGGAACATTGCTGCAGGGACTTGCTTCCATTCAGTCACAAGAGCATTATAGTGAGGTCGGGCACGGATGTTGGGGGCGATTAGGCCCGGCTCGCAGTCGGTGTTCCAGTTCATCCCAAAGGTGTTCGATGGGGTTAAGGTCAGGGCTCTGTGCAGCCCAGTCAAGTTCTTCCACGCCGATCTCGACAAAGCATTTTTGTATGGACCTCGCTTTGTGCACGGGGGCATTGTCATGCTGAAACAGGAAAGGGCCTTCCCCAAACTGTTAACACAAAGTTGGACGCACAGAATCGTCTAGAACGTCATTGTATGCTGTAGCGTTAAGATGTTCCTTCACTGGAACTAAAGGCCTGAACCATGAAAAACAGCCCCAGACCATTATTCCTCCTCCACCAAACTTTACAGTTGGCACGATGCATTGGGGGCAAGTAGCGTTCTCCTGGCATCTCCCAAACCCAGATTTGTCCGTTGGACCGCCAGAGGGTGAAGCGCTTCACTTCAGAGAACGCCAGAGTCCAATGGCGTGGAGGGGGGGGGATAAGGCTTTCCACCACTCCAGCCGATGCTTGGCATTGTTCAGCCATGGAAATCCATTTCACAAAGCTCCCAACGAACAGTTATTGTGCTGACGTTGCTTGCAGAGGCAGTCTGGAACTCGGTTACGGGTGTTGCAACCGAGGACAGATGATTTTTACGCAGTTCGGCGTTCCCGTTCTGTGAGCATGTGTGGTCAACCACAGACGGAGACTCTCTCCAATACAACCCAACATTGCAGAGTTATGAGCATCCTTTCAAGCACACCCTTCTCATTAACCTGTGGTGAGTTATTCACAATTATTGATGAATATATAAGGTTTTATATGTAAGATGGTTAAATAAAGAGCCAAATTATTGATTATAATTATATTATTATTTGTGCCCTGGTCCTATAAGAGCTCTTTGTCACTTCCCACGAGCCGGGTTGTGACACAAACTCACACTCATTCTTATGTTTAATAAATGTATCGTATGGTGTGTGTGTGGCGGGCTTACAATGACGGCAAAAAACAACATTTGAGAGTGCGCTGACCCTGGTGCTAGAGGGGGTACAGGGCTGGAGGTGGAATGTTTGAAGGGGTACAGGGCTGGAGGTGGAATGTTTGAAGGGGTACAGGGCTGGAGGTGGAATGTTTGAAGGGGTACAGGGCTGGAGGTGGAATGTTTGAAGGGGTACAGGGCTGGAGGTGGAATGTTTGAAGGGGTACAGGGCTGGAGGTGGAATGTTTGAAGGGGTACAGGGCTGGAGGTGGAATGTTTGAAGGGGTACAGGGCTGGAGGTGGAATGTTTGAAGGGGTACAGGGCTGGAGGTGGAATGTTTGAAGGGGTACAGGGCTGGAGGTGGAATGTTTGAAGGGGTACAGGGCTGGAGGTGGAATGTTTGAAGGGGTACAGGGCTGGAGGTGGAATGTTTGAAGGGGTACAGGGCTGGAGGTGGAATGTTTGAAGGGGTACAGGGCTGGAGGTGGAATGTTTGAAGGGGTACAGGGCTGGAGGTGGAATGTTTGAAGGGGTACAGGGCTGGAGGTGGAATGTTTGAAGGGGTACAGGGCTGGAGGTGGAATGTTTGAAGGGGTACAGCTGGAGGTGGAATGTTTGAAGGGGTACAGGGCTATAAAACGTTTGGGAACCACTAGCCTAGACGCTTCCACTTCACAATAACAGCACTTACAGTTGACCGGGGAAGCTCTAGCAGGGCAGAAATTTGACGAACTGACTTGTTGGAAATGGCATCCTATGACGTTGCCACGTTGAAAGTCACTGAGCTCTTCAGTAAGGCCATTCTACCGCCAATGTTTGTCTATGGAGATCGCACGGCTGTGTGCTAGATGTTATACACCTGTCAGCAACGGGTGTGGCTGAAATAGCAGAATCCACTCATTTGAAAGGGTGTCCATATACTTTTGGTGATGTAGTGTGTTTTCCATGCCAACTAAGCACTTTGAATTCAATTGAAAGGGAGAGACAGAAATATGAATAGAGACAGAGAGAAATAGACAGCGATCGAGAGAGAGGAGAGACAGAGACAGAGAGACAGAGAGGAGAGAGAGAGAGAGACAGAGAGGAGAGAGGAGAGACAGAGAGGAGAGAGGAGAGACAGACAGAGAGGAGAGAGAGAGGAGAGACAGACAGAGAGGAGAGAGGAGAGACAGAGAGGAGAGAGGAGAGACAGACAGAGACGAGAGAGGAGAGAGAGAGAGAGAGAGAGAGACAGAGAGGAGAGACAGAGAGAGAGACAGAGAGGAGAGAGAGAGGAGAGACAGACAGAGAGGAGAGAGGAGAGACAGACAGAGAGGAGAGAGGAGAGACAGACAGAGACGAGAGAGGAGAGAGAGAGAGAGAGACAGAGAGGAGAGACAGAGAGAGAGAGAGAGAGACAGAGAGGAGAGAGGAGAGACAGACAGAGACGAGAGAGGAGAGAGAGAGAGAGAGAGAGAGAGAGAGACAGAGAGGAGAGAGAGAGAGAGAGACAGAGAGGAGAGAAGAGAGACATACTTTTCCTCTTGCCAATGTCCATATCTGACGTGGCAGCCTCGTGCAACAGCACCATCCCCATGGTAACAGCAGAGTCTGGGGCAGGAGGTTAAGGGTCACAGAGAGAAGCTGTAGCCAATGAGAGGCTCTCATACAGGGTTAGAGGTCAGACTGAGGTGTGTAAAGGATACTGAAGAGCAGCACGATGTGAGTTTCTGCTACAAACTGGGCCTGACTGCTGCCGTGGATGTAGCTCTGAAACAATACACACAGTTATGAACACACACACACGCACTGATGAACACACACAGTTAACACCGAGTTAAAACACACACACACACACACACACACACACACACACACACACAGTTATTAACCTCTCTTGGGTAGGAGGCAGTATTTTGACGTCTGGATGAAAAGCGTGCCCAAAGTAAACTGCCTGTTACTCAGGCCCAGAAGATAGGATATGCATATAATTGGTAGATTTGGATAGAAAACACTCTAAAGTTTCTAAAACTGTTAAAGTAATGTCTGTGAGTATAACAGAACTGATATGGCAGGTGAAAACCCGAGGACAAACCATCCCAAAAAATATAAAATTTCAGCCTACCACTGTTTCCAAAGCTTTCATGTTTATTATGAGGCGAAGTCCTCCCAGATTGCAGCTCCTAGGACTTCCACTAGATGTCAACAGTCTTTAGAAAGAGCTTCAGGCTGTTTTTGGGAAAAATGACCCAGAAAATGTAGTTTTTCTAAGTGGCTCCCATTTTGGCTCCCCGTATTAGGGTACCTGAGGTTTGATTATAAGCGTTGTTTGACTTGTTTGGATAAGTTTAATGGTAACGTTTGGGATTCATTTTGTATGCATTTTGAAGGAGGGAAACCGGTGGATTATTGACTGAAGCGTGCCAGCTAAACAGAGTTTATGGATATAAAGAAGGACGCTACCGGCCCACCTGCCCGTAAGAAGTGAATAACTGTGTGTGTGTGTGTGTGTGTGTGTTAATTATTTCTGTATTTGAATTTGGCACCCAGCAATTTCACTGGCTGTTGAAGAGGTGGGACGCTAACGTCTCACGTACCCAAGAGAGGTTAAGAGATATCTAGAGAGAGAGAGAGGGACGTACCACTTGTCCAGTGGTGGGGTTCTTGTGGGCGTAGGGAGGTCCTCTAATGTGGTTCCACATCTGACCTGAAGTCATGATCAGGCAGAAACACTAGAGAGAACAATGACTCAACACTTATTCATCCATAACTTAGTCAGCTACATAATGAAGCAGTGTGTTCCTACCAGAGCAGAGAAGGCCCAGACGTTCTTGTTGTAGAGGAACTCCAGGTTGTTCCTGCGGAGGTAAGCCAGTCCTCCAATCACCGCCAGCAGGAATCCCAGCATCAACGGCCCCGCATAGTTAGGAGGACGGATCACACGGATCTACAGAGACACACACATACAGATTGACACACATACAGATTGACACACATACAGATTGACACACATACATTTTACTGCTTATCTCCCTAATCTTACTACATTTGCACACACTGTATATAGATTTTTCTTGTTCTCAACTGGCCTACCTAGTCAGGGTTAGGGTTATATACACTGCTCAAAAAAATAAAGGGAACACTTAAACAACACAATGTAACTCCAAGTCAATCACACTTCTGTGAAATCAAACTGTCCACTTAGGAAGCAACACTGATTGACAATAAATTTCACATGCTGTTGTGCAAATGGAATAGACAACAGGTGGAAATTATAGGCAATTAGCAAGACACCCCCAATAAAGGAGTGATTCTGCAGGTGGTGACCACAGACCACTTCTCAGTTCCTATGCTTCCTGGCTGATGTTTTGGTCACTTTTGAATGCTGGTGGTGCTTTCACTCTAGTGGTAGCATGAGACGGAGTCTACAACCCACACAAGTGGCTCAGGTAGTGCAGTTCATCCAGGATGGCACATCAATGCGAACTGTGGCAAAAAGGTTTGCTGTGTCTGTCAGCGTAGTGTCCAGAGCATGGAGGCGCTACCAGGAGACAGGCCAGTACATCAGGAGACGTGGAGGAGGCCGTAGGAGGGCAACAACACAGCAGCAGGACCGCTACCTCCGCCTTTGTGCAAGGAGGTGCACTGCCAGAGCCCTGCAAAATGACCTCCAGCAGGCCACAAATGTGCATGTGTCAGCATATGGTCTCACAAGGGGTCTGAGGATCTCATCTCGGTACCTAATGGCAGTCAGGCTACCTCTGGCGAGCACATGGAGGGCTGTGCGGACCCCCAAAGAAATGCCACCCCACACC
>NC_074693.1:3979206-3996706 GCF_029448725.1 Salvelinus fontinalis
CATATACACTACATATATAAGTAGTACTATATTCATAAACACTACATATATAACTACTACTACATTCATATACACTACATATATAAGTACTACTATATTCATATACACTACATATATAAGTACTACTATATTCATATACACTACATATATAAGTACTACTACATTCATATACACTACATATATAAGTACTACTATATTCATATACACTACATATATAAGTACTACTATATTCATATACACTACATATATAAGTACTACTATATTCATAAACACTACATATATAAGTACTACTATATTCATATATACTACATATATAAGTACTACTATATTCATATACACTACATATATAAGTACTACTATATTCATATACACTACATATATAACTACTACTATATTCATATACACTACATATACACTACTACTACATTCATTATACAGTACTACTATATTCATATATACTACATATATACAGTACTACTATATTCATATACACTACATATATACAGTACTACTATATTCATATATACTACATATATACAGTACTACTATATTCATATACACTACATATATACAGTACTACTATATTCATATATACTACATATATACAGTACTACTATATTCATATACACTACATATATACAGTACTACTATATTCATATACACTACATATATACAGTACTACTATATTCATATATACTACATATATACAGTACTACTACATTCATATACACTACATATATAAGTAGTACTACAGTGTAGTTTCACGTAAAGAATGTGTGCTGTGGAGATCAGGCTGGTTAAACGATGCCAACCGTCTAATGGACAGCTTAAAGGTTCTAAATAACACGTAAAGAATGTGTGCTGTGGAGATCAGGCTGGTTAAACGATGAGAAGAGGGGAAAGTAAACGAAAAGAGACAGAAGGGTTATACCATCTGGAAGACGTCAGATCCTTCGTCAAAGTCGACCGTAGCGAAGAAGACCTTGTTGGTGAAGGCACTGGAGTAACGCCAGGAATTAGCTAGGATCTGGAACTCCTCGTCAGCCTGTCTGGAGAGGGACACACACAGGATGTCAATAGTTGAGATACGCTTGATTTAGTGTGTCCAGAACAATGGAACTAATGGACTAGTCACAAAAGTCTGGCGTACCACAAAGGCATATTATGACATGTATTTACCCCATCCATGTGTTAAACTAACATGTGACCCTTAATGGCAGACTACACACTGTCTCTGTTACTGACTGGCAGACTACACACTGTCTCTGTTACTGACTGGCAGACTACACACTGTCTCTGTTACTGACTGGCAGACTACACACTGTCTCTGTGACTGACTGGCAGACGCCACGCTGTCTCTGTGACTGACTGGCAGACTACACGCTGTCTCTGTTACTGACTGGCAGACTACACACAGTCTCTGTTACTGACTGGCAGACTACACACTGTCTCTGTTACTGACTGGCAGACGCCACGCTGTCTCTGTTACTGACTGGCAGACGCCACGCTGTCTCTGTTACTGACTGGCAGACTACACACAGTCTCTGTTACTGACTGGCAGACGCCACGCTGTCTCTGTTACTGACTGGCAGACTACACACTGTCTCTGTTACTGACTGGCAGACTACACACTGTCTCTGTTACTGACTGGCAGACTACACACAGTCTCTGTTACTGACTGGCAGACTACACACAGTCTCTGTTACTGACTGGCAGACTACACACTGTCTCTGTTACTGACTGGCAGACTACACACTGTCTCTGTTACTGACTGGCAGACTACACACTGTCTCTGTTACTGACTGGCAGACTACACACTGTCTCTGTTACTGACTGGCAGACTACACACAGTCTCTGTTACTGACTGGCAGACTACACACTGTCTCTGTTACTGACTGGCAGACTACACACTGTCTCTGTTACTGACTGGCAGACTACACACTGTCTCTGTTACTGACTGGCAGACTACACACTGTCTCTGTTACTGACTGGCAGACTACACACAGTCTCTGTTACTGACTGGCAGACTACACACTGTCTCTGTTACTGACTGGCAGACTACACACAGTCTCTGTTACTGACTGGCAGACGCCACGCTGTCTCTGTTACTGACTGGCAGACTACACGCTGTCTCTGTTACTGACTGGCAGACTACACGCTGTCTCTGTTACTGACTGGCAGACTACACACAGTCTCTGTTACTGACTGGCAGACTACACACAGTCTCTGTTACTGACTGGCAGACTACACACTGTCTCTGTTACTGACTGGCAGACTACACACTGTCTCTGTTACTGACTGGCAGACTACACACTGTCTCTGTGACTGACTGGCAGACTACACACAGTCTCTGTTACTGACTGGCAGACTACACACTGTCTCTGTTACTGACTGGCAGACTACACACTGTCTCTGTTACTGACTGGCAGACTACACACAGTCTCTGTTACTGACTGGCAGACTACACACTGTCTCTGTTACTGACTGGCAGACTCCACACAGTCTCTGTGACTGACTGGCAGACTACACACAGTCTCTGTGACTGACTGGCAGACTACACACTGTCTCTGTTACTGACTGGCAGACTACACACTGTCTCTGTTACTGACTGGCAGACGCCACACAGTCTCTGTTACTGACTGGCAGACTACACACTGTCCCTGTTACTGACTGGCAGACGCCACGCTGTCTCTGTTACTGACTGGCAGACTACACACTGTCTCTGTTACTGACTGGCAGACTACACACAGTCTCTGTTACTGACTGGCAGACTACACACTGTCTCTGTTACTGACTGGCAGACTACACACTGTCTCTGTTACTGACTGGCAGACTACACACTGTCTCTGTTACTGACTGGCAGACTACACACAGTCTCTGTTACTGACTGGCAGACTACACACTGTCTCTGTTACTGACTGGCAGACTACACGCTGTCTCTGTTACTGACTGGCAGACTACACACTGTCTCTGTTACTGACTGGCAGACGCCACGCTGTCTCTGTTACTGACTGGCAGACTACACACAGTCTCTGTGACTGACTGGCAGACTACACGCTGTCTCTGTTACTGACTGGCAGACTACACGCTGTCTCTGTTACTGACTGGCAGACTCCACACAGTCTCTGTTACTGACTGGCAGACTACACGCAGTCTCTGTTACTGACTGGCAGACTACACACTGTCTCTGTTACTGACTGGCAGACTACACACAGTCTCTGTTACTGACTGGCAGACGCCACGCTGTCTCTGTTACTGACTGGCAGACTACACACTGTCTCTGTTACTGACTGGCAGACTACACACAGTCTCTGTTACTGACTGGCAGACTACACACTGTCTCTGTTACTGACTGGCAGACTACACACTGTCTCTGTTACTGACTGGCAGACTACACACAGTCTCTGTTACTGACTGGCAGACTACACACTGTCTCTGTTACTGACTGGCAGACTACACACTGTCTCTGTTACTGACTGGCAGACTACACACAGTCTCTGTTACTGACTGGCAGACTACACACTGTCTCTGTGACTGACTGGCAGACTACACACTGTCTCTGTTACTGACTGGCAGACTACACACTGTCTCTGTTACTGACTGGCAGACTACACACTGTCCCTGTTACTGACTGGCAGACTACACACTGTCTCTGTTACTGACTGGCAGACTACACACTGTCTCTGTTACTGACTGGCAGACTACACACTGTCTCTGTTACTGACTGGCAGACTACACGCTGTCTCTGTTACTGACTGGCAGACTACACACTGTCTCTGTTACTGACTGGCAGACTACACGCTGTCTCTGTGACTGACTGGCAGACTACACACTGTCTCTGTTACTGACTGGCAGACTACACACTGTCTCTGTTACTGACTGGCAGACTACACACTGTCTCTGTTACTGACTGGCAGACTACACACTGTCTCTGTTACTGACTGGCAGACTACACACAGTCTCTGTGACTGACTGGCAGACTACACGCTGTCTCTGTTACTGACTGGCAGACTACACGCTGTCTCTGTTACTGACTGGCAGACTCCACACAGTCTCTGTTACTGACTGGCAGACTACACGCAGTCTCTGTTACTGACTGGCAGACTACACACTGTCTCTGTTACTGACTGGCAGACTACACACAGTCTCTGTTACTGACTGGCAGACTACACACTGTCTCTGTTACTGACTGGCAGACTACACACTGTCTCTGTTACTGACTGGCAGACTACACACTGTCTCTGTTACTGACTGGCAGACGCCACGCTGTCTCTGTTACTGACTGGCAGACTACACACAGTCTCTGTGACTGACTGGCAGACTACACGCTGTCTCTGTTACTGACTGGCAGACTACACGCTGTCTCTGTTACTGACTGGCAGACTCCACACAGTCTCTGTTACTGACTGGCAGACTACACGCAGTCTCTGTTACTGACTGGCAGACTACACACTGTCTCTGTTACTGACTGGCAGACTACACACAGTCTCTGTTACTGACTGGCAGACTACACACTGTCTCTGTTACTGACTGGCAGACTACACACAGTCTCTGTTACTGACTGGCAGACTACACACTGTCTCTGTGACTGACTGGCAGACTACACACTGTCTCTGTTACTGACTGGCAGACTACACACAGTCTCTGTTACTGACTGGCAGACTACACACTGTCTCTGTTACTGACTGGCAGACTACACACTGTCTCTGTTACTGACTGGCAGACTACACACTGTCTCTGTTACTGACTGGCAGACTACACACTGTCTCTGTGACTGACTGGCAGACGCCACGCTGTCTCTGTGACTGACTGGCAGACTACACACTGTCTCTGTTACTGACTGGCAGACTACACACAGTCTCTGTTACTGACTGGCAGACTACACACTGTCTCTGTTACTGACTGGCAGACTACACACTGTCTCTGTTACTGACTGGCAGACTACACACTGTCTCTGTTACTGACTGGCAGACTACACACTGTCTCTGTTACTGACTGGCAGACTACACACTGTCTCTGTTACTGACTGGCAGACTTTATTTATTCAAACAAACACTGCCATCTTGTCTATTTCAAGTCTTCTCTCATTGATCGAGACAGGTGAGTATCATGACATGTGACACTTTGGGGTGGACACCCACCTGCCTCGATCAATGAGAGAAGACTTGAAATAGACAAGATGGCAGCCTACACATTGTTGGATTACTTTATGGAGCCAAAAAAAGTATTTATTTTCCCAATTCAAATGAAACCCCTGCACTAGACACAGACATTTTATGAGACTCATGTTCGCATGTTTGAATCGAGGACAAATACACTATCGCCAAGGTTTGTAGAAAATTCCCTCCACTACACCAAACTGTACCCACCCTGTAACTCCCAGTAATGGATACCAAACACCTTTGTTTAAATCACATTATCTGGTGTAACAATTTGTAGATAAGTTACTTGCAGACGCCACACTGTCTCTGTGGCTGCAGGGCGGTGAACATGATGACCACAGAGTAGTTCCTGGGAGGAGCCTTCACAAAGCGACGGAACTTCTCCCCGTTCATACGGATCACAGGTCTCTTCCCTGTCCAGTCCATAAGCTGACCCACCTTCTCAGACAGCAGGGTCTGGAGGGAGAGAGAAGAAAGAGGTTAGAGGTTACAGGTCAGGGGTTAAGGTGTTATACCAGCCCACCTTCTCAGACAGCAGGGTCTGGAGGGAGAGAGAAGAGGGGAAAGAGGTCAGGGGTTACAGGTCAGGGGTTAGGGTGTTATACCAGCCCACCTACTCAGACAGCAGGGTCTGGAGGGAGAGAGAAGAGGGGTTACAGGTCAGGGGTTAAGGTGTTATACCAGCCCACCTACTCAGACAGCAGGGTCTGGAGGGAGAGAGAAGAGGGGAAAGAGGTTAAAGGTCAGGGGTTAGGGTGTTATACCAGCCCACCTACTCAGACAGCAGGGTCTGGAGGGCCAGAGAAGAGGGGTTACAGGTCAGGGGTTAAAGGTCAGGGGTTAAGGTGTTATACCAGCCCACCTACTCAGACAGCAGGGTCTGGAGGGAGAGAGAAGAGGGGAAAGAGGTTAAAGGTCAGGGGTTAGGGTGTTATACCGGCCCACCTACTCAGACAGCAGGGTCTGGAGGGAGAGAGAAGAAAGAGGTTAGGGGTTACAGGTCAGGGGTTACAGGTCAGGGGTTAGGGTGTTATACCGGCCCACCTACTCAGACAGCAGGGTCTGGAGGGAGAGAGAAGAAAGAGGTTAGGGGTTACAGGTCAGGGGTTAAGGTGTTATACCAGCCCACCTACTCAGACAGCAGGGTCTGGAGGGAGAGAGAAGAGGGGAAAGAGGTTACAGGTCAGGGGTTAAGGTGTTATACCAGCCCACCTACTCAGACAGCAGGGTCTGGAGGGAGAGAGAAGAGGGGAAAGAGGTCAGGGGTTAGGGTGTTATACCAGCCCACCTACTCAGACAGCAGGGTCTGGAGGGAGAGAGAAGAGGGGAAAGAGGTCAGGGGTTAAGGTGTTATACCAGCCCACCTACTCAGACAGCAGGGTCTGGAGGGAGAGAGAAGAGGGGAAAGAGGTCAGGGGTTAAGGTGTTATACCAGCCCACCTACTCAGACAGCAGGGTCTGGAGGGAGAGAGAAGAGGGGAAAGAGGTTAAAGGTCAGGGATTAAGGTGTTATACCAGCCCACCTACTCAGACAGCAGGGTCTGGAGGGAGAGAGAAGAGGGGAAAGGGGTTAGAGGTTACAGGTCAGGGGTTAAGGTGTTATACCAACCCACCTACTCAGACAGCAGGGTCTGGAGGGGGAGAGTAGAGGGGTTAAAGGTCAGGGTCTTACCAGCCCAGTCCATCAACTGGCCCGCCCTCTCAGAGAACAAGTCTCTAGTGTATCTACCTAGCTAGCGCCGAAAGAGGGCACCTTCTTCACCCGGAAGTGCTAACAACGTTTAGGAATGATGCGGATTATAGCTGCAGGAAAGTTCAAAGTCCTAGACCAAGTAGAACTTAGCCACGGCAATATGTGACTTGTTAGTTATTACAATTAGCTAGATGTGTATATATATATATATATATGAAGCATTTTGACGATTCAAACAAGCTAGGTAACCGGTTCCTTCCTAAAAGTTCATGGCTAGCTAGCTAAACCTATCTCTCCTAGACCCATGAGCTAACGTTAGCCTGCTAGCTAGTGTAATGATTATGACACCGTGCGCTGACAATAAAATACCTCCTTTTTCTTCTGTCCGGTTGAAGGGATTCCATAGAAAGTCAACGTCAACAACAACGAATACAAAACTTTTCGATACATTTTAATCCTCTTTCACAGAGGCGCTGTCCGACAATCGACTGACCGGGGATTGAAGGATTCTCTGTAACATTCCGATTGGTCGATTTTCCGCCTCAAGAGCCAATGGCGTGATAGGGGCAGAGACTGTAAAGAAAGCGAGATACCCCACTCGCATTTTTGTTTTGATTGTGGCGGGGCCACTATACATCTCCTTATTGTCATCCTTATTTTAGGATTTGATGAGGGTTGTTTACGTCAACCACCTGTATTAAATAGAGAGATGCTATGCTACTAGCCTCATATACATGAATATGCATAGCCATCTCGAGACAACTTCGATATAAAGTGTTTTTTCTCAGTTGCCGGCATGTCACGTGTCCTACTTATATTAGTACAGTCATAAAAACTTAAGCATTACAAACTTCTATTCGATCAAAAAAAATTCACGTGGCAAATAAGCCATTCATATTTTTGGTTGACCAAATTAAACACTTTTAGAGCCTCCAAACAAAAACGCATTGCTTGGTGGAAGGTGTGGGGGCGGGGGGACGCCACCTGCTGGAGGGAAACAGATTTCACGCCAAGTTGGGCCTCTCTTCCTCTTCCTCTCTGCTATAGTGAAGGAACCGTGAGCTCGTGAGGGAAAGCATGCTCACCGGACAGAGGAACTTTGACAATTAATTTCAATGGTAAACGGCCTGAGTAAACTATCTTATTTATCCACCATCTTTGAAAAGGAGTCTTGGGTGTATGAAGTCAGATTTGGGGTGTATTCAATAGGAGTACTGTTTTTAAACGTTTCAAATAGTTCACTCTGAAACGTTGAAAACAAAGAGTTGATACAAGTTAAATGAACAGCAAACAAAAGAGGGTTTAAGGAGAAGACACAGGTCATCACGTTTTATAACATCACATGTCCAGTTCTTCTAGATCCATTACACTTTGAAAAGAGTCAATGAATTAACATCAGAATGTGGTATTGGCATTGGTGTGTCATTGTGTCATAAATCGATCCATCTTTATTCAAATAGAGGACAGTCTAATATGGTCAGGTGTTTGACGTTCTAATATGGACAGGTGTTTTGTCTGTCTCAAATAGAGGACAATCTATGTGTTATTATTGTATATATATATAGTATCTATGTTTTATTATTGTATATATATATAGTATCTATGTGTTATTATTGTATATAAATATATATTTATAGTATCTATGTTTTATTATTGTATATAAATATACATTTATATAGTATCTGTGTGTTAATATTGTATATATATATATATATATAGTATCTATGTGTTATTATTGTATATATATATATATATATAGTATCTATGTGTTATTATTGTATATATATATATAGTATCTATGTGTTATTATTGTATATATATATATATATAGTATCTATGTGTTATTATTGTATATAAATATATATATATATATATAGTATCTATGTGTTATTATTGTATATATATATATATAGTATCTATGTGTTATTATTGTATATATATATATATATATAGTATCTATGTGTTATTATTGTATATATATATATATAGTATCTATGTGTTATTATTGTATATATATATATATATATATATATATATATATATATAGTATCTATGTGTTATTATTGTATATATATATATATAGTATCTATGTGTTATTATTGTATATAAATATATATATATAGGTTCTATGTGTTGTTGTTGTCAGGGAACATTCCCATATTATTGATGTTGTGAAAACAGGGCTTCTGATACATTGAGGTAAATAAGGAGGACCAAACAGATCAAGGCTATAAATAGTTTATCATTTTTATTTAATGAAGATTCAAGTACAGAATTACAATAATATACATGTTTGATAGAATACAAGACAGTTTAACAAAATAGAAAATAAACGTCATAATAAATTAATATGTTTATACACGTCCATCCTTCAAATGGATTGTTGTCATTGTCAACATCCACTCAGGACTGTAGAGATACGTTGTCAAGGAAACACAGGGACCCCTATTGGGGTCATTGAAATGGATACAGTAAAATATACTGGACTTAATCATTTAGCTTTGATTGTTAAGATAATCTAATGTACAGCTAAAGTTATAACCTATAGACTCTCCCTCCTCCCTCACATTGGAAGAGATTCTTCATTTTAATGTAGCTTTGAGTCTTTAAATGCTTTAATTGTCTCTTCTCTCACATTGGAAGAGATTCTTCATTTTAATTTAGCTTTGAGTCTTTAAATGCTTTAATTGTCTCTTCTCTCACATTGGAAGAGATTCTTCATTTTAATTTAGCTTTGAGTCTTTAAATGCTTTAATTGTCTCTTCTCTCACATTGGAAGAGATTCTTCATTTTAATTTAGCTTTGAGTCTTTAAATGCTTTAATTGTCTCTTCTCTCACATTGGAAGAGATTCTTCATTTTAATTTAGCTTTGAGTCTTTAAATGCTTTAATTGTCTCTTCTCTCACATTGGAAGAGATTCTTCATTTTAATTTAGCTTTGAGTCTTTAAATGCTTTAATTGTCTCTTCTCTCACATTGGAAGAGATTCTTCATTTTAATTTAGCTTTGAGTCTTTAAATGCTTTAATTGTCTCTTCTCTCACATTGGAAGAGATTCTTCATTTTAACTTCATTTAGAGTTGAGTCTTTAATTAATTTCAGGAGTTCTGTGATGTGGTCCCTGTAGCTCTGTGTGTGGTCCCTGTAGCTCTGTGTGTGGTCACTGTAGCTCTGTGTGTGATCCCTGTAGCTCTGTGTGTGGTCCCTGTAGCTCTGTGTGTGGTCCCTGTAGCTCTGTGTGTGGTCCCTGTAGCTCTGTGTGTGGTCCCTGTAGCTCTGTGTGTGGTCCCTGTAGCTCTGTGTGTGGTCACTGTAGCTCTGTGTGTGGTCCCTGTAGCTCTGTGTGGTCCCTGTAGCTCTGTGTGGTCCCTGTAGCTCTGTGTGTGGTCCCTGTAGCTCTGTGTGTGGTCCCTGTAGCTCTGTATGTGGTCCCTGTAGCTCTGTGTGTGGTCCCTGTAGCTCTGTGTGTGGTCCCTGTAGCTCTGTGTGTGGTCCCTGTAGCTCTGTGTGTGGTCCCCGTAGCTCTGTGTGTGGTCCCTGTAGTGATCCCTGTAGCTCTGTGTGTGGTCCCTGTAGCTCTGTGTGTGGTCCCTGTAGCTCTGTGTGGTCCCTGTAGCTCTGTGTGTGGTCCCTGTAGCTCTGTGTGTGGTCACTGTAGCTCTGTGTGTGGTCCCTGTAGCTCTGTGTGTGGTCCCTGTAGCTCTCTGTGTGGTCCCTGTAGCTCTGTGTGTGGTCCCTGTAGCTCTGTGTGTGGTCCCTGTAGCTCTGTGTGGGGTCCCTGTAGCTCTGTGTGTGGTCCCTGTAGCTCTGTGTGTGGTCCCTGTAGCTCTGTGTGTGGTCCCTGTAGCTCTGTGTGTGGTCCCTGTAGCTCTGTGTGTGGTCCCTGTAGCTCTGTGTGTGGTCCCTGTAGCTCTGTGTGGGGTCCCTGTAGCTCTGTGTGTGGTCCCTGTAGCTCTGTGTGTGGTCACTGTAGCTGCTCCAGCAGAGGAGAACAGTCCTCCAGTCTGTCTAGTCCCTCTACAGCCTCTATCAGACCCTCCACCTTCTCTCTGGGGAGGACCGCCCCAGCGTTGCTACGGAACTTCTTCCTCAAGCTGTCATTGGTCAACGGGTTACGCCAGTGACCATAGAAAGTATCACAGCGTCCATTCAGGACGTCCCCGCCCACCAGCGTTACCTGCACCTCGCCGTACATGCGGTCAAAGTTAGCGGGGTTGTCATGGGGATGCTCAACGTGGACACGCCCCAGCAGGGAGTAGAGGTCTGGGCGCTGCAGTGCTTCCTGGGAGAATGAGTCCACGGTGACCTCTCCGTCCAGCAGAGCAGAGCAGGCGTTGAACTGGAAGGAGTGTCTGGCCTCATGCTCCGACTCCGGGAACGGACGATCAATGTACTTGGAGCGGGGAACCCTGAGCAGGATGTCCTGGACCTGACCTACGACCCATGACCCCTGACCCCTCCCCCCTGACCCCTGCCCCCCCAGCAGCAGTTTGTGTACGGCGGCAGCAGCGTCGGCCACCCAGTGCATCCCCAGGTGGGCCGGGAACCTCTTGAACCCTATATCCTGGTTCTCTAGGAGGAACTGCAACCCCTCTTCCTCTGGGGAGGCCAAAGGTCGTGGGGCGTAGTCCTCGTAGAAGGCGCTGAACCCTGCGACCCCGGCGGTGTCGTCCAGGACCCTGGGTGAGGCCTCCAGACCTCTAGAGGCCAGTAGAGCCGCCTCAAGCCCCAGCCGCGCCGCGTTGCCGATGTGGAGGGGTTTGGACTGGGTGGCGGCGTTAGCCATGGGGGCTCCTGATAGGCTGGCAGCGATGGCCAGGGCGTGGCTACACTGGGAGCGTTCCAGAGAGAGGAGGCGGGCGCAGGCTGCTGCACTACCCAGAGTACCCACAACAGTAGGGGGGTGGAACCTGGGGGGAGAGGGGGGGTCACATGTTAAGGAAGTGCAACAGTAGGGGGGTGGAACCTGGAGGGAGAGGGGGGGTCACATGTTAAGGAAGTGCAACAGTAGGGGGGTGGAACCTGGAGGGAGAGGGGGGGTCACATGTTAAGGAAGTGCAACAGTAGGGGGGTGGAACCTGGAGGGAGAGGGGGGAGGGGGTCACATGTTAAGGAAGTGCAACAGTAGGGGGTTGGAACCTGGAGGGAGAGGGGGGGGTCACATGTTAAGGAAGTGCAACAGTAGGGGGGTGGAACCTGGAGGGAGAGGGGGGAGGGGGTCACATGTTAAGGAAGTGCAACAGTAGGGGGGTGGAACCTGGAGGGAGAGGGGGGAGGGGGTCACATGTTAAGGAAGTGCAACAGTAGAGGGGTGGAACCTGGAGGGAGAGGGGGGGGGGGGGTCACATGTTAAGGAAGTGCAACAGTAGGGGGGTGGAACCTGGAGGGAGAGGGGGGGGGGGGGTCACATGTTAACATGGACAGTTGTCTACAGTGAGGACAGGTGTCTACAGTGAGGATATTCTGCCCAGTGTACCTCTTCTACTACTGCTGGAAAACCACACAAACAGGCCCAGTGTACCTCTTCTACTACTGCTGGAAAACCACACAAACAGGCCCAGTGTACCTCTTCTACTACTGCTGGAAAACCACACAAACAGGCCCAGTGTACCTCTTCTACTACTGCTGGAAAACCACACAAACAGGCCCAGTGTACCTCTTCTACTATTGCTGGAAAACCACACAACCAGGCCCAGTGTTCCTCTTCTACTACTGCTGGAAAACCACACAACCAGGCCCAGTGTACCTCTTCTACTACTGCTGGAAAACCACACAACCAGGCCCAGTGTACCTCTTCTACTACTGCTGGAAAACCACACAAACAGGCCCAGTGTACCTCTTCTACTACTGCTGGAAAACCACACAAACAGGCCCAGTGTACCTCTTCTAGTACTGCTGGAAAACCACACAAACAGGCCCAGTGTACCTCTTCTACTACTGCTGGAAAACCACTCAAACAGGCCCAGTGTACCTCTTCTAGTACTGCTGGAAAACCACACAAACAGGCCCACTGTACCTCTTCTACTACTGCTGGAAAACCACACAAACAGGCCCAGTGTACCTCTTATAGTACTGCTGGAAAACCACACAAACAGGCCCAGTGTACCTCTTCTACTACTGCTGGAAAACCACACAAACAGGCCCAGTGTACCTCTTCTACTACTGCTGGAAAACCACACAAACAGGCCCAGTGTACCTCTTCTACTACTGCTGGAAAACCACACAAGCAGGCCCAGTGTACCTCTTCTACTACTGCTGGAAAACCACTCAAACAGGCCCAGTGTACCTCTTCTACTACTGCTGGAAAACCACACAAACAGGCCCAGTGTACCTCTTCTACTACTGCTGGAAAACCACACAAACAGGCCCAGTGTACCTCTTCTACTACTGCTGGAAAACCACACAAACAGGCCCAATCAGTTCCACTTCACATCCAGTTCAAATATGGCCTTAGAGGTGACCATGTTCTTAGAGAAACTCTGATGTTACCTTCCTCTGGTCTCTAAAGTGTACACTCCAAGGTTCTGATGTTACCTTACTCTGGTCTCTAAAGTGTACACTCCAAGGTTCTGATGTTACCTTACTCTGGTCTCTAAAGTGTACACTCCAAGGTTCTGATGTTAACTTACTCTGGTCTCTAAAGTGTACACTCCAAGGTTCTGGTGTTACCTTACTCTGGTGTCTAAAGTGTACACTCCAAGGTTCTGATGTTACCTTACTCTAGTGTCTAAAGTGTACACTCCAAGGTTCTGATGTTACCTTACTCTGGTCTCTAAAGTGTACACTCCAAGGTTCTGATGTTACCTTACTCTGGTCTCTAAAGTGTACACTCCAAGGTTCTGATGTTACCTTACTCTGGTCTCTAAAGTGTACACTCCAAGGTTCTGATGTTACCTTACTCTGGTCTCTAAAGTGTACACTCCAAGGTTCTGATGTTACCTTACTCTGGTCTCTAAAGTGTACACTCCAAGGTTCTGATGTTACCTTACTCTGGTCTCTAAAGTGTACACTCCAAGGTTCTGATTGTTACCTTACTCTGGTCTCTAAAGTGTACACTCCAAGGTTCTGATGTTACCTTACTCTGGTCTCTAAAGTGTACACTCCAAGGTTCTGATGTTACCTTACTCTGGTCTCTAAAGTGTACACTCCAAGGTTCTGATGTTACCTTACTCTGGTCTCTAAAGTGTACACTCCAAGGTGCTGATGTTACCTTACTCTGGTCTCTAAAGTGTACACTCCAAGGTTAACCAAGACCTCTACTTATTTTCCCCAGATCTTAGGTTAGGGGTCAGGGGTCAGGGTTCTTACCTCTTGGGGATGTTGTGTGTTAGTGTCAGGGTTAGGTTAGAGGTCAGGGGTCAGGGTTCTTACCTCTTGGGGATGTTGTGGGTTAGTGTCAGGGTTAGGTTAGAGGTCAGGGGTCAGGGTCCTTACCTCTTGGGGATGTTGTGGGTTAGTGTCAGGGTTAGGTTAGAGGTCAGGGGTCAGGGTCCTTACCTCTTGGGGATGTTGTGGGTTAGTGTCAGGGTTAGGCTTAGGGGTCAGGGGTCAGGGTCCTTACCTCTTGGGGATGTTGTGGGTTAGTGTCAGGTTTAGGTTAGGGGTCAGGGGTCAGGGTTCTTAACTCTTGGGGATGTTGTGGGTTAGTGTCAGGGTTAGGTTAGAGGTCAGGGGTCAGGGTTCTTACCTCTTGGGGATGTTGTGTGTTAGTGTCAGGGTTAGGTTAGAGGTCAGGGGTCAGGGTCCTTACCTCTTGGGGATGTTGTGTGTTAGTGTCAGGGTTAGGTTAGAGGTCAGGGGTCAGGGTTCTTACCTCTTGGGGATGTTGTGGGTTAGTGTCAGGGTTAGGTTAGAGGTCAGGGGTCAGGGTTCTTACCTCTTGGCGATGTTGTGTGTTAGTGTCAGGGTTAGGTTAGAGGTCAGGGGTCAGGGTTCTTACCTCTTGGGGATGTTGTGTGTTAGTGTCAGGGTTAGGTTAGAGGTCAGGGGTCAGGGTTCTTACCTCTTGGGGATGTTGTGGGTTAGTGTCAGGGTTAGGTTTAGGGGTCAGGGGTCAGGGTTCTTACCTCTTGGGGATGTTGTGGGTTAGTATCAGGGTTAGGTTTAGGGGTCAGGGGTCAGGGGTCAGGGTCCTTACCTCTTGGGGATGTTGTGGGTTAGTGTCCGGGTTAGGTTTAGGGGTCAGGGGTCAGGGTTCTTACCTCTTGGGGATGTTTTGAGCCTCGTTGGAGAATCTCATCAGTCGTCCCTGGACCTCTATACCCACATTGAACGCAAGCAGGAAGTCCCGCCCACTAGGCTTGCTGTTACTGGGCAGCATATCGCTGACCGCCAGCAGGGCAGGAAGGACTGCCCCTGACGGGTGAGTGGCAGGGTGCCAGGTGTCATCAAAGTCCATGGAGTGGGCCTGGAGAACAGACACACAACAGACACAGTTAGCCTGGACAACAGACTCAGTTAGCCTGGACAACAGACACAGTTAGCCTGGACAACAGACACAGTGATCCTGGACAACAGACACAGTGATCCTGGACAACAGACACAGTGATCCTGGACAACAGACACAGTGATCCTGGACAACAGACACAGTTAGCCTGGACAACAGACACAGTGAACCTGGACAACAGACACAGTTAGCCTGGACAACAGACACAGTGATCCTGGACAACAGACACAGTTAGCCTGGACAACAGACACAGTGATCCTGGACAACAGACACAGTGATCCTGGACAACAGACTCAGTGATCCTGGACAACAGACACAGTGTTCCTGGACAACAGACTCAGTTAGCCTGGACAACAGACCCAGAATAAAGACACCTGTTATTAACAGACTAAGTGGTTGATGGTAAATGTTTCATCACTAATCCAAGGAAGACAGCTGGTCAACCACACCAGACAGTAAACAGTCAGAGAGTGATCTGGTGTAATAACTGTCAGAGTGACTGTGTAGTGACTGTAGAGACCCAGGAATATAATAACTGTAGCAGGTCTGTCAGAGTGACTGTGTTGTGACTGTAGAGACCCAGGACTATAATAACTGTAGCAGGTCTGTCAGAGTGACTGTGTAGTGACTGTACAGACCCAGGAATATAATAACTGTAGCAGGTCTGTCAGAGTGACTGTGTAGTGACTGTAGAGACCCAGGACTATAATAACTGTAGCAGGTCTGTCAGAGTGACTGTGTAGTGACTGTAGAGACCCAGGACTATAATAACTGTAGCAGGTCTGTCAGAGTGACTGTGTAGTGACTGTACAGACCCAGGACTATAATAACTGTAGCAGGTCTGTCAGAGTGACTGTGTAGTGACTGTAGAGACCCAGGACTATAATAACTGTAGCAGGTCTGTCAGAGTGACTGTGTCGTGACTGTAGAGACCCAGGACTATAATAACTGTAGCAGGTCTGTCAGAGTGACTCTGTAGTGACTGTACAGACCCAGGAATATAATAACTGTAGCAGGTCTGTCAGAGTGACTGTGTAGTGACTGTAGAGACCCAGGACTATAATAACTGTAGCAGGTCTGTCAGAGTGACTGTGTAGTGACTGTAGAGACCCAGGAATAAAATAACTGTAGCAGGTCTGTCAGAGTGACTGTGTTGTGACTGTAGAGACCCAGGACTATAATAACTGTAGCAGGTCTGTCAGAGTGACTGTGTTGTGACTGCAAAGACCCAGGAATATAATAACTGTAGCAGGTCTGTCAGAGTGACTGTGTAGTGACTGTAGAGACCCAGGACTATAATAACTGTAGCAGGTCTGTCAGAGTGACTGTGTAGTGACTGTAGAGACCCAGGAATATAATAACTGTAGCTGGTCTGTCAGAGTGACTGTGTAGTGACTGTAGAGACCCAGGACTATAATAACTGTAGCAGGTCTGTCAGAGTGACTGTGTAGTGACTGTAGTGACCCAGGAATATAATAACTGTAGCAGGTCTGTCAGAGTGACTGTGTAGTGACTGTAGAGACCCAGGACTATAATAACTGTAGCAGGTCTGTCAGAGTGACTGTGTAGTGACTGTACAGACCCAGGACTATAATAACTGTAGCAGGTCTGTCAGAGTGACTGTGTAGTGACCGTAGAGACCCAGGACTTTAATAACTGTAGCAGGTCTGTCAGAGTGACTGTGTCGTGACTGTAGAGACCCAGGACTATAATAACTGTAGCAGGTCTGTCAGAGTGTCTGTGTAGTGACTGTACAGACCCAGGAATATAATAACTGTAGCAGGTCTGTCAGAGTGACTGTGTAGTGACTGTAGAGACCCAGGACTATAATAACTGTAGCAGGTCTGTCAGAGTGACTGTGTAGTGACTGTAGAGACCCAGGAATATAATAACTGTAGCAGGTCTGTCAGAGTGACTGTGTCGTGACTGTAGAGACCCAGGACTATAATAACTGTAGCAGGTCTGTCAGAGTGACTGTGTAGTGACTGTAGAGACCCAGGAATATAACGACTTTAAATTTAAGAGGTTTTAAGTGGTTAATGTTCTACCTGACCAAATATGGGGACTTTACATTTAAGAGGTTTTAAGTGACAAGTGTGTTTTGCACCCCTCAAACACAGGACATTGATGGCTGAAAATGACAGCTCCTCAGGTGGGCGCGGCATGCTAGTATATCAACTCACTGTGTGTCTGTGCAGAT